>NW_020194716.1:1148522-1312183 GCF_003025115.1 Trichoderma citrinoviride | reverse complement strand
CTTGAGACGCTCTGATTAGCGGACGTTCGGCGTGGTCGAGGCGCGGTGAAGTTTGCAGGTCACGGGTTTTCAGCGGACGTAGGACGTCGCAGGCTGAGTAAGCGACAGGCAGGGTCGAGCGAGACGCCGGCGCGCTTAGCGACGACCGTAGACGGGCCGCCCTCCGCCGGGTATTTGGGGGCGGAGCACCGGCAGGACGACCGAGTCTGAGAGTGGTAGAGCGGGAGTAGAGTGGAAAAGGAGTGGAGCGGAGTGGCACTAGCGCGGAAAAAAACGCAGACTCGACACGACTGGCGGAAGGGGGGGGGAAGGGCAGAGAGCTTGTATATTACCCACTGCTCAAGCGTCCAGGCAAAGCGACGTGTTGCTTATGGTGATGTGATGCGGACAGGGTGATGGCGGGAAGGGGAGGCCACGGGTTCAGGTGGACGATGGTAGCAATACCACTTGAAGCAGCAGTAGTAACAGCAGCAAGCAGGCAAAGTCAGGTAGGGATACCTGATGGACAACAGGCGACCGCAGAATCGCTCCCTTTATTTCCTTGGCCCGGTCCGCTTCCGCTCTGCCGTCGTCTCTTTGCGCGTACTCGTACTCTGTCTGTACTGTACGTCTGGCAAGGTAAGGCTAGGTAGGGAATGCTGTAAGGCAAGGCAATGCGCAGGTGAGTGAGCGTGTGTATGTAGTGGCGAGGCGCGTAAAAAAGACCACTCAACCCCGCCAAAAAAATCAATTCAAGGGGATTAAAAAAAAAATTGTCGGGCGAAAAAAATGTCGGGAGGGAGAAAAAAGAGGCGCAACGGGAACGCGGGGTCTCGTCTAGGAGATACTATAGATGCGGCCAACGACTGGCACTGGCAGGGAAGAGGAAGCCGGAGAGACGACCGAGCAGATGCCTGTCTGCTCAAGCAGCGGCAGCGGCAGCGGCCCAAAACGCGGCCTGAGCTCCGCGCAAAAGCAGCCGAGTGCAATTTATGTCGCGAGAGGCGCCACCACAGGCCGGCTGGACATGGAGATGGGACGGGACGCCAAGGCCAGCCTGAGTCCGCTGGGCAGTTGTGAAGCTGGAACAGGGCCGAGGTTAGATGGAAAGAGCTTCGGTCTGGGACACGATACTACAGGCAGACCCAAGGTGGACAAGGGTGGCAACCATCCAGCCGTGGTGTGTATGAGTACTCGTAAGTGTACCTCAGGCGATCCCACGCCCAAGCATGCAGCCCGCGATGCCCCCAAGGGGTACAAGTCGAGGACGCCGTGGTTGTACTTGGACTCGCAGCACAAGTTCGAATCTACGGAGCACGACAAGCCCACGCACAGAGGCTAATGATAATAACGGCGACAAATGGCCTGCCGGAAGCATTTAACCACAGACCCCTGCTAGCTGGCCAGGAGGGCCGTCACAGAGCCCCAGCGCCATGCCGACCAGAACGCTCGAGTGAACAAGCGGGTTTGCTCGGGATCTAGCTCGAGGATCCCAGGTGGCGGGCACGGAGGACCAAGCCTGTTTGAGAGCAAGGTCAAGGCTCAGACCATCCAAGCCGCAGCCCACCACACCACCAGGCGAGCCAAGTTGAACGTCGTCAGAAGGCGGGAGGGATCATGGCACAGGCCGGGAAGAGCTGTCTGTATGTAGTATGTGCAAACATGGCGTGTCCCGCATGTACTGTGCTGTAGTGTGCTTGCACTTGTGCGAAGCGGACGAGAAGCCATCCAGGGCGGAGCCGGGCAGGGCACAGACGCGGAGCGTCAAGAAGCGGCATCGCGAATACGCTCGCTTATTAGGTACGGAGTCTCTGATGCGCAGGGCCAGGTTGAACCTACCCAGGTAGGGCTAAGGCCCAAAGGGCAGCGGAGGCTAGAGGCTAGAGGAGCGATGAGGCTTTTAGCACGCCACGAACCAGTGTCACCAAAGAGGAAGTTGGTAATAGCAGATGGAGGTATTAAAGGGACAGCCAGGAGGGCTTTTGGCCGGGTGTCATGACGGGTGGACAGATATTAGACAGACAGACGGACAGACAGACAGATGCAGACGAGGCGTAGTACGTGCGAATCAGATGAAGCCGGCGACAGGCACAGATACAGGTGGGTAAATAGGTGTAGCAGCGGGAAGAGAAAAGGAAAAAAAGGGAGAACAAGAGGGCACGGAGACGGACAGGGACAAGGGGGGCACAGGAGGTGTGTAATGTATAGATAGTACCTCTATCAACGAGAGGGAAGAGACAACAAGAAAAAGGAGTCCCTGACCATGGCAAGTAATACATAGATACGAATTGCCTGCTTTGCATGCCGGCTGCACGGAGCAAAACGAGCGAAATGAAGGGATCGCAAAAAGCAAAGAACCGGCATCAAGTGTCACAGCAAGAGTCGAGCGGAAAAGGGCCCTGCAGATCAGGCGCCCAGCGGCTGGAGCTGCATCTGATCACACCGAAGACAAGAAAAAATTTGTCGATGGATCGGATGGCAGCAGCGCTTGGACGCAAGCGAGAATCTGGGGGAAGGAGGGGAGGGCTAACGAGGGCTAACGAGCGGCCGGTACCTCCCAGGTACAAGGGGCCACGAACAGTGGGTAAGAGTGCCCTGAGCAGCAGGCCATTGGGTGCAGGCCGATGGGGCCTTGGGGGCCTTTGAAGGGACTTGGGGGCACTCGGGAGGGGACTTGGGGGACCATGGCGGAGTGCCGGCCACTGAGAGCCACGGCCGCACAGGCCAGCGCAATCGTTCCGTACATGTACCGGCCGCGTATTTTATCGCCTGTACCTTCCAGTTAGTAGCCGTGGGATTGGATGCCGCCTGCCACAACTGACAGGCGGTACGTGTGGTCTAGTATTAGTGGCAACTGCTCTTCTGGCATCTCAATCAGCTCCTTCCCATTGCTGTAATTTCCCCCAATCTGCCACACTGGACAACGTGAAGACGTCACGGAGAGGGAGTTGCTTCTCTCGCCTCACCTTGACCCGATCCCGATCATGAGCACAAGCGCAGAGCGAGAGTTTGCCTTCTCCAAAACGGCTCCAGGCCTCCAGCAGGGGCTCCTTCAACCCACCGCGGAACCGCTTCCTTGGCCGATAGTTCACTGCGGAGACTAACGCTTTCGTCTCGACCCTGTTAGGGATCTTATGGGGCACGGAGCACGGAATGCCGACATTTTACATGCCATTACAACGACTGCTTGTATCAGACGCAAGAGTACAAGGACTCTCCCACCTGGTCACTCTCTGGCAGCTTCACATCGTTGCTTCAAAGTGCTACTTGTGCTACTTGTGCTTACTGGTATCACGAGCCCTCAGACCGGCATCCCACGGAAAGAAACAAAGACGCTGCAGCATCGTCCACTTCTGGCAACTGGCCAGCTCGGGTTGCTAACTAATACATGAGACAAGAAGCCTGCTGACCGGGGGGCAACCGGTGAGGGAAGAGGATGCTGTGAGGAGGAGAGGATAAAAGGAAAGCACAAAGAAAAGAGCTCAATCACACCAAGAATGGGGCGGCTGAAAGAGGTCAAGCACATCACACAGCGTGCTACTGCGCGTGAAGCGCCTCCCGTCTCCCTGGATGCCCATGCATTGTCTCACAGCCAATGCCCGGCTGATCTGGTTGTTGTCCTTATCAACGCCCACGCCGTGACTAAATGCCGCTGGCAATGGCTCCGATCCTAACAGGATGCTCGGCTGAAACCCTGTACGGACGCACTTGCACGGCTATGAAACCGCCTACCGGCCGACTACTCCATATCTCATTCCTTTTCCCGTGGCCAGCTCGCCAGCGTCGAGCCAAGTCAGCACAAGACGGGGCTACAAGGACAGTATCTGGCAAAAGACAACGTGAAAGCACGGAGTTACTGCAGCTGGAACTCCCACCTGAGGTGGCCATACTTGGTACCCTGGCAAGGTTGTCCCTTCATGTTGCAGGAGTGCTCCCGCCTCTTCCTTGACCTCCGTCCGCCTGCAGCATCATGTCGGTTCCAATTCAGCACAATGTCGGCTCCCTCAGCTCTCCCTCCTTGGGATATGCAGCCCTGAAGCGTTCAGGCTGCGCATCAGCTTCGGTCGGGCTCTTCTACTCCACTGGTTGAGCCCCAGCGAGTAACGTTGCCAGATTACTGCTCCGGTTCTCCATATTAATGTCTTCACCTATGATATACCTGGCAGTCGTCGCCATATTGGGCCTCAAGTCTCGAGCATCTCGAAGGCTGTTATTGTCTGTTGATTTGAATGGCAAACAACCCTTCCGCGAGCTACTGGCGCCACTCTATGCATACAGTCTCAGCTTCAAGCCTACCGAGCACCTCCAACCGCAAAGTGTGCCTGCTCAAACCGCCGTGCATATCGGACGATGCTGCGGCTCCCCCAGTGTCTTGGGTACTGATGACGCCAAGGCATCGTCAACGCGCCTCTCTTCTGCCGTCGATGGTACGTCCGAGACTTGACCGGCGGCCCGGCTCGCCCCTAAAGGCGCTGTCAGTTCAAAGACTCGCGCCACTATCCTTCCCCTTGGCCTTGGTCCAATCCGCCTCGGCGGCAACCCCCCCCCCCAAACTGCTTCGCATCGAGCCAATCCTTTGACAGACCGAGCGCCCTGCGAAACTCCCACCGCATCTTCTTGTGCTTCCATTGAAATCTCGACGATGCCCTCCCATGTGCATGTGCTCCCGGTGCGATAATAATAGTCCAGAGGGTATCACAACGTCACATATCAATATCGCAGATGCTCATGTTTGCAGTAGAAGAAGCGCGTCGCATCACCAACACTGGGCTTGGTCACTTCGATGCTCAACCGTGCTCAGTTGGCAGACTACGCAGGAAACGCATCCGGGGTCACAACTCAATGGCAACAAAACAAGTATCTCGCTCGGCCTGCCGCAGAGGCTGTTGGGTTCGCCTAGCGTCACCCAGGTTGCAGCCGCCTTGCATGGACGATGAAAGGGCCGTCCATTGTTTGCTAGGAAGATGGTGCGAGCTGCAGTATAACCACCACCAGCCTCCTTGGAACTCAAACTTGCACCAAAGAGACAGCGGCCATGATAACAGCATGCCACCACATGCCACTCTCGCAAGCGCCCATCCCTGTCACAGCCCATTTCCCAAAACGCTTCTCTGCATGAAAGGGGCGGCAATTCCTCATCCATATGCCTCTGCCATCCAACCGCTTCTGCATGCACGTGGCAACCCGAGCCACTCTTCCATCTGCTACAACAAGAATGTACCATTTGAAATACTCAGAGAGGGGGGGAGAGCAAAGAACCCGCTCGTCATGCCTGGGCATATGGAGAGGCACCGAGGTAGACATGCATGTGCCAGCAGTAGTCAGAAAATTCCTCCCTCTCTCTCGTCATGCGGCTCATATATGTACTTTATGGCTCAGGGGAGAAGAGTCGCTGCTTGACGCAGGCCAATAATCACGCACTGTCGTCTGGAGACGTACGGAGTAACGACTTGAATTTAAGCCCAACTGGATCGGCGTGCTCCGTCCATGTGGTGAGGATCCACGCTGGGTATCACTTTGCTCTTCATGCCACAGAACAAAAGAAAAAGCGCTGCTTGCTGCTGTGCAACTGTACCTGTATGTGGCAGATGCATTCCGACCTAATCTAACGCTGGCCTTTTGCAATCCAATAACCCATCCGTCCCGGCATCCAGGGGAAAGGAAAAAAAAAAGAAAGGAAAATCATAGACTACTATGCCAAGTTTTGTCAGTCCTTTACTAAGGTAAGTGAGATACTTTGTAGATGTTCCTCTTCGTCTCGCCTTCTCTCTACTATCTCTCCCCGCCTTGTTGATGCCGGGTCCACGCGTCGTTCTGGAACGCCCCCTTGTCGTCTTTGCGGAATCCCAGGCCTTCCCTCTCGTCGTCAATGAGGCGCCCCCATTCAAGCAGGAGCCGGAACAGATAGATCTCCATGTCCTTCTCGCGGAGCGCCTTGGCCACCCATCGCTGGCCCTGCTGGACGATCCACTCGGCGTCCGCCGTCCTGCCCTGCATCGCCGTGTCTCTGCCATTGACCTTGGGCCGGTCCACCGTGCCCGAGAAGTAGGCAAACGTCGTGTGCAGCGCCTGGAACCTCGGGTCGACGGGGACAAAGTGCAGCCACGGCATGAGCCGCTCGGTGTACCACGTGCGGAAGATGGTCGACACCAGCGGCACGCTGTTGGAGCGCAGGGTGCGGAGCAGCTGCTGCTGCGGCGGGCCGTCGTCGTCGTCCATGAGGAGCACGTAGCGGTACTCGAGGGGCTCGACGGCCTCGTCGCGGAGGCCGTAGGCCTTTTGGACGAGCGCGCAGCCGTCGTGGGCGGCGCACGGCGTCGAGTTGGTCACGCCCACGCTAAAGGGCACCAGGGCGTTGGCCTCGGCGGCCGGGACCCTCTCGTAGCTGAAGATGTCGCCGTCGCCGGGCGTGGGGAGGACCATGACGACGTCGTCGCGGGCGTACGGCGCGCTGGCGAGGTGCAGCAGGCGGTACTTGTGGCTCCCGCGCAGGGCCTGGCATTGGGCGCGTGTTCCCCCACGACCCCTCTCCAGACCAGACTATCGTATCTTCGTGTAAACTGCCACTTGATGTCGGGCTGCTCCAGCCTCGTCCTGGGCAGCGGTATCACAATGTCGCCGAACTCGTCCGTCTTGGAAGCCCCGAACAGGGGGGCCAGGTGCCGGAGCGGCGCCCGCGGCGGGTCCGTGAGCGAGAAGCCGTGCAGCAGCCGCAGGTCGGGCTGAGCGCAGGTGTCCAGCGACTGCTGCCACTTTGCCAGGAATTGGCCGTACGTGTGATCCTTGGCGCACGACCAACAAAATTCCATAAAGTTCCAGTGAGGCCTCGTCCTACTCCGCGACAGGGGGGAGCAGGCGTCGACCAGCATCCGACGAAAATCACTAGCCGATATTCCTGGCGTTGAAAGGCCAGGAGGAGAAATAGGGGCAGCGGCAGGAGGAGGAAGGGCGCTGGGCTCGGCGATCGTTTCCTTCTCGTGCTCTGCTGGCGCAATGGTGCTGCCGTTCCCGTCGCCCGCCCCGTCCGTTGAGCGCCGAGTCAATAAATCAGCCACGGAGCTGAGCTGGGCAGCCCTGTTCTTGGTGTTCGCCTCCTCCCACGACGGTAACACGCGGGGCGCCGGGATGAGGTTGATGGGCAGGACCATGTCGGGGAGGTACTGCGAGAACTTGGCGATCATGCCGACCAGCTCGTCCAGGTCCGTGTTGTCGTCCGCGCGCCCCGTGTCCTTGCGGGAGACCTTGCCATCCTTGACGGTGATGGTGGCCACGTCCGGCATCGCCGCCATCTCAGCCGCCCTCTTGCGGAGCACAGAGGGAGCGACGTTCCAAAAGGGGCCCACGTCTCGGTCGATTTGCTGGAATTCGTCAATCATTACCGAGTCATCCGCGGCGTAGTTGTACCATGCGTCGAAGTTGGGGGGCGGCAGCCGCCCGTTGTGTCGCTCCTGGTAGACGGTGACAGCCGTCGAGAGCGTCGTACTGACGCTGACTAGTGCCTTCCAGCGGTCGTGTTCGACATGGGCTGTGTAGACGAGGTCATTGGCAGGATGGATGCCGTTGCGGAAGGTTTGGGGCTTCTTGACGAAAATGAAGATGGTCGTAGCCAAGAGGAGAGACAAGAGAAGGAACACGAACAGGATCCGCTTGATGAACAGGACGGAATGGAGGTCGTGGAGGTAGAGGAAGACGATGGTGCCGGCAACAATCATCCACAGCGGCCCTAGCGCAGCAAGTCGTGATAAGTGTAGCCAGTCACCGTAGTGGAAGATCTTATCGCAAGCGCTCCAAATGCCTACCAGAAACGTCAGGGTGCCGACGGGCGAGATCGTTGACGTCTCGCATACCCAAAACATTGACGAGATGAGCAGGGAGGCGAAAGCAAAGCTGTCCACCAGGGCGTCAAATCCATATAGGGAGCCAACGGAGACCCTCACTCCACGGGTGCCCCTGAAGATGGTGTTGACAACCCATACAAGTCCCACCGAGGCGGACGACAGCAGCAGCACCGTGCTAAGGATGCGCAGACGCAGCTTGATAGTCCTCGCCCAAGCCAGCAGCCGCCACAGCAAGATGATGATGGCAGCATCGAGCACGAGGCCAAACAGCTGCAGAGAGACGGTCTTGAACCGGCTGTCGATGAGGTGGAAGCAGAAGTAAGTCGACCTCCGAATGTTGGAGAGGGACAGGTACGTCCCCAGGGAGAAGACAAAGGCGCTGACGACTGTGTTAAACATGACGACGCGGGGGCCGCTGAACCAGTCCCAGATGTCGTCGAAGATGCTGCGCCAGGGGTCGTCGTCGTCTTCGGAGACGGGGAAGCCCCATCTGCGGCGCGTTTGGAATATCTCGTATGCAATGAGGAATATGCATAGGAAGGACTGCCGCAGAGAGTATCTGTTAGCGTTTCTACCCTTTCGTCTCATTGCTTCCTCATCATCAACATCCACATCTCCCTTCATCTTCGTCTTCATCCTCATCTTCTCCTTGCTTCAGTGACGTCATCCTACCTCGAGTCCAGGAGTAGCACATTGCTGCTGCTTATTCACCAGATGAAACACTTCCAAGCGAAGAACGATGAGAAACACCAAGGCCGGGACGGACCATCTCCGGGGCCGCTTGGGAAGATGGGCGTTTGACCCCTTGAGCAGCGCGTCATCGGAGGCGACGCCCAGTATCGACTCCTCGGCGGACACAAAGCGGCCGTCCGCTCCGGGGATGAATTTGGCTGCAGCGCTGATGCCATAGCAGATGAGGCCTGACAAAAGCAGTACTAATAGGGATGACAGCCGAGGGCGTTCTGGAGGCGCAGGGGAAAGAGGCTTGATGTTAGCTGATGTGGTGAGTGTTGGTGGACGCGGGAAATGCACATGCCGGTTAACGAGTGGCGCTCCAACGAGTGAGAGATGTAGACAAACGACAAGACACTGCTGTAAGACTCGTCAGCAACAACTCAATCCCAATCCCACAACAGTCAAAAACAACAGAGCGGAGAGAGCGTCTATACCATACCAAAGAGCAGACACATGCACAGCCGGGACTCGAGCCATGGCTCAAGAATTCCAAAGGCGGCAACTTTCAGGCACTCTTGTGCGCTGTCTGTGCAAAAGCACCTCTTAGCCGCGAGCAGTCCAGTAGACGGAAGCTCTCATTCTGCTGCAGCCAATTGTTACTGAGCAGCAATGACGAGACCAGCTATTGTCTTGCGTGTTCGTGTGTTTCTTCTCTTGACCGGAGTTTTCATTCCCTCATCGCCTCAAATCTCACCTCTTTGGGCCGTTTCAGGGGGCCACACCTGCCGTGCGGACGCGGCGCTTACATAAGATGGATGGGACCATTTCCGCGCTTCTCCGCCAAAGAGAACTCCGACTGCAAGTATCAATACGAGGTCGTTGCCTCACGCACTCTGGAGTAGTCAGCAACTGACAGCATGTGAACTCTCTCGAACAAAACACAACTCCAAGCCATGCTCCATCCTCGCACATCGAGAGCATCCCCGCCAGCCTCGCCCTCGCCCTCGCCCTCCCCGCAATGGCAGGCCTCAGCGATGCGCCCTTCATCGAGGCCCTCGCCGTGCCCGCCGTCTGCGCCCTGATCGCCTTCCTCAGCTACTTCAGCCAGTACATCTTCTTCCACGACCCGGACCTCCTCCCCGGCCCGCCCTCCCGCGCCGAGACCCTCGTCTTCAACGGGCTGCTGCTCTGCCTCTGGATCAGCTACTTCCGCGCCGTCACCGTCGACCCGGGCCGGTACGTCTTCGAGGACCGGGTCCTCGAGGTGACCGCCGACGACGACGGCGGCAGCGGCCGCTGGTGCAAGAAGTGCCAGGCGCCCAAGCCCCCGCGGGCGCACCACTGCCGGCACTGCAGGCGCTGCATCCCCAAGATGGACCACCACTGCCCCTGGACGAGCAACTGCGTCTCCATGACCACGTTCCCGCACTTCCTGCGCTTCCTCGCCTACGCCAACGTCTCGCTCTGGACGCTCGGCTACCTCCTCTGGCAGCGCTTCCTCGCCCTCTGGGAGACGCGCCACATGCCCTCCCACCTCGGCCCCTCGCTCTTCGGCCTCGTCGGCCTCTCCGCCACGGCGCTCACCTGGTCCGTCACGAGCCTCCTGCTGGGCCTGATGCTCTTCGGCACGCTCAAGGGCTGGGTGCTCAACCGCACCTCCATCGAGGAGCTCGAGTACGACCGCCACGAGGCGCACTTCCGCAGCGGCGCGCGCGACTGGTGGGACCTGACGGGGCCGGACGGCGAGAAGCTCAAGTTCGAGCACGTCGAGTTCCCCTACGACGTGGGCTTCTTCGCCAACATGGCGCAGGCCATGGGCACGTCCAACGTGCTCCTGTGGTTCTTCCCGCTTGCGGGAAACCCGCGGCTGAGCAAGACTGCGCCCGGCCCCGGGTGGACGTGGGAGGAGAACGGCTTCAACCGCAAGGAGGGCATGTGGCCGCCCATCAACCCCGAAAAGCTCCGTCTCTCGAAACGAGAACTGGGCGTTTCGCGGCGCAACTACGAGGCGGAGCTCCAAGACTACGGGCTGAGCGCCGAGGAGCAGGTCGAGGCATTCAGGAGGCGCCAGGAAGAGGATTTCCGGCGCAGAAACAGGAACCTGATGGCGGAGCTGGAAGAGGTGGATGATGATGTGTATCAGCAGCGCAGGAGTGATGATGACGAGGGCTCGCTATTTGGGTGGACCCATGCGGATGGCGATAGTCTGGGGGATTATGGCGTTGACGAGGATGCGGAAGAGCAGGATGAGGACGTTCCCCTTGCGGAACTTTTGCGGCGGAGGAAGGGGAATGGCCTATATGTTGATGAATAGGTAACAATCCAGCTTTAGCATTCCTGTTGGAGAGACAAAGGGCGTATGAACAAGCACATTGGTAAATGGCGTATACGATAAATAGATGGGCACTGTACTAGTATACTATGAAGAAACTTTATTTTTTCTAAAACAGCAAATTTGAAAGATATATATAAAAGATATATAAGAGGCATTTCCCAGGGGCCCCCCATGGCTCATTCACAAGGTCCGGTGCCTCCCTCCACCACTCCTCTCTTCCTTTCTCCCCTTTTCTCAGACCTAATGAGTACCAACCACACGCTTTCCGAGGTCTATAGTAAGGTACGTCAAGAAAGGAAACGACCGTGCCAAGAAAAGAAAAAACGCACACACAATGGTTGCCCAGACTCTCGCACACGTTCTGTGTACTATACAACAAATTCTGCCCAGGACATGAGAACAAGATGAGGTGGTTCTTCTCCTGTCAATGGGACACAAAGTTGATTTCAGTGAGCAAAATGGAATAGGGGAGGCGAGAAGGATAAAGAAAACTGTATAAAATGCCTTCATGACAAGCAACCATCGTAGGGCAGCATCGACATTCGTGGGCGTTTACCAGTCGTCGGTCTCGTCGTCCCTCTTTTGGTTCATGGCGTTCTTGCGTGCCAGGAGAGCATCTGCCAAGCTGCCTCCCAGGCTGGGCGTCGGCGTGCTACTACGGCTATCGCCGCCCGTGCCGTTGAGGCTCATGCCAGAGTCCCTCTGTGCCAGGTCGGCGGGCTTGCGTCCACCTGCCACGGGCCGCTTTGTCGGCGGCACGGGCTTCGCCTTGGCCGAGGGCGGCGCTGGAGGTGCTCGAGGAGCGGGCGCCGCCTGCTCTTCTACATACGCTGCGGGTACCCAAGCCTGTCCTTGAGCATTCTTGGCTAGCCACCAGCCTGTGATACTGTTAGTTGACAGCAGCGCTGATCCGGCGATGGACGATACGTACCATTGTTCTCCTTTTGGATAATCTCAAGAATATCTCCCGCCTTGATGGTCAGTTCGTTCTCCTTCTGGCCGGCGAAATCATATAACACCTTGGCCATGATCTTGGGCTTAGCAGCAGGAGGGGCAGGAGGGGCGGGCGGAGGGGGCGGCGCTCGAGCGCTGCCTGACGGGTTTCTGGCGTGGCTGTTGACCGGCTTGTGGGCATTTCCGACGACGGGGATCTGGTGCGTCGACGAGCTCAACGTGCTTGTGCTTGCCGAGGGACCCGCGTTAGATGAAGCTGATGATGATGCCGAGACTATGCTACCAAGAGCAGCGGGCGGCGGAGGAACGCTCCTGGTACCGGTACCCGTTGGTCTCGGCTGAGTGTTGCGGGTAGCGGTGATCCTAGACGGCCTGCCTCCCGGACCACCGGGCTTGATGAGCTTGCCTCTGGTGATGGGTCGCGGCGGCACGGGCTTGGCCTTGGGCATCGGCCTTGACACCGAATTGGGAGGCTCTCCCTGCTGCGTGTGGATCGCACCACTCTTGTAGTAGTCAGCTCGCTGCTGGGAGTCCTTGAGGACCTTGACCTGCTGCAGCTTGCCCGGCTTCTTTGCGTATTCAATGGTCTCGCCAATCTTTAAATTGAAACCTCCCGGCATGGCACGCTGCATCTGCGTAAACATTTCCGTCTTGAAAACGCAGTTCATGAGCGGGTCGGCTTCCTGAGGAGATCCGATTCCCAATGAGAACCAGTCATCTTGGGCTGTGGAAGCACCAATGAACTTGATGGAACCCAGAGGGATGGCCTTTTCCACCTGGATCTGTGGCTGGCCGTTGATGAGCAGCTGGGCGATGATGTAGAATTTGGAGTTGGTCACGATGATGATGCGAGGGCTCGGCTTGCTGGAACGACCAAACTTGGCTTCGAGAATCTCGCCACGGCAGGAGAAGATGCCGCGCTCATTTGAGCCAAGGTTGGCTGCCTGCCGCAGAGGAGCACCCGGTCCGTTCATGGCGTTGATACCGAGATAATCTCCCAAGAACCTTCGCGAGCCGAGAAGACTCATGCGCCGTCTCTCTTTTCGCCCCTGGAGAACCTTGTGACCCTGATCACGCAGCTGCAGATACTCTGCACCGGTACGCTTCTTTCGCCAGAAACGCTGGATTCTCGTGGCGGACTCGGCTCGGTAGGCAAGGTAGGCTCGCCACATGCGCTGGATACGAGTGGCCATGTTGTGCCAGTATCGGTCTCTCATGTGTTCCAGGGCAAACAGCGTCTCCGGCGACTTGATGAAGGCCTTTGTCACACCCATCTGCCACTCTTCCTTGGGAATGCTCGTGTCCTTGAGAATCTGCTTGACGGCATCCTCGTATGAGCCTTGCCACGTGTATTCACCGGCGTATGAAGTGGCGGGCGACAGCAAGAAGAAGCGATCGACAAACTTATCAAAGGCTTGTCGGTACGCAAAACCAGCTCTTCGGATACGAACGTTCTCCTGCAGACCGAGGTACTTGATCTGATGCAAGACATTGGGCGAGTTGTACTCGGTTGGCGACTTGTTTTCGTTGGGCTTGATCGTTCGAATGTACGATGGCTGGCACTTCATGAGCGTATCAACCAAGAGGTTTGCAGATGTGCGAATACGATCTCCCGCAGACGGCGGCTGCTTGCGGTTGTCCTGATCGACTTCGTTGGGGAACAGCGTGTGGATGAATGCGTTTCCGCTGCTCTGGAACAGGTTCAACAATCCCTTCAACAGCTGGTCTTTGTTCTTATCCGTGATGCCGTCGACAGTGTAGCCGACATCACCGGCGTAGTGCTTGATGATGAAGCTGCCTTGTCGGGGAATCAGATGGGCGTGTGACATGCCGTTGATGCTCTGCATAAAGGTTCGGTCGCAGGCGGCGGGATCTGCGTGAGCCGTCTTGGTCGCGTCCTTCATGGCAGAGAAGATGCCGGGCGGGCGGATCTGCTCAATCAGGTCACACACAACCTTGTTGTCAAAGTACTTGATCGGCGTCCACTGGATCTTTTCTCGCGCGTATTCCTCCTGCTCGGCCTTGAGGGTGAGCTGGATGAAGATCTGCTGCAGCTTCTCGTTGACGTAGTTGATGCACAGCTGCTCGAAGCTGTTGTTCTCGAAGATTTCGAATCCGTAAATGTCCAGAATGCCAATGGTGTTGGAGGTGGCCTGCCTGGACTTGAGAGAGATGTTGATACGCTCGACGATCCAATCAAACAGGTTGCTGTAAATGGCCTTGGCCAGCGCGTCTCGGGTTGCCATTGCCTGGGCAGGGTTGGCCGGCGACTCAATGACCTCTCCATTTCGGGGCGTAAGAATACGGATGGTAATGCCCTTGATGACCTCTTCAGGCGTACACTGCAGCAGATATGCCACAAAGTCCACCACCGACTTGTCCACCACCTCGGCGTATCCGCTCTGGTCTTCCTGGAATCGAATATTGCCGATCCACAGGATGGCGGCCAACATGCGGAAGATTTCATCCTGCTCCGACTGGCTCAGCCCGATGACCTTCATGGCATTGAGCGTGTCCTGGAACTCGGCGACATCGTCTATGCCGTCCAC
This sequence comes from Trichoderma citrinoviride, assembly GCF_003025115.1. NCBI lineage: Eukaryota > Fungi > Ascomycota > Sordariomycetes > Hypocreales > Hypocreaceae > Trichoderma > Trichoderma citrinoviride. Next base: position 1,297,853 of record NW_020194716.1, on the reverse strand, counting down.
GTCGAAACACTTGGAGCGGCTGGTGTAGAGGTAGGTCTCGGGCTTTTGGATGCCGTACATCTCGCGGTACTGGCTCGGGGCCGCTTTCGTGAACTGGTAGAAGATGTGGAAGTTGCGCTCGTTTGTGATCTGGCCGACGACTCGCGTCTTCTCGAGGAGGTAGTTTGTAATGTCGGCTCCGACGGGCTCGCCGGTGGAGTTGAAGTAGAGCTGGAGGTATTTGCCGAAGCGCGACGAGTTGTTGTTTCGCAGCGTCTTGGCGTTGCCAAAGGACTCGAGCAGCGGGTTGGTTGCCAGCACCATTTCCTTGATCTTCTTGATGTCGCCCGACTGCTCACCAGACACACTCGCTATGTACTGCATGATGCGCTTGGCGGCCTCGGTCTTGCCGGCTCCCGACTCGCCGGAAATGATGACGCACTGGTTGTCGTTGTACGCCTTCATGTTGTAGTATGCGGACTCGGCAATGGCAAAGACGTGCGGCGGCATTTCCAGCCGGTTCTTGCCCTTGTAGCTGTCGAGGACCTGGTCGGTGTAGATGCCCAGGTCCCGGAAGGGATTGACCGAGACCAGCACATGGCCGATGTATGTGTAGATCTCGGCGCCCTCGAACCGCTTCTTGAGATTGTCGTTGATGGCTTCGTTGGAGACCTTGCTGAGCAGGGTCAAGTCTGACACACCGATCTCCTTTTTCTTAGTCACCTCGTATGTCGCCTTCTTGGGCTTCTCGCTGCTGCCGCCGCCCGCCGCCTGGGCATTCCGGGCGGCTTTGTCCTTGGGACGCCTTGAAATACCCTAGAGATTGGAGAGGAGCGCCTGTTAGAACGATGCCGCAGAGTTTTGGTGGTGGAGGGGCTGCGATGGGGGGGAAAGCGGGAGTTTGAGTGCGTACCATGGTGGATGATGGAGAGACGGCACAGCAGGGGGGGTTTTGAAAGAGAGGGAGAAGGGAGAAGGCAAGAAAACAGAAGAAGAGAAAAGAGAGAGAAAAAGAAGAAGGATGAAGCGACGGTCTATTCGAGCATCAGACGCCTCTTCCGTGCCGGGCGTTGACGAGGGCAGAATCGGCGGTTTTGAGCGAATGCGTTGGTTGACCCAGAAAGGCGACGGCCATGAATGTGGCTTGTCGAGATTCGCGGCCGAATGATGCGGTGCCTGACGAGTGACGTTTGGCGCCGCTGGCCGACCTTTTTCCGTGGCTGGTGGATTCAACCACTACTGCGATTACAGTGTGGATGTTTGATTCCTGATGAGCACAGCCACGCCGCTGACAAGTCCGTTCCGCACCAGACAAAGTCCCTCAGGGATGGGCAATTCCAGTTGTTTTGCTGGGCAAATGCACGACGCTTCAAATCTCGGTACCCGCGTGGTAATTTATGTGCAGCAGGTTCCCTGACTGCTGCTTATTCTTGCTTCTCATTGATACGACGAGCCCATGCAGCGTTCGCTCCGGCGCCTCCGTAGCCTCGCATCATCGCGCATATTCGTTTTCATTGCCTTCTGGAATACGCACCGTTTCCAGGCTACCATTTACATACCTAGATACTAAAAAGATGCTCACTCCCTCCTGGGCACTTGGTAGCCGAAAAGCGGATGCCTGCGGGTGCTCACATCATTCCTCATTGCTCCGGCTCTTGTTCCCGGTCTCTGCCATTCCGAGCTCCGGCGCCGTTGGATGGTCACGATGGGCACTGCCGGGCCTCTCGAGCCCGTCGCAGGCCAAAGAGAGATGGATATCCAGTTGTTTGCTGGCGCCCGATGCCTTCGTCAACGCTCCGCTGGCGGTGGAGACGCTCCCTTTCCAGAGCGTCCACTGCACTGCTGCCAAGTGCACCGCGCCATTTGATTTGCTCGCCACCAGATCTTGCATGTGCGTCCTGACGATCGCCTCCTGGCTGGTGGACGATACGCGGGAACGGAGGTGAACTCGGAGAGGGCTGGCTGTCCAGATGCCCTGTGTCTTCGTGCAAGCGCGATTTGTTGACTCGATCGTGAACTTGATTTCATTCACAGGCAGCCTTGCACCGAACCTTCCGCTTGCCTAGATTGTGTGGTATCTGAGATGTAAACGAGCATACCAAGTTGAGGCTCTTTTGCCATCCATCCGTCAAACATGCTTAAAATCTCCTCCCCGTCCAAGAAAGCATCCACATCCACAGCCCAAGCCATGTCGCCCTTCCACGCAAGCCACTCGCGTGGCCCTTTGCAATTGGCGCCAGCCTCTCTGAGACAACCCGCTGCTGGTCCTCGCCTAACAAGATGGCGTCTCGTAACTGAAACCAAACATCGGCGCAACAGAGTCGGGACCCCTTAATTGGGGACGGGGACGCATAAACTCATGCCGCCTCATGTACTGATATCTCATGCCTCTTCAATGCCTCCTTTCGCAAACAATGCCTTCACGAAACAGAACTCACTTGTAGAACTGCAATTCGATCCCGAGTTACAGAGAATATCCCATAAACAATCTCCCCAATTGTCTCGACTCGTTTCTCGCGCCACCACGCGACACCACCATCCCCTTGAAGCCCCCCCAGCCCATGACCTTCAAACCACGTCCGTCTGGCATCTCAGTGTGACCCCATCACCAGCACCTCCGTTAATCAACCGCATCCCTGCCCCCTCCTCCCTCCCCTTCATCCTCAACACCCAGCCGCCGAGCAAACCAGAAACAGCACCCAAAGAGAAACAGCACAAGTTGCGGGGTAGAGAAAATAGCGCTCCCGCATGCCCAATTACCCACCCCATCGCCAGGTCACCTTACAGTCCAATCTAGTGCCGAAAACGTACGAGTCGTTGCGGTGTGGGCTCTTTATGCCTTCATCTGAGAGACGGGATTCAGTGTTTAAAAACCAGCGTTACATCCCCCTCCTTTTCGTTTCCGCTTTCCGCTTCGCAGTAAAGAACCTGCTTCTGCTCTCTCTTTCCCTTATAACTCATTTCTTTCATTCTTCCATCTGACAACTTCTACCATCCCTTTTCCCTTGGCTAGCTTGGGCTCAGCTACCCAAAAACCCCACCCCCACACGATAGACTCGAGAGCCCATCTGGCAAAGCACCTGACGTCATTCACCAGAGCTTCGTTGGGCTCTTCAAGACCTCGGATCCAACTCGGTCTCGCCACAGCTCTCACATCCTGCACCTCTTCATCATTCGACCAAAAGAGAACCATCAAGTCATCAACACCACTCGACGACGATAATCATCATGGCGGACACCACAGAAACCCAAGTTCCCCCCGTCGACGAGACGACCATTGCCTCCGTCAAGACCAACTCTGATCGCAAGAACTCGCTGTCCAACTACCTGAAGCACCGCCCCGAACGCTCCGAGCTGGTAGAGAGTACGTTTTTCCACGAGGCCCCCCCAGCCAGTTTTCCGGCCTTTTTCCCTCCATGTTGCTGCGGGAAAGTTGTATCATCGCAGACTGCATGGGTAGAGGATGGAATACAACGCTGTTGCATCTCTGCCGGAATCACGATTGCTGACCGATCTTTGCAGAGAACATCCTCCCGGATTCCACAGCCGCACCCGGCCTCATTGCCAGCCAGAAAGAGGTAAGCTTCCCAGCACTCGAAAACGCTCTTCGACTATCGCAAAGAGACAAAAAAAACATCCGCAACCCTGCAAATTCCATAAACCCTCAGTTTGTAAGCATAGGGATGGTAGTTATGAAAGTCTGCTAACGGTGCCCTCAATTCTCACAGCTCCAAAAACACATGCTCGAAGACAAGCTCAACGACAAAATCTCCCACCGCCCCTCCCCCGACGCCCTCCTCAAGGACGGCGTCCTGCACGAAGACCCGCGCTCCCCAGAGGAAAAGTACGAGGAGGCTATTGAGGAGGAGTACGCCAAGCGGGAGGGCGGCGCGTGAAAATTCAGTCTCTACTTCTAAAACACAAGTGCTGTGTATCAGAGCCTGCGCGCTGGATCTACATGTTAGGAGTATGTGATGTTTGATTTCTTGCACATTTGGGGAGATTTAGTTCTTGGCAAGAGATGGGATAAGCAGATAAATGCTTGCGAGCTTGGAATCATATCACCAAGGTGGCTCAGATGACGCCCAGTTGAGAACATTCTATAAGCCAGAATGGGTTGCCACCTGAGGTTCGGACCTCGGTCCCGCTATGCCGAATATCAGGCTCAATGCAGAAACCCCTACTACAGAAAATCATATAAAAAAATGAAAGCAAATAAATCAGACATGTAAAATCAAATACTGCATAGAACTCATTGTGTACTCGTAACCCGTGCAGTAACAGAGCAGTCCTGGGGGGTTTAATACGCAAACGGCTCAGGGTAGCAGTGAGTCCTCAATGCTACCAAAAATAGATACTATGCCCATTTCTATCCAACAAGGCTGCCTCCCGGCGATCTTGTACCTGCAGTAGTTTAGCTGATACGCTGTGAGATATCCATGACGCTTTAATCCATCCAAGACATTCTCTATACACGTACCCAGTCCAATTACAACGTAAAGAAAGGGGAAAAAGAAAAGAAAAGAAGAGCGAAAATGAAAAAAAAAAAAAAAAAAAAAACAAAGAAGGAAAAACTAAAAGTCGATGACGCTTGACTTTGGGGGCCCAGAGAATCACGAAATCAAATTTGTCCTGCTCGTAGGAATGGATGGGACGGATGTTTCGTTTCAAGCACAGCGCGGATATATAAATAGAGCAAGATGTGCACCAAGATAACAAGGCAAAGTAGGTAAAAATAAACATCGCATTCGCAATCAATAACGCCACTTTCCCATCCTTCGCTTACTTTACAAGAAACTATCTTGTCTATGCTCCCGTATGGTTCCCAGTCGATCAGTCATATTCCCATGTCCCATGTCCATCCACAGTCCGTGCCCATGCCGCCGTTGCCCCAGAATCGTACAGCCAAGATAGAAGGAAAAAGGAATCGCGATCAGAATAACGCCAACAGCGCCATGCCGTTTGATGAATTGTGTGTGCGTGTGTGTGTGAGACTAGCCATGATAGCCAAGCGATGTGTTGCTATAGTCATGCATGGTAGTCACCATTACCAGGCCTCCCAAGTGAGTGGATAGGTCCCAGTGCTTTGTATGTGATTGTGAAATCGTGTGTGTAGTTGCATGTAGTAAAACAGTAACCCCCGGCGCATGAAAGGCTCCAAGGGGTGAGAAAGAAGAGGCAGCCAGGGTATGGACCTGCTGCCTTGAGACGATGGCAGAAGGCGTCGTCACTGGTAGGTACCGCCATAGCGAGGAGAAGGGGAGTCCTTCTCATAGTCCTTCCTGTTGTGGTTGATGACTACAGTTCTGGCGGAACGGACGACTTGGGCGGAATGTCCTGCTACAGGCCTTGTTAGCATGTTGCGTCTGGCAGGAGAAGTTGGGTCCACTAGCATACCAGCATCGTACTCGCGGCGGTTTGAAACAGAGCGGGAATCAGACGATCCATAGGAGGCAGAGGAGCTGGGACGGCTGGGAGAGCTGGCAGAGCTGCCCTGGTGGACGTAGACGCTGCTTCGGGAGGACATTGTCACGGTTGTTGGTCTGTCTCTGGGTGTTTTGTTTGTATGTTTGTGTATGGCCGTCTGTTGTCGGCTGGTTGCTTGGTTGGCTGACTCTGTTGGCAGATGAAGAATGACTCTGTATAACAGTGATGACCAAGCAAGGATATAGTATAAGAGTGATAGAGGAGCACAGTTGTAGTTGATGATCAGTAAGTGGTAGTAATGCTCTGTTTCAAGTAGTCTTGATGGGACTGGTGAAGATGATGGGAAATGCTTCCTCAGGACAACAGGGCATGAGCAGCAATTTGTAGTTTTCCAGACACAGCACTGCCGTCACGGCAGTCGGCCAAGCACAGCACAAAGAAGCACATTCACTTTGAGACAGCACAGCACAGGCAGAGAAGTCGGACGGCCAGAATAGGACAAGTCGAGAGGGAGGCAGCAGTGGCTGCTAGGTCTGACACACAAGAGGCACTCGTGAGTCAGGCAAAACTTCACGCCCCCGAGTCGAACGGAAACGCGCCTTGGAAGCGATCTGCCGAGGGCCCCCAAAACTCCAAACACCCATCGGGGAGCGACGACAGGGGCCGCCAATCGCCCGTGATTGGGCCTCGCGAGCTGGCGTCGTCCCTTTCGGACGAGCAAGCCTTGCAAGCATCGTCAGAACCCAAAAGCCTCTGAGCGAGGGTCGTCGTTGTTTGGCACTAGGAGAGACGGGCAAGTGGCGAAAAAAAGAGGCCTGAGCGGCCTCATGATTGCGAGCAGGGGGTGTGTGGCTAAGGTAGGTAGGCAGGGCCAGGGACCAAGGACGATGGGACGAGGGCCTGGAGCACGAGCCGGGGGGGCTGTTCTGCTTGTTGGTGCAATCCGAGGCCAGCATGGCCACAGCCGTGAAGCAGCGACGGCCGGGGGACGGCAGCGGCAGTGGGAGGGAGGGCAAAGTCTGCATGGCTATGCGTCTGCCTTCGAGTCACAGCTGGGCGACGGTGAGCGTTTCCGGAAAGGTAAGGTGAGGTTCTGGTTGGGAGATGGCAGATGGATGGACGAGGAAAGACAGGAGAGGGCCGGCCAGGCACAACAGCACAGCCGCTCCACTACTGCTAGACACCTGCGAGTAACCTGTGAGGCACGTCAGTCGATATGGCTGCACGTAACGGCGGAACAGCGGTCCGCGACGGAGGCTGCGTTAGCGAACGGGTATACCGGACTGGTATTGGCCGGGTAGCGCGTCTGTAACGAGGTCTTGCGTGCCTCATCAGGGCTCGCTGGCACCTCAAGAGTCCTGGGCTGGGGGACGGCAGTCCAGCCAAGTGACCGCACGAGCCACTCGCCAGCGCCTCGCAAGTCCTGTAGGCCATGCTAGGCAGACATTGAGCGCAGAAGCAGGCATCAGCGATATGTCCCGTCGCTTCAACGCCGCGATGAGTCGCCAGAAGTTGGAAGAAAGAAGGTGAATGAGAGTGAGTCGAATGGTCTGTTGGTTCTTCTCTCTCCTTCTCTGCCCGTCTTCCCCTCAATTCTCCCCTCACGCTGTTTATTGGGTGGCTGGCTCTGTTGCCGCTGAGGTACTCTCAAGCCGCATCTACATACATGTAGATGAGGGTTATGCGTGCCGTATGCGAGCGTGCATTCACAGGCGCCACAGGCGAGGCTTGCCTGCATGCGAGCACTATGTCACGCGGATCTACGAGCTGTCAAAGGAGTTGATGTGAAGAAAATCACTGTGCGACGTGAGGGCTCTCTCTGCTGTGAGCGCTGGCACTGTAACCTGGTGGTACGGGAACAAGCCACGATGGGAGGAGTGGCTGTGTTTCTGCTTTTTTCTTTTTCCCTTCGGTGACGACATCACAAGTCCTGGCAGTAGATACTCTCGCAATGAGACGCATTATAGTACCTAGGATAAAGCAACGAGCTTACTTGGCCGACGCTGCGAGGAAATTAGAAGCCAACCGGCGACTTTGGTGATGCCGACTCGCGGAACTGGTGCCGGCATGGCCCTCCAACTCCCGGCTTCTCTCGCGATACGTGGAGAGGGCGAAGGAAAGCGGGCGTCTTTCTTCCCAACTCCACATCCCCTTCTCGACCAATTCTCTAAACGCAACCATCCCCCTTTTCTGCTCGCCTCTTCCTCTCCGTTTCTGCCCAACTAGTTCATACACCCCTTCTGGTAGCATCGCCCACGCAGCAAGGCCCTTCGTCCTTAGGGCCCTACAGACAGGGCGTGTAGGTCGGAGCCATCTTCATCAGCAGAACGGGGGCTAGCGAGGCGCTCCGGGGAAACGGCCCCAAGGCCCCATGATGCAAGGAACGCCCATTGGAGGCGAAGCGAAGCCTTGTTCGAACGATCTGCGAATGGACTTTCTGGAAAGCAAGCCAAGCTAGGGTCTTTGCTTTTCTTTGGGCTTTGGGAAAGAGAGAAAAAAAGTCATGTGGCTTTTGCTGTGCAAATTAGCCTCCCCATCTCCCTCCCTACTAGTACGAATTGAAGCCAGTAGCCTTGCATGTGCGGTGGTCCCTTGGTCCCCTTGATGGCGTCTTGGTACCTTGATTGGCTTGGTGTTTTCAGGGCTCAACTACGTCATATGCCATTGATTGGGGATGGATTGAGTTGGAGTTCGCAGTTGTCAGAACACCTCAGCCGAAGCACCCTGAAATGAAATTAGCATTCTCGAATTGGTTCGGGTTCGGCGACAATGCCGCGTGCTGCCAACAGCGCCTTGTTCGGATCCTTCATCTGTCGTCTCCCTCGGCTGTCTGTAAAACCACCACCACCTACATACAAGTACATACCAGACCAGGTACAGCAGTGCTTTCCCCCTGTCCAGCTGGCCCTCGTACTCCAAGTCATAGCATCATCGCAGTCCCTTTTGGATTCTCCATTGCCTTCGTCCGCAACGCACATGACCCCAATAAACGGGGGTCCAGCAGTGCCATGACGTACAAAGTAATACATTAGTATCATCAGAGTTGCTCGTGCATTTCATGCATTTCGGAGTTTGCTGCCGCATCCCCGTATGTACATACATATATCCATCCATCCATCCAAAGGTACTTGTACATACAGCGTTCGAGAAGCCCGCCAATAACCACTGATTCGCATACTGTCATTAATCTCGTATGTACCTTATGAGTTTAGGCTGCACTTTGGATCACGCGAGAGAAGTCCGCTGCTGAACTGCCCCTTGGTGACGCCATTCCAGAAGCCGCCAGCGAATCCCCATTGCCACGCTTCCGCCGTCCTTTGAGGCTGAAGGCTTCCCTACATGTAGTGGCCGTGTTGGCCATGTCATCATAATCGAGCCATTTCGTCAAGGCACATGAAAGCGCTAGCAGCTTGGGTTTAAGGGGATTGGGGGGAGAGCAGTGACAAGCACCAAGAAGCCCGCCCCAGAACTGGGCTGGCAATTGGCGGGGGAAGCGAGATGCTGCCGGGCTCCCATTGGCCAATCACTCCGAGAGCGCCCATCTCAGCCAGATGCAGATTCGCGCCTCGAATCGGGAAGCTCAAGCAGTGTGGAGATTTGTGATAGCTGGCCACTTTGGAGGCACCAGCAGCAGCTCGTTCTTCTGTCTTCCTTCTCTTCCTCCTTCTTTCCCATCCATCCATCCATCCATCCATCCATCTCCAACCACAAAGGACGTAACCCACGGAAATTGCTTCCTTCTCCGCCTCACTCTTCCTCACACACACAACAACAACAAAACATCGCCACCCCGATCCCCGAAAATGAAGGCCGCCCTGCTCCTCTCCGCCCTGGCCTCCTGCGCCATTGGCCTCGTCGCCGCCGAGGACCTCAAGATCGAAGTCACCCACCCCGTCGAGTGCGAGCGCAAGTCCCAAAAGGGCGACAAGCTGTCCATGCACTACCGCGGCACGCTGGCCAGCAACGGCGAGAAGTTTGATGCCAGTGCGTTTTCATTTTCCCCCATCTCCATCCACCCCCATCCCGGGAAGAGGAATTCAACACCCCCCCAATGACGATCTCTCCTTGATCCAAATTGACTGACTGTTTTTTTGTGTGTTGTTTACTTTAGGCTACGATCGTAACCAGCCATTCAACTTCAAGTTGGGCGCCGGCCAGGTGATCAAGGGGTTTGTCTTGCACCCTCCCCCCTTCCTCCTCGTCCTTTACCGACGACGTTGGGCGAATTTTGAGGCTAACGGCTTGTAGATGGGATCAGGGTCTCCTTGACATGTGCATTGGCGAGAAGAGGTAAGACGACACAACCCAACTTGCGTCACGCACTGCCTCCTTGGGCTGCTATTCGGACCAATGCTGACCATTACATCACCGAATTCAGGACTCTCACGATCCCTCCCGAGCTGGGCTACGGCCAGCGCAACATGGGCCCCATTCCCGCCGGCTCAACCCTGAGTACGTCTCTCTTCCTCCCCTATCTACATCTTTCCACCTCGACTCCCGTGGCCAAGCCCACCCCACGCTTGCACCGAAATCAGGCCACTCACTAATATCTGATGCTACACAGTCTTCGAGACCGAGCTCCTCGGCATCGACGGCGTCAAGGCCCCCGAGAAGAAGCCCGTCCCCGAGACGCCCATCGTCGAGAAGCCCGCCGAGGAGGAAGAGGGCGTCGCCGAAAAGGCCGCCGAGGCAGCTGCCAGCGTCGTCTCCGAGGCTGTTGATGCCGCCAAGACGGTCTTTGCCGACACCGATGAGGGCCACGGGGAGCTGTAAAGGGTCGAGAATGGGCACCCAAAGAAACACAGAAATGATATGATGATTATGTAAAAATACCTTGTTCTTCCTTTTGCTCGCATAGCGGATCTACGTACGACAAGAGTAAATGCAACGTTTCCGTCAAGACCACTGCTTCTTTTTTTTTTCGGAGTTTAGCTTCGTCTAGATGTGATCATCTGTTAGACGGTATGCGGCGTTCAGCTTCAGCCAGATGTGATCGTCCGTTAGATAGTACGTAGTATCTGCAAAGGTAACGGTATGTACGGAGTAAACCATCCGACACTTGAGATTCGGAGTAGCCGTCCACCGTTCCGTACGTCATATCGCGGCATTGTTTCCCTGCAGCAACTCTCACCTGCAGATAAATGCAGACATCAGTCCATATGGCAGATCAGTGGAGTCGAAAGCCCAGCAAAGTAATCGAACGTGGGGGGCCATCGTGACATCGCAAAAGCTTCGCTTACGAGTTTAAACAGCCCTTATCACGTATTCAACCTCGAGGAAGTTCCATTTCTATTTCCAAAAGTTCCATAAGCAAAGAAACAATGCTAGATATCGTCATTCATAACCAATCATCCCACTCTACCAAAACGAAAGCTTCTTCTGCTTTGGGTCCGTAGAGGGCGGGCGGCCCCGCTTCTTTTCCGTCGACAGCTTGGGACGCTTGTTCACCTCTGGCGGGATGGCAGGCCTCGTGTCTTTCGGGTCGTCAGCCTGGACCGCATCTCGAATGGTCTGTCGTGACAGACACAGGTCAATGTGCTCATTAAATTGCCGCTCGTTGGCTGCCTGGGGGCGGAGGCATATCGGGCAATCCCACCAGTCCTCCTGTGGCGGAACCTCACTTTCGGGACGTGGATTGGGCACAATCTCCTTCCCATGTCTTCTATGATTTGGCGTGCCACCGTCCTCCTCTTCGTGTTCGTGCGTTATGTCGCCCAGGTTGTCGTCCATTTCGCCCGTCAAGTCCTCTTCGTCTCCGCCCAACATCTCCCACTCCTCTTCTCTCTCCACCGACGCACTGGCTTTCCTCTTGACAGTCCCGCTTTCACTCGATTCTCCCGAGTCCTGGCGGCGAGGTCTGAAGCCAAAGAATGCCATGGTGTCGGGCTTCTTGGTGCTGACTAGGTTTGTGCACCGCAGCCCCATGAGCCGCAGCTTCATGCCTGGAATCTCATGCTCCAACTTGGCAAGCATCGGCAACGAATAGTTGTACAGGTCGTCGGCGAGATAGATGGCCTTTGGCAGGATGACTTGCCGAGTGAGAACTTCAAAGGTATGGAGCTTGATCTTGATGCAGAGTGTCCGGCCCTTGCACTCGTTTCTCCTCATGTCCTTTTCCAGGGCCTCAGCCGTCGATCGAAGTTTGTCCCGGAGCTGCACAGGGTCTGACATGTCACGAAATGTACTTTCCGTTCCGACACTCTTGCGCTCGTATTCTTCTGCGGGCTGTATTGATGTGCGGCCAAGCCCGAGATAGACGCGGAAGAGAAAATAGGATGTCTTGTCCCCAAAGAGGCGGTTCAAATACTGCCGCTGGTCGTAAATGTCCCCACACGTCTTGACTCCAATCTCCAAGAGCTCGCGCTCGAGCACTCGGCCGATTCCGTTGACTTTCCTTGTTGGCAGGCCCCGCATAAACGCCATAATGGCACTTCTCTCTTTGGGAAGGACGTACTGTCCGTTCGGCTTGTTGATGTTTGAACAAATCTTGGCCAGCCTGGCGTTGGCAGCGATGCCCGCCGAGACCGTAATGTTCGTCTTTTCATGGACCTCCTTTCTCATTTGCTCCACCACTGCCGCCGGGTCCATGTCATGCTGGTCGCAGTATTCCGTAATGTTGAGATATGCCTCGTCAATGCTAGCGCTTTCGAATCGCGGATCGTAGTTTGCGAGCACCGCCCTCACTTCTTCGGCCTTTGCGCCATATTTTTGAAAGTTAGGCTTGATCATGACCAGCTGTGGGCAGAGCTTCTTGGCCACGAAACCAGCCATGCCCGACCGACAGCCAAATTGGCGCGCAGCGTAGTTGCACGTGGTGAGAACGCCGCCACCAACCGCAAAGGGGACATCTTTGAGATCAGGTCGGTCCAGTTGCTCCACCGCCGCGAAGAAGGCATCGCAGTCGAGGTGTACTATGTGTTGGGTGAGGTCTCTCGAAAGCTCGAGCTCTGCGAGAAGACGATCGGCGTTTCGGAGGTCCCGTGTAAGATCTTGCTGTTCTAGCTTCTTCTTGCGCGACAGGATCTGTTCGATCTTTTGCGTGAGGACCTTGTCTCGTTCTTCTTCGCGGGTGAAGAACTTGGATCCCTTGGACGCATTGTAGATGATTTCCGAAACCTGAGCCTCTGTGTTAACAAATGCAGATCCGATGCGAGAAAAGATTCCATTGAGGGAAAGACCTTGCTTTGGTCGACCTTGTCTTGGCCAGCCTTGGTCAGCGAAGGCCCAAGCAGGTGGTACTTGAGAGTCTTGGAAGCATCGTCCTGTCTCTCCCCCTGGGTTTCCGCCCGGGATTCCTCTCGGATTTTCCCCTCTTGATCTTCCTGGGTATGCGCCGGTGCCTCCGCAGACGTCATGTCGATGAAGCCATCAAGCCGCGATTTGAGTGTGAAGTAGCGAACAGCATCGAAGAGTTGTCGAGATCATGCTGACCATGCACAGGAGCGCATCTCAGGGCGTGGTCATGTAGCACTTTGCGCATGAGCGGAATTCCGACATGGGATGAAGCGCGTTGCCCGACCGTGAAGGAGCAAATACGATAGCGACACGGTATCACGTGAGAGTAAATGGTCAAGTCTCTTTAGGCTCAACTGGACTTCAATGTCTAGTGCAAGTTCTAGCAGCTCGCTCCAGTGATTCGGCGGGGGTCTGATCAGGTTGCTCTCCACTGGAGCTTTGTGACAAAACTCCCTGCCGCGCATCGCCATTGGCCGGCGACTGTGCTCACCCCCCTCACCGGCAGGCCGTATAAGCGCCGAGACGCCATGACGAACCGTCTCATAGGTCGGCATGTGGAAGCTGTTCCATGAACGGGTTGGAGAATAAAGGGTCGTCGAGTGGCGTTGCAGCGGATATAAAAAGCAAGTTTGTCTTCCTTGCATACAACCGGCCTCTTTCAAGCGTTGTCCGTATCGTATCGCGTTCAAGCTATCTGGAGGTCTGCGTCTCGCTCAGATCAGACCAGCGACGGGATCCAAGATGGCGGCACGGCCAGGCGAGGAGAATGTAGCTACGCTGTGAGTCGATGACCGGTCGCAACCGGTGTGCTGCTCGGAACGGCTGCTGACGTTGAGACATTGCAGCTTTGCCGATGTCCACTACTTTTACTCGCCGGCAAATGTGAAGCCTCGCCATCACCGGTTCGACAAGGGATCCTACGTCTATCTGTTTGAGAATGCCGGCGAGCGCAGGTGTCGCATTGAGATTGCCAACAACCCAGGCACAGAGGATCAAGACGCATTCTACGGATGTAAGGATGGATAGCATCGCGTGCTCATCGTCTGGTGTCTAACGGTCTTGTTGGGCTTAGTCCTCGATCAGGCGCACGTTCGATACTCGTACAAGCAGCACTGCGCCGTCTCGCTGACCGTCGCCGACTCGGTTGACCAGAGCGAGTGGCATCTGCCGACCTACGACCCGCGCAACGAGAACAAGTACCACTACAAGCTGCACTCGCTCGACATCTACTTCTGGACGCAGCAGGATGCGCTGCAGTTCGTCAACGGCGTGCGCCGCGTGCTGCCGCCGGCCCAGGTCGAGGTCCTCGACGAGCCGGGTCCGCCGCCTCAGCCCGCGGGAATGAGCGCCGTCGTCCAGAAGCTCGAGAGCGCGGCCATTTCGGATCCGCAGTACAGCAACGGCTCCGTGTCGGCGCAGTCGGCTTCGCACAGCTCGGTCGGCGGCCCTGGCGATGCCGCGGCCGTTTCCTCAGGGACACCGAGCATCTCCATGCCGCCTCCGCCGCCTCCGCCTCAGCCTCAGCCTCAGCCAACGAGCTTCGCGCCCATGGCATACAATCCGGCTGCACCCGCTGCGCCCGAGGCCATTCGCCATCGCGAGAAGACGCCTCCTCCAGATGAGGATCCTCTCAACCCTCTGGCGGTCGCAGTGGCATATGACTACCGCGGCCAGCCTTTCACTCCAGGAATTCCCCCGCCGTCTCAGTTCCCGCCGTCGGCAGTCACCAGCCCAGGGTTCGCGCCTCCTCAGTTCGCCGCACCGCCAGTCCATCCCGGAATTCACAGAGCCACGACCATGCCGGCGCAGGCGTTGCCTTCGCCCGGACTTCCCGGCACCTATGGGGCGGGCTTCCCAGCATCGCCAGGCCTCCCTCCGCCACCAGCGTCTCAGCCGCCAATGCCCACCCAAGGCCTCGCCAGTCCTCCGCCAGGCGGGTACTCCAACTACTCATACTCGCAGCAGCCCGGCTACGCACCATCGGGCTCGGTGGATTACTCGATACATCAGCAGGTATACAGGCCAACGGAAGCCGAAGCAGGCCACAAGTATCAGCCGAAGCAAGAGGGCAAAGGAAAGTTTGAGGAAAACGCCGGCCGGATTGAGAGGGGTGTGACGGGCATGCTGAAGAAGTTTGAGAAGAAGTTTGGATAGTGGCGGAGACGGAGATGGGTCGGTGTGAAGACGGGTGTGGTAGGTATGGAGAGAGGATGTGATGTGATTTTGAGGGCTGCAGCAGGAATATCCAATGGCAGGAGTACCGGGTTTGTACCAAAGATTTGTTTTGTCACATGACGATTCCTTTTTGAACTATGAAATGAGTTGCGATTTGATTTTTCTCTTTTCTATTTGTCCGAATGTTGACCGTGGTTATCGGTTGCCAAGGTGTCAGCATTGCTTCTATTTTTGCTATCAGGTCTTCCAGGGCACCCGGTGATTGTCGCAGGCAAGGTAGGCGAAGAATTTGCCACACAAAAGGTTGACGATACTTTCGTTGACAAAACCAAGGTTCTCTCACCGGTAATCAATCTTGTCTTCACATGGACCGGTCTGACCTCATCCGCGCAACCACTCCCTCACATACATACCTATGGAATGCGCACAACACAATGCGACTGCTACTGTACGGCATGGATTGTTCTCCACACCCGATCTGAGACCCCTCGTGTCTCCCCTCCATCCGATATTACACATCTTACATACATGAGTGTGAATAGCGGTGGTATCTTGAGATGAAGCAGCAGCACGCAACCACACAGCGCGTATGACAGGCTGCGCTACTACTAGACTAGTAGCCTCCATCGCACTTCAGGTCGGATCCATGGACTCGAATTTGCAGCCATTAATAGCACAGCGGCGGCCCGTCCAGCGGGTAACTGGTGGTCCAGCCCAGCCCAGCCTGGAAAAGGTTTCACCTGCGGGCTGAAGGAGGGTAAGGTGAAGCGTCAGCCCAGTTGATTCCACAGAGTCGGTAATGCTTCAGGTTGTCTCGTCTTATCTGGTTGTATTTCGCATGCTGCCAATGGCAAACTGTAATTACTATTGCATTCATGCAGTAGCTCTTCATCTCGTGCAACCTGGCCATCCCGAGTCCGCCGGATCAATCACAGCGTGGCTGGACAAGCCCGTCCTGCTGCTGCTACGAAGCTGGCTGTGTCCGGCGGTGGCTGGGCTTAGCCTCGTGGCTCCTCGTAAACAAGCAGCAGAAACGAGCGTCATGTATGGGGCTGACATGGACACTCGCTTTCTTAGCGTCCTCCCGAAGCGCCTCTCTGGGCCTTTTTGGGGCTTTGACGCTGCAAGTTAGCAGCTTCTGCCCGCTGGAATCAGGCCAACGGCACCACAACAATCCTCCAGCTGCAGACCGTCTCCGTCCCGTCCAGGTTCCTCCATCCATTCTCGCGTGTCCAACCTTCTCGCTCTGCCTCTTGAATCCCTTCATCTTCCCCGTCCATCCATCCTCACCACTCGCTCCCGTGCGCCGTCACTTCGGTTTGCATTATCGTTCAGTGCGATTGCTTGCTTCCCGCCAGTTCCCCGCACCGGTACCACCGCAAAGACAACCTGGAAGAGTCGGCGCTGCCGGCCCACCCTCGCTAAAAGAGCAGCAATAACGGGCTGAGCTGCTCCATCGTCTGCTTGGATCCTCGGTCACTGGAAGAGAAGACGCTTACTGGTGCGGACGAGACGCCCAATGCGGACGGCAGACTCGTGAAAGAGGGCTCTTTTCTGTTGACGAACAATCTCACCTCTGCCATCGAACCAAAACCAGACCGTTGGTTGCCTCTTCTTTTGCTGCTCGCCAAATCATCGGACTCCGGTCCTTCCTACATGTCTCTCGCAGCCGACGAGCATGTATCTACACAGTCGGACGGCGCAACGTGCCGATGCCAGCGCTCGGCTGGCGCAATCGGCTCGCCACGTTCACCAGCTGCAGCGGCGAGGCCTCAGCGGTAGCATCATAGGCGCTGTATGTCTACGATTGGGTTGATGCGAATTCTTCCTGTGGTTTGACTGACTTGGAACTGCCCGTTGTAGATCCTGCTAGGCGTCGCCGTATTCGTCATTGTTCTTGTCCTCATTATCGGATACATCAAGCGGAGGAAGAATAATAATAAAAAGGCCAAGTACGAGCGAGCCCACGGAGACGACACCACCGAGGTAGCCTCCAGCTCGCGAACCGTCAACGCCGCCTCAACCAACTCAAGAACCGGTCGATCTACCCAGCCCCCCGCCGCGTCGTCAAATCGCAACAATGCCGCCGCTAGCAACGTGGACCGCAACACTTCGGTTCGCTCCGTCATGACCCTGCCGGCCTACCGCCAGATGGCTTCGCACAACGAACAGGTTCTGGGCCGAGAGGGCGAGAGAGATGGCATCGATGTGATTGTCGATCTGCCCACCGAGGAGGAATTGGAAGCGCTGCGCGACGAAGAGATGGAGAGCATGTATCAGATCCGGCTTGCGCGGCGGCAGATGATCGAGGAGCAGCAGCAGAGGAGGGCGGCTCGCGAGGAGGCTCGACGACGAGGCGACACCGCCACCCTGGCCGAGCTCCGTGCCCGCGCCCGCGCTGCGAGCAACAACAACCAGACCATCGAGGAGCTCCGCCGGGAAATGGAGCGGGCAAAGGAGAACAGGAACCTATCCGTGTCGAGCGTGTCTTATGCGGACGTTGGACTGGCCCGCCACGACGGCACACGGATCCGCGCCAACAGCACCGACAGCGAGCGCATGGGCCTGCTCTCGGACTCTGCGAGCATCGGAATGGCGGATGCGCGATCATCTCAGGCTCACAACCGCGGAATGAGCGTCAGCTCCGGCTTCGCCTCGCCCGCGCTGACCCGACGATCGGGAGACTCGCACACCAACACGCCGGGCCAGGCTCCCAGCGAAGCCAGGGCGGGATCGAGCCCGGAGCTCGTGGAGGCGGACCTAGGCGAGGAAGCGATGCCGCCGCCGGGCTACGAGGATGTTTCCCTGGCCGACGACGACGACGATTTCCGGGACCGGTCATTGTCACAGATCCACGAACCGCCGCCGGAGTATCCTCCCATCGATCGAATTCGCAGCGGGGCCAGACGTCGCCGTCTCTCGTGTCGGCCTCGAGCGAAGGGGACCCGGGCGAGCGTGCCCTGCGGCCGGCGGTCGGCGCTGTGGGCGGCATCCCTCGGCTGCCGAGTCTGAGGATCAGCGATCTCCCTGCGATTGTGGTAGAGCCGTCAAGCGCGCAGCCGCCGGATCACGAGCACGAGGCTGAGGCTGAGGCTGAACGAAGACTGTAAATATCGACTTTCGAAAGAAAAATGGGAGCCTTGTCTTGGATTTTTCTGCGTCTCCCTACCCCTTCTCTCTCTCTCTCTATTTGTCGATGGAAATGAGCTATGATTTTATGGATGATGTTGTTGCTTTGTAATGCTTGGACACTTTTTTCACTCTTCTTTCGAATACTTCCCTTTCAAATACTTCTATTGCAAAACGGATGCGAAGCCGGGCGTCTTGCTGTTTAATTTCTGGAATTGCTGTTGCCTTGGAGACGGAATGTTGCTGTCTTTCGAATCCTTTTCTTCCCTCCTCTCTGCTTCTTTGGGGGGCGGTGTTTTGGCGAGTTATATACGAAGGGGGGTCGATTCTTTGGTTGTGGTTGCTACCAGCATAGAACAATACGGAGGATTGAAGCTGAGATTGTGAATGGTTTTGCGTGTAGTACGAAGAGTTGTGAGGTAGAAGGAAGTTGCATTGTTTTAAAGGTAGCCTATATTTACTTGATTACTTACAGTCTCTGGACATGCAGTACCTCAGGACGTCGTGTCTTTATTTTCCACCTATGAGGAGTTGTGGTTTGGGCTTTTGATCATGCAGAATGATCCTACGGATTCACTTGGTGGCTACTACTACCTACCTTACCTACCTACCCGCCGCGCAGTATCCTCACCTACTGCTTCGGTATGAGAGGGGGGGTTTTATGGTCATCCGATGAGAGTCTGTAAGCGGTCACGCCGGGGCACTCCTCAATTTTTTTTGTCCCTCTGCATCATCAATGCCCTCCGGCTGCTATGCTGAGGCTTGTTAAGTAATCGAAATCTTTCAAAGAACGAGAGGTTTTGAGCTGGAGTTGTCATCTGTGACGTGACAATCTGACTGGAGGTGATATCCTCCTTTCATTGGGTACCTGGTAAGACTGCGCCGGATGTCGCTGGAACACGCTGTAGAGCCACTGGTGCTTTGTTAATTTATTCGAAAAGAGAATAGAAGAGGCTTCGAAATATCAAGTAGACCGCCATTCATTTCCATTGTGAATTCGTAGAGAGAATATGTGTTGTCTCTCTTCGATTCGCCCGTCGTAAACATGGAAATCGCCGTCTCGTTGCATGATAATGTCGCTCCGACCTTCTCCTCATTGGACTTGTCGGCCCACGGGTTGCGCAATCCCACGTGCGGAACACCGTCTGTTTGTACTACTATTCAATTCGCCTGCTGCGGCTTGTCAACGTAGTTCTGCTGCATCGCATTCGTTGTCGTAGGGGAGGAGTTGGCACAAATCGGGCGATCGGAGGCCGGGTCGAGACTCGTTCCGCGTCGGGAGCATCGAGATTTTACCTAGACAGCCCTTTTTTATCGTCGCGCAAATCCTCAATTGCTCCAAATCTGAATCCCTCGAGCTTTTTGACACGGCCATTCACCAGAGCAGAAATTGTCATGATGGCGACTGCTGGAGTACTTTAAGTCCCCCTCATCACTTTGTCCCCCCCTTGAGCGGTCTGTCGAAGCGGGTAGAGTTTGGAATCTTTAGCTCTCTTTTTTTTTTCGGGCGTGTCTGAGAACACACAACTGCTGGAGCGCTTCAATCCCACTTCTCACTTCTCACTGGCGTGATGCAGGTCAGCACGCACCAAAGTGGCGCTTTGCTCGACAGCCGGGCGACGCAACCGAGCCCGGTTCGAGCGGGAGAGGAGGGAGCTGGGAATTGCCAGCGGCAGATGAGTTGTCAGTACATGATACTAGGTCTCCGTAGGTGAGTAAGTAGTCGTGAGAAGACGGCTGATCACGGCGGAGAAGTGAGTTGTCTGTCGTTGAAGAGCGGACGAAGGCGGACGATGAGGGAGGAGGGTGGAATTGGTCCCTTCTGACATCAGCAGAATGAAGAAGCAGAGCATCGTCAAGTCCACAGAGATGAGACAAACACTTGCTTAGACATTGCGGACGAAAGCTTAGATGCTCGAACTGCCAGGGGAGGCAATAGCTTATCGTGTCTCGGCGATGGCTCGATGCTGCGGGGGGAGCTGTCAATTCTTCATCGCCGGGCTCTCATGTTGGTGATGCCCCACCCACCACCTTGATGAACTGGGTTGTGATCGCGATTTGGCCTCGTTGACAGATGGAGATGATACTACGCGTGTATGCACTACAGCAATATCTCTCTCTGTGAGCCATTCCTCACGACCAGGAGCGGCATGATTTGTCTTTTCTAATCTCCGTACTGACAAGGGAAAAAAACGACAAAGAGGCAATAATAATACAGCACCTTATGTAATTGTAGAACAAAAGGCATCATCGCTCTTTCTGTCGACATTATCAAAGCTTTAGCTAAGCTCAGTCCGGGCCCCACCAGCCACGGGCCCCACATGCGGGGTGCGGCAGCAGTTTGTCAGGCTCAAGTAATGCTGATTGTTGCGGCCAGAGTTGGGACGCTTGTGAGGCAAGGTACCGATACGCGGAGACAATGTGTGAAGGGCGGCCAGCTGCTGCTGACACGATGATGACTTGTGCTTTGCTTGGAATTGGGAATCTTCTGTTTCTGGCGTCTCGCCGGACCGAGTTGGGTATGAATCGTAGAGGTACCTTGATTACCAATTGAGGACCCGGCCAGGCCAGGCACATTCCTCGCAGTCCCGGCGAAGACGAGGGACGGAGGAGATCCATGGCTGACGGCCGGTCCTCCACGTATCTGATGACTACCTAAGGTAGTAGTGTAATACTACCACTACTTTGACCAGAAAGACTAGCAATTTCTGCGAAAACGTGCGCCATCACCGATACGATAGGTACGAAAAAAGAGGGGGCCACCCCCGGTAATAGTACATCGAGATGCCATGATCTCATCGCCTGATCCCCAGCCATCGCCAGAGTACAGCGCATGTCAACCCGCGCGGCAGCGGAAGACGTGTGCAGCCTCCACGGGAGAATGCAGCCGAAACCTTACAATTCGACACTAACACCGATTCGATCCTCCTTCTTTTCCCATCCTGGAGGGGTTCCCGTCGAAGCCGCCCTCAGCTATAAGAGCTCGAGGGCCCTCCCCCTCCTCTCAGCCATCTCGGAAGCACTCATCACATTCCAGAGTTTCAGAGTCGAACACAAATAGCCTTCCTTTTTCTTTCCAATTTCTGTTTTAGAGATACCCAACCCCCCAAGAACACATCACAATGGCCCCCAAGATCGCTATCGTCTACGTAAGTCGACCTTCTACGATCGTTAATTGGGAGACCTGCTTCCCTCGCTAACACGCAATGCCCTCCAGTACTCCATGTACGGCCACATCCGGCAGCTCGCCGAGGCCGAGAAGAAGGGTGCCGAGGCCGCCGGCGCCCAGGTCGACATCTACCAGATCCCCGAGACTCTCTCCGACGAGGTCCTGGCCAAGATGTACGCTCCGCCTAAGCCCACCGACATCCCCGTCCTCGAGGACCCCGCCACCCTCACCCAGTACGACGGCTTCCTCTTTGGCATTCCCACCCGTTACGGCAACTTCCCCGCCCAGTGGAAGGTACGTTATAACCAACCCTTCCCCCCTCCTTTGATACAACCACCATAAAGAAGTTTAAAACTGACAAGCTTTCCCTTCGGCACAGACCTTCTGGGACAAGACCGGCGGCATCTGGGCCTCCGGCGGCTACTGGGGCAAGAAGGCCGGCCTCTTCATCTCCACCGGCACCCCCGGCGGCGGCCAGGAGTCCACCGCCCTCGCCGCCCTGTCCACCCTGACGCACCACGGCATCGTCTACGTGCCCCTCGGCTACGCAAAGACCTTTGCCGACATCACCAACCTCGACGAGGTCCACGGCGGCTCCCCCTGGGGCGCCGGCACCTACGCCGGCCCCACCGGCGCCCGCCAGCCCACCCCGCTCGAGCTCAAGATTGCTACCGCCCAGGGCGAGGCCTTTGCCCAGGCCCTCTCCGGCTGACTACATGGCAGCAACACTAACACCACTTCTAGCAGTGAGAAAAAGGCTGCCCCGGCCAATGGATCTGCGCCGCCTGCTGCAGCAACCAAGGAGCCTGTCCCGGAGCAGGAGGACGGCAAGGACCACTTCTGCGGTCTTCCTGTCAAGTGTTC
Organism: Trichoderma citrinoviride; assembly: GCF_003025115.1. Lineage (NCBI taxonomy): Eukaryota > Fungi > Ascomycota > Sordariomycetes > Hypocreales > Hypocreaceae > Trichoderma > Trichoderma citrinoviride. The sequence continues at coordinate 1,275,874 of NW_020194716.1, read as the reverse complement.
CATCATGTGAAGGAGAGAGGTCAAAGAAAAATAATAACTGTCAAAATCATTTCTATATATCCCCCGCAATTCTTTGCTTTAATGTCTAGATGCAATAGAATTGAAGTATATTTCTATCTACGATATTACCTTTGTGTCCTCCTGTGATATCCCCCTTTACATATTGTCCTTCTTGCGCAGTGCACAAATCTCCGCCATACAATCGATGGAGAGTATTTCATGGCTTATCTTCTTCTCGCTCCGTCCAATCATCAAATCGTCAATCAGTTGAAACACATAAGTCATCGTAGTCTCCTTCGACGACCGCCAGCCAGCGGGGTCCCCGCCAAATGTTTCCCAATAACTCGTCTGCAGATCCTCAATGACGTATAAGCCGCCGGGCTTGACGGTTTTCCATAGATACTCGAGGGATGTGATTTGCTGCACCATTGTGTGTCCGCCGTCGTCAATAATGACATCGAATAAGCCGCTTGCCGTTGCTTCGGAGGAGAACTGTGTGAGGAAGACGGCGTCTGCTTGATCGCCGATAAACACATGTGCGTTGGCGGTTTTGTCCTGGTACTTTTGGGCGCATTGCCCATCGTATTCGATGAAGTAGAGATCGACGAATGGCAGGTATTCGAGCCAAGTGTAATACGACGCTCCGGGGCCGTAGTCCTGCGAATTGTGTTAATATGGTTGTCTGATCTGGTTTGGTGATACACTGGGAGCATTGATTGCTGACCATGTTGCAGCCGAGTCCAATCTCCAGGACCTTGACCTCTTCGTCCCGACTACCGGACAAGTACTTGTCGTACATGAACTGGTATTTGTGGGTGGTGACCTTGTCCGTGCCGTATTTCTGGGCAGTTTGCTCAAAGCTGAGGCGTCCGTTGGTGGATTTGGTGCCGGGGCTGCTTCCGAAAGACTGTCAGCTACATGTACTGATAAATCCACAACCATGTTCGAAGGAGACACAAACAGGCGAGGGCCGAATTTGTCTTGGATAGCCTCTGCCGTTGCGCTGCCCCATTGATGGCAAGCAGCGTAGACGAACAAGCTGGCGGCTATAGCGAAGACCAGATACAGACTCCGCGTGCCAGACATTGTGACGCTGGTTCGATCTTCAGATGATGTGGACAAGGGTCGAGGATTGGACTTGTGCGAGGTTCGTCATGTTGAAGGAGAACCATTGCAATTGGTGAGAGATCCATGAAGCTTTAGGAAGGTAAGGTAGGCAAGAGAGAGTGCTGCTCAAGTGGTCATTGAGAAGGAGGCTTCGACAGAGCTTCTTTCTCATCCTGTCCCTCTTGCCCTACAAGTCGGGGGAAACAAAAGGAAAGAAGGACTGAAGCAGAGGCACCTGCTCCCATACTCAGTCAACATAAGGGATAGCTCCTGCCTTGCTTCTCCGTAGCGTCATGTTGGCAGGTACTGCTGAAGTCAATTCATTTCTCTGACCTTGCGAATCACCCCATTATAGAACCATATCGTACGGTATGATCTGAATCCCTCAGTCCCTGGGCATTACGTATTCGTATCTTAACCGCGCCTGCCACCTTCTTTATGCTTGGCTCGGGTATCCTCATAGCAGATCGTTCATAAACTCTAATTGTCGCACAGAAATAACCAATAATCATCCATCTCTCTCGCCACCCCACACAACTTCACTCTTCCCCTTCACCTCTTGTTCCCCCTTTTCTTAAACAGGTCTGTCTCGGAGCCAAAAAAGGGATTCGGCTGAAATGGCGTGAGGGCCTGCGGATCGGATTGCATCTCGCCGTCGTACATCCGCTGGCGGTCGTCTCTTACCGGCGGCGCTACTTTGATCTCACCGCGATAGATCTCAATCACGGAGACGAGAGGGAGGGCGAGCAGCAGCATGGAGAGAAGCTGGCCGAAGCTCCAGTCCTTCTCCCCTTGGTCGCTCAGCTTCACCGACGGATGTCCAAACGCCTGGGACAGCAGGATGATGCGGATCGCAGCCCCAATGGCAACGGCAGCCATGAGCACCCAGCCCACGATCTGTACCGTCTTGTAGAACCTCTGCTGCCGACTGTGCAGGTACCATGTGGCGAGGACGAAGATGATACCGTTTCCCGCCATTGCCGCAATGGTGCCAACATACGACAGGCCCGCGTTGGACGGAGCCTTTTCTCCGTCAACGTGCCAGACACAGGCAATGGGCAGAGTCGATTTGTCCAGTCCCTTGGACACGGTCTGCAGGATAAAGATCCCGGAGACTGTCGACAACGCCAGGTTGACGAACATGAGCACTTGTCTCAACCATCTCAGCACCCAGTCCCGGCGATAGTCTCGGACCAGGGCCAGAAGCGTTGCATTGTGGGTTGCCATGGATAGGAGGGACAGCATCCAGATTAGGAAGAAGTGATACGGCACCAGGGAGTTCATCTTGGCTAAACCAACGCCTGCGGAAGCCTCTCGTTAGCGTCGTGCTACCAGGAGATATCCGGGGGTCGTGATGCAGCTTACTTTGGATGCCGATCCCTTGCATGATCTGTGAGTCGCTGTACCCGTTGAGTAACTTTCGCCGGGTTGTTGACTCTTTGCCTCGGAAGTCTGCAAGAATCACACTCGCAGACAGCACGAGGGCCAGCGCGGCCGTGATCATGAAAGAAAGGAGAATCTATGAACAAACGATGGTCAATAGAGCTTGGGGCAGGACGGGTGCCTGGGCTTCCTCCACACTGGGTTTCCTCATGCGAGAGCCTGTCAACGTACTCCTTGCCCTGCGACACCCGAATCGCTAGGGGTCGTCTGTGGTGCGGACGTGCAGTTCAGTGTCCCCATGGTGGAAGATGATGGTGATTATGCTGCGTCGAAGAACGAGTCCATGAAATGGGGCAAATTGCGAACAAGCATCATCAAATCTCAAAAGTGAACCCACCAGCGTCTCTTCTACTTTTAAAAAGCAAATTTACCCATGGCGTCTTGGCGACGATGGGAAGCTATTTTTACCCAAACTGTCTACTATGACATCTACGGACAAGACCGATGATGCATTTGGGCGGCTCGCCTTGAAACGCGGACGACATGTTTGGGTTGCGGGAGCCGCTCACCTTTGACTGGCCCTGGTTGCTTGCCTCTGCCACAAGTGGCTCGTGGCTCGGCCTTCTGCGCGACAAGGCTGCAACCAAGTCAGCCATACATACAATGCGGAGGGCAGGATCACGACGACCAGGATCTGCTCTTGCTCTACCAATCCCAAAGGGAGAAGGGCTTGGACGATGATCATCACTACCCACCTCGACCCGGGAGGTGTGCGCTGTCCCACTTCCCTTACCGCCACCATAGAACCCCGGCAGTTGGGCAGGCCAGACTCCACCGAGCGTTGGATGAGAGGCACGTCTTGCAACCCTGCAGCTCAGAGACCGTATGTGCAGTTGCATGCAGGGTATCATGGATTCCCACCAACACCGACGCTGGGGAGTTGTATTACATATCGTCGACGACAATCACATGAGGGGAACCCTCATCTTTTCTCTGCCGTGTCAGCCTACCAGCACGCGGCCTGCCTGTCTAGCTCCTTCGGTCTGAAATGAATTGTGACGGTTGGGAGCCGGGAATGGAAAGAGAGGGCGGCTTCCTCTGCTGCTGCTAGCATGGAGTACGAAGCAGTACTACTACTTCATATGCATGTCTTTCATTGCTGTCGCACCACATCGACCCTTGATGAAATTGGATGTTGAGATTCCTACGCTGATACATGTAAGTGCCGTGGCCATGCAATCTAGACGTGCTTGGATGCTTGTTTCCAAAGGGGAAAGAAAGGGAAAAAGAAGTTCGTGAACCGTGGCTGTGTCTTCCCTTGCCTTGTCGTTCCCCCCGGTTGAACTTCTCTGAACTTCTAACCCCCAGCTGTCGGGACAGACTTGCGGCCGACCTTTGACAAACTCCACTTCTACGCCTCTACGGAGACAATTAACCAATCGAACGAGCCTGCAACGAAGCTGTAATCACAGGGATCATGACTTGGTTCTAAAAAAAGCGGAACAAATCTCAGGAAAACGGGATGAAGCTTTTTGTGATAGAAGCATGGGGTGCAACGGAGTACTTCGTATGTACAGCCTATCGTGGCCACAACTTCATCTCACGAACAGAACGACACAATGCCACTAGTCTCAGAGCTTCTTGAGACACCTGAGACATTACAGCGCAACGCTCCGTTACCGGTTGACTGGATCAATCATATCGAGTCCTCAGAGCCCTGGACGAGGCAGCTGTGCGATATGAAAGAATGCCGTGTAACGCTGCCTAGTCCCGATTCGACTCTCGCCTCTCAGCCGAGACCATTGGGGGAGATCTTTAGCGTTAGTCGCCCGTAATAACGATCGCCGCGCGAGATGCCCTGTCTGTCAGGATGTCCTCGTCCAAGGCAAGCAAGGGATGGAGCCTCGTCCCCTATCTTCATCAAGGCAAGGTTAGCGTCGAGGCTCGCACGCGTGATCCACGTGCGGCACAGACGTGAGCCAGCTCTCTGGATCGGTCAGAAATGCTTGTCGCCAGCGGACATGTCGGGCGATAGCCACTGTCGAGAGGCGGACGGCCGACGCCGTCAGGGTATCTGTCCTCCCTAGTCACCGCGCTGGCCGCGACGGGACAGGGGAGCAGCGCTGGCATCGCCGCTGCAAGTGCATACGAGAAACTGGAGCCGCCCCCCTTTGAGACCTGGAGAACTGCCGGTGGATCGTGGATGCACTTATGCGTGCAAAATCGCTACCGCCGCGAAACGGTGGCGGAAACCAACGACGCCGCCGAACGCATGAGAGAACATCTGGCGACCTGGCCCGTGTGCGTTTGCAAGTAGTACTCCTGTGCCTCAGGTACAAGCACGTACAAGGCAGCTTCAAGAGTCAGTGCGTCTCAATCTGCGAGGCTTCCAAGACAATATACAGCTCGTGCGTAGTAGCACTGGGGCATTACTGTTTCTGACGCTCTGGCTGGACGGTTGCTGGCTGTTATTTGGGCACGAGGATCGCACGGGAGCATATCATACCCAGCGGTATACGAGTAGTATGCGCTGGCTCACAGCATGTTCCCCATGCGGCTCACCCGGCAGGACGGTTCGCCGTTGGGTCCTCTGAGACTCCAATCTTGCACACATGACCCAAGTGCCTGACAGGTTGTTGATTTGATGGCCGGGGAATTGGTCCGGCGAGCGGTGCACCGGAATCGAGTCGCATTTCATGGCCCACGCCCTCCCCAAATAGTAACGACTTACTTTCACAAGCGTTGGGCTGGTGGATAGCCAAGAGATGAGATGGAAATGTCTGGGACTTGGGACATACCACTTGGGAAAAATCAGGGCTAGTAGCATCATCTCCATGCCTAAACCCCCACACACATGAGGTGATGCTATATCGCCCCCCCTTGCCTTCATCTGCTAACTTTGTCAGTGCCGCGAGCTACCGTAAGGTATCCATGCAGATGTGGCCTAGCTACGGGATCTGTCAGTCGGCGATTGTCTGTTTATCATGCCCTCAACGGGCTAGCCAAACCATGCTGCCGGTCCCATGTTAGGGATTCATCGGGGAGGGGCCTCTGAGTCCTGCCCTGCTGGCTGAGAATCTCGCTCGGCCGTAGGCCGTGACCAGGAGAGAGAGAGAGAGGAAGAGAGAGGCATTCCGGGGGGTTTTGGTGTTGTGTTCCCTCCGGTGGAGCGCTTTCCATGTGCGCTTCCTTTGTTTCCACTGCCATGCTTTCCTCGAAATGGCCCACCGCCCATGTCCGAGGCGAGTTTGTCTCAGCTGTACGGAACAGATGAAACCCAGCCAACGGCGGGCTTGTGAGGAGATGGCACTGCGATCCCAACATGCGGGCATGCTCGAGAGACCGCTTGAATGCATCTGAGCCGGCCCCCGTCCTTACTCGAACATCCACTCACCCCCTCTCCCTGTTCATGCCACCTTTGCGGCGGCGCTTTTCCCTCCCCCCCGTGGACGAGTGGCTCGTTATTAGATTTGATCCAGGATAATCTGCCAGAAGTAGCACTTGGCTGTCCCGGGGTTACAGGCTTATATTTCTCTGCATGCCTTGTCTTGCATGATAATATCGAGATCAATCTCGTCGACAAATCTCTCTACTAGCCCGCCATGATCGTCCTTCCGAGGCCTACTATGGCTCCGGATCTGGGAAGCCCTAGTGCTCACAACACACCCATTGAGTCTTCCACTTCTCGATTCGTCCAACACTATCATCCTTACAACAACCCTCAACGACAACATCAACATCAACACCAACCTCTACATCAACGTCAACCTCACACTCACCACCATCATCGCAGTCTATCTGAGATGAGCCATCAATATCAGCACCAGCACGGCCACCTGCCCCCACAGGATCACCAGCCTCAGAGGCGAAATCCGGGGCTCCAGCAACAGCCACAATACCACCACCACCACCACCACCACCACCAGCAGCGGCATCAGCAGCAGTATCATTCCCCGCAGCTGCCTCAACCCTCTCACCGTCGTCATCACTCGCGAACCATGCCGTCCCTGATCGAACGCCTGCCGCAGGAGCTCCAGAGGCTCGTCTTTTCTCACCTCGACTACCAGACACTCATCCACCTGTCCACCATGAACCGATACTTCCATCAGACCATCGACCCCCAGGGCATGGCCGATCCCGCAGACAAGGCACAGTTCGTCATGAGAGCCGCGAAGGACTTTCCGCAACACCGGCCCAGCGAAAAGGGGCACGACTACAAGCCGGGCAACTTTGAGTGCTACGTCTGCTTCCGCGTGCGGTCGCCGGAGCACTTTGACATGCTGCAGCCCCTGTCCGTCTACGTCGACGTCCGTGGACACATTGTCCGTGATCGAGAGCCGGACCCGCGGTCGGATCGACTCGTCATGCTTCGGAGGTTCTGCATCTCGTGCGGCGTGGACACGGGGATCCACGCCCCGTTCGACTGTCTTACTACAAGGACGGGACGGGACCTCTGGGTCTGCAGGTGCCGGAAAGTGTGGTCAAAACCTGGCTGCTTGCGGTGTCCTGACTGTCAGGGAGACTGTCCTCTTCGTCCAAGGAGGAAGCTGGGCGTGGATCGTGCATGATGGCACTCTGTCGGTTGCGTTTATATAACTCGAGTTGTCTTTGCTTGAATACGCGGTCAACTCATTGTCAGGAATGCTGCCATCGGGGGTGGGCATATATACACGAGCATTGATACTGGTCATAATGGCAAAGATGTGGATGGATCTTGGAAGAGAAATACTTACGGCCTTGTGGACTGGAACTCTAAAGGGTAGCTCTGTTACACAGACGGGAATGGGCACAAGGAGAAACCATGCATTGCTGGCGTCAAGAGGTCCTTTTGGGAGCTTGGGTATCAGGTTGTGGTTGCTCACAAGGCGTCACGGAATATACACGGAGAGTTACTGTTTGTTCGAGTTAGTATATACATTATGCAGTTCCCGTATCTGCTCGTGTGTCACAGCATGGTCTTTGAAGATGGTGAATGATTGCTGTGGTGATGCTGGCTAAGGGACAAACGGCGGTGTGATGGCGGTTCGTAGCCGTAGAAGAGAGCGGCTTTGTCTACTGGAAGTGGTTAAGTGCCTCGATTGCCACGATACCGGTTTGTTGTGTATCGGTTCATACTTGATAGATTGCGAGAAGTCTGGTATTATCTGTCAAGTAGCTGTTCTCTTTGCAGCCTCGTGACGTGATTCAAAGCAAACGGGTTCTGCATGTACTTAAGCAATTTACTGCTTCTTAATTTTCTCAACTCTTCAACTCCAATCCTCGGCAACCGCTTCACCTTGTTTTTGCTCTTACACTTGGCTCCCTATCAACACGTCTTCGCATCGATTTGCTCCTGCTCACTTTCTCATTCAGAACGGGCTCAGTTCGCACCACCGGTGGCAAAGAGCTGCCCGAAATTGACAGACTCACAGTCACTTTGCTCTTTACATCTTTATTCACTCAGACAATGGCTTACTCTTCAACAGTTGCCGCCTTATTGCACCCCTGGTCGGGGCGGCTAGAACTCGTTTGCAGCCTGCCTCTGTACAGAGATAGAGGGACCATCTTCGATAACAAGCCACCAGCAATCGACAGGCATCCACTCCTAATACAAAAACCTAAAAAGCACCAGAAGCAGCTATCTATTGAGCTTCCATGGCTTTTCAACATCACGAGAGATGAGACTGGAGATGAGATCACTGAGGAAGAGGACACCATCAGGTTGATTCCTACAGTTTCTCTCAACGAGGGATCTAGCTAATGAGTTTGTAGCACGACAGAGACGCAAAGCGATGCGCTGAGCTCAGATGAAACGACGTGTGGATGTGTCGACAACATGAGCGAGACGCTCCAGGCTACGGCGACCGACTTTGATACGCTACAAAAAGAGACACTGGAGGCACTTGTCGATTTGAAGATAAAGCACACTTCAGAAGAAGAGGAAAAGAATGCCGAAGCAGAAGACGAGCCAGAAACACCATTCATTCTTTCCCTCACCCGCAAGCTGTCACCCAGCCCCGAATACCGAAATGAGTACTTCCAAGTTGCAAAGTCTGCCGTTGCCGGCTGGGGAGCTTTTGCCGAACGAGACCTCAAACGAGGAGACATCATCTTGAGAGAAATTCCGCTATTCGTCGCAGAAAGCCACAATATCATACGAGAGTTTTACAAGCTCAGCTTGCAGGACAGAGAAGTCGCGCTGAGTCTCCACGCACACGAGCTCATCAAGGGGGACACTCCCAAGGTCACCGCGGTCTGGCACACCAACTGGCAAGTCTCACTGCCTCAACCTTTCATCACGCTCATTCCCGCCAGCCAAAACGACAACTAACATACAAGTTGTGGACGCAGTTTCGCCGTCGGACATCATGTAGCGGGCTTGTTCCCCATCGCGGCTCGCTTCAACCACGCCTGCTTCCCGGTGAACAACGTGGAATACCGGTTTGACGAGGAGAAGCACGCGCTGGAGATGGTGGTGAGGAGGGACGTGGCTGCTGGACGCGAACTCAAGATTTCTTATGGGAAAAATCTGAGTCCAGAGCTCTTGTATTCGTGCTATGGGTTTCGGTGCGGGTGTGGGGGGTGCGAGGGGCTAAGCGAGAGGGATATCGAACTCTTTGAGAGTCTGCAGTGGTATAGTTAGGGGCGTGGGGTAAGGGGGTGGTAAGAGATTGGAAGAGGCCGAGGAATGATGCTTGAGTATAGGTATGGATGGGTGATGGGTTGCGGTACGAAGCATGTCTCTTTTGGGGCTTCGAGGACGTTATTGCTTATGGTGTATATACCCCCATTGGACAGATGAGGAAGACATTCCTAAACACCTTCTCCCTACCGTTTCTTCCCCCGGTTTATCTTCTCAAGTAGTGTTTGGGGTTGGCATGTTTTGTGCTTGTGTTTACATATTGCAGCAGCAGCAAGCAGTCTGGTTATCACGTCCAGCGTATCTCATTCAATTCCTGAGATACATACCTAGGTGAGCGGGGCTGGTTCTCAGACAGTGCTTCTACAAGATTTTTACCTTGCACAAGGCTTATACAAGATGTTATAGCTTAAGTAATTTACTTCTTACTAAAACAGCTTGTCTTCCTTCAATATCTATTAGACTAGCCATATCTATTGTTACTTGGCTATATTTATTATGCTAGCTATATCTATTACAGCTAAGGTAGTAATAGCTGTTAGTAGCTGACATACCCAGCAGCCTGACATTGCTGTGTAAGTTAGCCACGGCGTCTCCATTTCTCGCTTGTTGAGGAAATAGAACCATTCTGCAAGTCTATATTTACTAACAAAGGATGCATGTCGCATATCTGTAGCCAACAGCGAGTACCTCTGTCGATGATTGGCGGAGATGGCATTGTATCCTCTGTACTGTAGGCCTCCCGCTGCACAGCCAACAAGTACTGCGGGATGGTTGCATGGGCAATTCTTCACGGGTTGGGCGGCGTGTGACGGGCAGCCTTGTGAGGCGCCTAATCCTCACGGCAGTATAATAAGCTACGACCTCTTGAAAATCTGAATAGAAACAAAGATTCATATTCGCATCCAGTCATAAGGTGCTCACAGTATTCGCATCCAGCCGAACAGGGTTTCGTCAAGCCTATCCTGCCGTACTACTAATATCTCGTCTCGAGTGTCTGGCAGCATGGCACAATCTGGTTTACCACTACACTCATCTGAGCTGTGTATCCGACTGGCAAGGTGAGTAGCGATCATTGAAAGAGGTCATACAAAGCCTTTTGAGTCTCTTCTGACGTTTTCTTTCCGGTTTTATAGTGCGCAAAAGAACGGGGAGCTATGCGATCTCGTCCTCGCATGCGACGGCCAGACAATTCCGGTGCATAAGAACATTGTCTGCTTGCAATCGCCAGTCATCAAGGCGGCCTGTACCGGCCAGTTCGAGGTAATCTTGTAACTCCCCCGAAAAAGATCAAGGAGAGCAGGCCTGAGTATTTCATTAGGAGGCTTCTGGAATATATGAGATCAAAGACTGCAGCTTCGACACTGTCCAACGGATGGTCGACTACTTCTATACGGGAGACTATCAGCACAAGGCACCAGACGAAGCTGATAAGGTTCACGAGATAGTCGTTCATCTTACAATGTTCGGTCTGGCGGACATGTACCTCATCGACGGGCTTCTCGCCCTAGCAGAGACCAAGTTCAGGGAAGCCGTCAAAGCAGAGAGCATGGTCAGCGTACTCTTCCTACACGTCAAGCGGGTTTACGACTTGCAGTGCGATTCAAGCGAAGTCCTCCGCGAGATCATGGTTGAACAGCTCAGAGAAAGAATCCCCGGTATGGACGAGACAAAACAGACGTTTATGAAAAGCCTGTTTCACGAGATACCAGAATTTGCAAGTGATATTGCGACATCATTTGTTCGAAGGCCATTGACTGGCAACACTGGGCACTGTCCCAAGTGTGATTGTGCTGCGGAGAAGGCAAAAGAGCAGGCAAAACGAATAGCCAAATTTGAGAGCAGATTCCGTTCTAGCTATTAATACCTACCTAGGGATGGGGCGAGAAATGCGGATATTGCCTCTTTACTTCGGTGGCAAGAGGTTGTATCGACAGAGCTGGATGGCATATTTGCAGGGAACCGGCATGAACGAGTGCGGAACTACTAATCTTGTAATTCTTGATCTCTTGTTGCTTCTGTTTTGGTTTCTTTATGTGTATATCTATATGGATAGTGTCAAGCAGTTTCTCACACCATGAGGTTTCTAGGATATCTCATTCACTGCGGTGAGGAAGTGGTGATCCAGTATGTACATTCCCAGCAAAGGCACGAAATCTCCAACCCTCAGCCCAGCGCTGTGTGTTATGTTTAAATATGAAAGCAAACAGTCTGCTGTGTCGGTGTACGCATTCTTCCATTCTATTGCTAAGAGCGCGGTTATTAACTAAGCGCCGTGGTACTGAATGTTGAAGGTCGCTTACCTTACCTCTCTCTCTAGGACATCCCTGATCCTTGAGAGGCGGAGAGAGATGAGAATCCTCCGCACTTTCGCCTCGCTCTCGCCTTGGAAATCCAGTTCATTGCATGATCTCCTGCGTGAGAGCTCTCGGAATGGCTTGGGGGTGAAGGGGCTGCGTGGTAGCATATAAACATGGCTGAGAATGCTCCGTATGCTCAGAAGACACAACACTTGCAGTAGTGCAGTTTTGCCATGATGCAAGCGCGTTTATTCATCTCGCGGGCTTGGTGTCTATGTCCCTTTGCTGAAGAGGTAGTAATTCTGCAAGCGATCCAAAAATGATGCATGTCGCACAACCAACAGCAAGTAACATCATCAGTGATTGGCGGAGATGGTATGTTTTCGAATCCTCTTGCAGGCCTCGGCGATACAGGCCTAGGATGGCGCGTAACTCTGCCTCTTCACAATTGGGCAGAAGCGACGGGGCTCCCAGCTCGCATGTGCGTTGGGACTCTCTCTTCTGTTGCTATCCAGGGCTCCTCAATATTAAAAGCAACAGCTCGTCCTGCACGCTGAGCTCCTTTAGCTCGCTCGTTTCTCTTCCATCATTTCTTGTGCAGACCCGGCAAAATGGGACCAACACTTGGATCGCACGCCCAGAATCTATGTATACTCATGGCGAGGTGAGCATCGAAGCAATCGCCCGGTTTATCTGCTTTTCCCCTCGTCTCACTTCAAACAGCGCGCAGAAGAAGAGAGAGCTGTGCGATCTCGAACTCGTCTGCAATGGTCAGACAATCACAGTCCATAAGCTCGTTGCCTGTTTGCAATCTCCCGTCATCAAAGCGGCATGCACCGGCTCGTTCAAGGTGGCCAGCCCTCACCAAAAGCCGAGAGTAAAAAGAGTGCTTTCTAAACTGATTCCTATTTTGCAACTTACAGGAGGCCTCTGGAAAATACGAGATGAAGGACTGCGAGTTTGCAAATGTCCAGCGCATGGTTGACTTCTTCTACAAAGGAGACTACGACGGCAAGACCGACAACCTCGAGGCGGTTCAGGATATGCTCATCCACGTCGCCATGTTCACGCTGGCCGACATGTATCTCATCGACGGGCTGCGCACCCTCTCAGAGACCAAGTTCACGCAGGCTGTCAAGAAGCTAAAGGAGCCCGGCGTGATCCCGCAGTATGTCAAGCCTGTATATGACCTGCAAGCCGAGTGCAGCAAGAGTCTCCGCGACGTCGTCATCGAGACTGTCAGGTTGAGAATCACTGAGCTGCCGTTTGGCTTGGACATTAAGCAGATTCTGGATGGCCTCATGGGCGAGGTGCCCGAGTTTGCAAAGGACCTTGCCATGTCGTACATCCAACAGCCGCAGTACACGACGGGGCTCTTCGCCCCGTCCAGCGACAAGAAGAATCCCGCGACGGCCGCTTCGAAGTGTATGTTTGGGAGGACTACGGCTTTCGATGAAGCGATCGATAAAGACGGAAATATAAAAAGTTTATTTGGCTCAGTTGCGTCGACGAGGAAAGATTGAGCTTGTTCCTGAAGAAGAGAGATGGTCGTGACTCAACAGAGCATGCGGTTCAGCATATCGCTGCGGGAGATGCTCGTATTTCTCGCGGGTTGTACATGTGCATAGCGATGGGCAAAGCTTTGTTGATGGTTGGTGATGTAGGAGGATGCGAGATGTGCGGACATTGACGCTTTACCTGGGTGGCATGAGGTTGTATCAGCGAAGCTGGATGGGAAATTTGCGGGGAACTACATGTGGCGATGGAACGACTACCTCGGTACTAGATGATGCATCTTGTAACTTTTGCTGATCTCTTGTGATTCCCTCATCACCCGTCACTGCTGCATGTTTCTGTTTTTGTGTATTGAATACTGCTTGATACGAGAATCTCTTCGTCAAGAAACACTCGATTCGCCATGACTCGCCTCCTCCCCTCCACAAAGCTCCTCACATGGATGCTGCTGCTGCTGCACGCGAGCGTCCACGCCCATCAATTCGCAGCTCAAGGCGGCAACCAGATTCCCTTCTGGGCTCATTCTGAGAGCCCCGTGGGCGAGATCGACTTGTCGACGTACGACTTTGGCGGCATTGGCACGTATGCGAATGTCCCGTACGAGAACTGCTTTGCCGAGAGCGACTCGTCAGAGGGCTTCGATATTGCGATTCTTGGGGCTCCCTTTGACACTGTCAGTATCGCCTATTGAGTCTCATGAGAGTCAGAGACTGATAGACGAGATATAGGCTGTAACGGCACGGCCTGGAGCGCGCTTTGGGCCAAAGGCCATTCGAGCGGCGAGTGAACGAAAGGCATATGGCTACAGCATATACACCGGTGAGATGAGCACGGCCAGCATAGCTCGCACAATACTCTTTTCACGTATCAAAACCTAATCAACAAGAACCAAGGCCGAGACCCGGTTCGCGACTGGGCCAGAGTCGTCGACTGCTTCGACGCCCCATTAACCTTCCTCGACAACCGGGTGGCCCTCAAGACGCTTGATCAAGCGCACCGAGCAGTCTCCGGGAGAGCAACAGCACATCCAGACAAGTCTACGATTCCCCGGATTGTGACGCTTGGGGGCGACCACACGACGACTCTGTCTGCGCTGCGGTCGACATTTAAGCGATGGGGGCCGGTGTCGGTCGTTCACTTTGATAGCCATATCGGTAAGATTGAGGCCTCGGCCACTTATTGAAGCTTGAAGTAGTTTAAAGTTGACATTTTGATACAGATACTTGGGATCCGGCAGTTTTAGGTACGAAAACTCTCCATCCATGGCCGAGTTATTTGATACTGACATTGAACAAGGCGGCGGTATTTCAGATTATGCGTAAGTTGAACAGTAGCAATCTGTCTCGTCTTGTTGAGTTATACTAAACCAAAAATCCGCAAGGGGCCTCAATCACGGAACCTTTTTGCATATCGCTCATGAAGAGGTAAATCTTTCACCTCCTCATACCTGCATGTGGTCATAACGGCAGCTCACTCTCCCAGAATCTCATCCTCAACTCGTCCATCCACGCCGGAATCCGCGCCCCGGTGATGCGCCAAAAGGCAGACATGCGCAACGACAGACGCTGCGGCTTCGACACAATCACCGCCCGCGAGATTGATACCAAGGGCATCCCGTCCATCATTGACAGGATCCGAGAGCGTGTTGGGAACAGCAGCACTTATATTAGCGTTGATATCGATGTTCTCGATCCTGCGTTTGCTCCGGGTACTTCCCTCCCCCCCCTTTCCCCCCCTTAACTCGCAACTCAACGGACAAATTTGGTATAACTTGTCAGAGAAAAGCTTAACTGACAATGTGGAAAATACACAGCAACCGGTACGCCAGAACCCGGCGGTTGGAGCACCCGTGAACTGACCACCATCCTGGCTGGTCTGGAAGGACTCAACATTATCGGTGGCGACGTGGTCGAGGTATCGCCCGCCTACGACGACAACGGCGAGACTACTGCTCTTGCGGCCGTGGAGGTTGTCCATGCCATTCTCGAACTCATGGTCGCCCAGGCAGTGGAGGCGCCGGCGGACAACTAAGGGGAGTTTGTGAGAGTTGGGATGAAGTCATGTATGCGTGGACATGTGTATATCGCCTTTGTGTTCTAAGCGACCTAGTACCGCATGCAGTATCGTATCTCGGTTGAACGAGAGCAATAATTCTGCCTCAAGAGTTCAGTGGCATGGCACACTCGGCAATATACGATTCAAGGCTTCAGCCATGAAACCCTCGTGGTAGACTCAGTGCTAGAAGACCTTTCTCCTCTGGGCCAAGGCCGACTCCTCCTCCTACACCCAAGCCCTGAACTCAAAACCTCAAATCCCACGATCCTCAACAAAGAAGAGATCTGTCCACATATCCACACGGAAACGTATCCCTCTAGCGTTCAAGCACAGAACTTTATATGAACAGCCTCAACAAAGCCTTGCAATGATGGGACACGTACAAGGCACCAGCCGGCCTATAACATCCCCCCTTACTCCCCCCCTCATGCTCAGAACAATTCAGACAAAAATCACGTCTTCTTTTGCCAGCAAGGAAATATATCCCCACCTCGCCGGAACAATCATTCCTTATATTCCCCTTGCTGGCACACGACACTTCAGAAACCATGTCTCCCAGAGAACATGTGCGCCTCCCCCTCCTCGGCGACGGGCCCCTCTTCGCACTCACCAGTGACGCTCTCGCCGCAGCAGCAGCTGCCGGCGGCGTCGTCTACAACAACGACGACGACGACGACGACGAAGGAGTGCTCGTCCTTGCGGCTGAAGACGCTGCGCAGTTCGACGAGCTCGGCGGGGCGTCGTCTCCCTGGCCCGAGGAAGAAGACAGCGACGACGACGACGACGAGCCCGACAGCAGCTCGGAAGACGAACAGCTGCTGCGCTTCCGCGGGTACGCCGCCGTCATCCGCCGAGCCGCTCGCATGGCTCCTCCGCATGGCGACGAAGCGGTGCGCGTGTTGTCGTTGCTGCCGGGGCTGTTGTCGGATGGGTCTTCTGTGGGGGATACGGATGAGGAGGACTGGAGAAGTGTTGGGTATTGGAGCAGTGGTGAGTTGAATTTTACTTTGTTTTTTGTTTTACCCTGGTGTATATATATGTATATATATGTATATATATATATATATATATATCTGTAGATGCATGTTTATCTGATGCTAATTCTTCCCTTGTTGTTCGATAAAGACGACACCGAAGATGAGGATGAAGATGCCGTCGTCGAGCAAGACAGCGCAGACGACGCCGACGCCGACGACGAAGACGAGAAGGAGGAGGAAGAAGAGGAGGAGGAGGAGGAAGAAGAGGAGGAGGAGGAGGAAGAAGAGGAGGAAGAGGAAAGCTATATCCTCCTGTACCTCGCAGGCGAAGCCATGGCCGCAGACATGGATCCTCCCGACTGGACGGACCCGGCCAGCGAGCTCTTCTTGGAGGCGTACGCCTTCCCTCCGCTTCAGAGGCAGAATCAACGATAGCGGAGACTTTTATTTTTTTTTTCCGCCGAGAGTTGATTTCAAAGGGGGGGGGGGGGGCAAAGTTCTTTCCGGACACTTCTTTCGTGTTGGCGTTATTTCATCTTTCGGGATCTGAATGGCAAAAGATTTGGGCAAAGATGTTATGGATTTTGTTAAGATGGTGTTTTTTTTTTTTGAGAGCTTTGAGCGAATTGATACCCTATTGTTCTTTCACTTCTTCATTTTTTTTTTCTTGAGTATGTCTGTGTATATGATATGAACCATTGACTGTGATGTATCTAGATTTATGTACCGACTTTACAAAGGGGTTGGATAGAATTTGAAAGCCCAAACTGGCAAAGTCGATAGGTTAAATGCCGGGCAAGGGGCAATGGTGACACTGGGGATACATACTATGATCGTCAAAAGGGGGGGAGAAGGTCACTTCCGACTTCATGGAAGCACGTGAATATCGTAGAACTCTCTGGGAGGAGATTCGCTAGGATGACAACTCCATACAGAGTCGGGCGATGCTGTGATGTAGCCTTTTAGACCGAGGCCTAGATGAATGTATTCGTATGCTGGGTCAATGGCTTCAAAACCATATTCTCTCATGCCGACGAAACAAGGCTCAAAATGCTTCGATGCTATCACATGGACGGCCGCAATACGTACTACTAGACAGGATATAACTCCCTCCATATGAAGCGCCAAAGAAGATCCTTCATAAAGCAAGCCCGCTGCATACCAACAAGTCTGATTATGTACACAAACTCCAATTTTCTAGGATATCCAACCCCCCAACGCCGTAACCAATGCTCCAATGCGCTTCCACCCGCAGCCTTTAATCCCAATACCTGATGTCGCCATCCAGACCAGCCGTAACGACCTTGCTCGTCTCCTGCGGATGCCACTGCACACACGTCACGGCCTGGTTGCCCGCCTTGAGCTTGTGGTACATCTTGCACGTCTTCCAGTCCCAGAAGCACACGTAGCCGGCCTGGTCTCCGGAAGCCAGGAACTGGCCGTCGGGGCTGCAGTCCAGGTCGATCGCCAGGCCGGCATTGTTGTGGCCGCGGTAGCTCTTCTTCCTGTTCTGCCGGAACTTGTCGTTGGCCCCGTAGACGAGGATCTGGTTGTCCGAGCTCTGGTACGCGACATACTTGCCGGACGGGTGCAGCGCGGCCCTCGTCATCGGGTACATGTCCGGCTCGGCAATGTATTTGATGGGCACGGGGATGTTGTAGTCCCATGCGCGCAGCGACTTGTCGTCGGACGTCGTCATGAAGCGGCGGTTGTTGTCGACGAAAGTAATGGTGTTGATGGCGGCCAAGTGATGGTCGTACTCCTGCACCACCTGGTTTGGCGTGCGTATATCAAACTGCACAATCTTCTTGTCTGACATGCCGGCCAAGAACTCGTTGGAGTGCTCAGGATCGGGATTGAACTTGACAACGTGGGGTGTCTTGCCGGTGGTGAACCTGCTGATGCAGATGCCCTTCTCCGTGTCCCAAAGCTTGATCATGCGGTCATACGAAGCAGACAAGAATTGCGTTCCCGAGTTGTTGAAGCAAATGTCGGACAGTGACTTGGAGTGGCCTGAATACGTCCGCAGCAGCTCCCTGTCGTGATACACATCGCGGATCCTGACCGTCGTGTCCGCGCCGGCCGACAGCAGCAAGTGTCCTGATTTTGGGAAGAAGCGCAACGCCGTGACCGCTCCTGAATGGTCCTTCCAGCCGTGTATCTGCTTCTTCGGTATGAAGTTGGTAACGCTGCCCACCTCCTTTCGCAGGTCCACATCGAGATCCTGTGGGACATGCATATATGTGCGGCCTTGGTAGTCGTACTCCTCCGTGCCGTGGAATGTCGTCGTCTCTTCGCCCAGATCCTCGACTTCCTTGCGTCGAGCCAGCGCACCCTTCGGTGCTTGCAACACCGTCCCGCTCTCGACAACGTCCTCGTCGTCCTCTTCCACGTACTCGTACTCGTACCCATCCTCGTCCTCGCCCACCTCCTCCACCTCCTCGTATCGATCCTTCTTGAATTTCGCCCAGGGCCCGACATATTCGTTGTCTCCCTGAGCGATGCTCGCATCACCCTTGCCTTCCCGCTCGACCTTCACCTTGGGCCCGTCCTTGGCCTCCACCGCCCTGTGTTTCCGCCGAAACGAATGCTCGCTCAGAAACATCTCCTCCGCGTGGCCGGTCAGCACGTTCTTACGCTTGAGCGTGTTCTCCTTCTGCTTGTACGGATAGGCAGGGCCAGCCTGGGGCCGGGAAAGGTCTTCCGCTGTGTACTTGACGACTTCGTGGTCTGGCTGCGCTTGCTGGCGCACCACGAGCGCGTCCTGCGGCGCCATGTTGGGCGGATACTCGCCAAAGTCGGCCATGATTGCGGCGGTGGGCGGCAGTTTGGTTGGAAGCAGAGGAGGTCGAGAGGGAAGAAGTCGTGGCGCGTCTTGGGCAAGGACGGGTCACGTGACACACTATGACGACAGTGCAGCTTGTTTTTTGAAGGAGCGCGGATGGCTGCTGTTCGCAATTGCGTCGATATACTGCCCGGTGGTTTATCTTTGAAGTTCCTGGTTAGTTGCGCACAAGTCTTTCATTGGAGGAATTTTATAATCAATCTTTAGCACTTGTTGGCTGAACATTGGTGGACGTTGATGCTGAGGCATCGCCGACCCTTGTGAGCCTCGTTGATATGCAGCAAACTAAAGTGAAATCAAAATCAAACAACCAAGTCACCTACAAAAGCAAAGCAGGTGTAAGAAAGCGGAAGTGCGTTGCATGATGATCATACTTCTTTACAATTAATGGTATTGGTCATTCCAGCTAAATCATCATCCTCCTCACATTCAAGTGTCATCATTACTCCAACCCTGCCCGACCCAACAGCGTCCGCCCTCCTAAGAGAAAAGACGAAGCTGCCATATCCCACGTTGCGAAATCCCTCTCTCCTAGGAGAAAAGGTCGCGCTCTCGGTATGGAGCTCCAAGCGCCAGTATGCCACCAGACACTGTGCTAAAAACTGCTGTCGAAGCCGCTCCCCCAGTCATCCACGCCATCAATACATGAGCTCCATCGTAGCGTAAATCTAGTCATAATCGATGCTTGTCCATGGTCCCATAGTCGTCTTGCCCTACCGGCGCTCCCTCGTCAGAGTTGCCGTGTTTCGTTGTATCGGCCCTGCCAGAGAAATTGGTGTGATGGGTTAGGGTAGTTTCGCCGTCCAATTCGACATCGTTTACGAAGACTCGTCACGGATGAGGGCGACGATCATGCTGTAGAGGTAGAAGAAGAACATGATCAGGTGGAAGGCCAGCTTGATGAACGACTCCTGTTGCAGTTTGTCAGCGACGTGCTCGGCGGAGTCGAATATCCTGCGCTCATAAATGACGAACCTTCTTGTGAACATTGAGCTTTCGGAAGATCTCGGTGGCGTCAAGGAGGTGGGTGTTGTCCACGATCCTAGTGGTTGTAGGTTAGAAAGACACGTGTTCCGGTTACGGTAAAATCCAGCTTTTCGAGAGCGGCTCACTTCTTAATGTTGTATCCGAGGAGAGGCAGGTTGAGAACAAGCGCAACCCAGTACCCGTTGATGAGGAACAAAAAGGTAAGGAAGCCATGGACGGCAGCTTCGGGGATGATGTAGGCGTTGAGGCGGTTGCAGAGATCGATGGGGTTGATGTAGTCACTACCAAAGGGCTCAAGTTAGTTATACGCTCGGGGACGGCGCTGCGGAGGATGCGTTGAGCGCGCATGTGCCAGCTGCCGGGGCTGTCTCGGGGAGGCGTCGTACCATTCGAGGTCGCTGTACATAATGGTGAAGAAGACCTGCAGGAAGAGGTTGACAGCGTTGATCAACACCGCCAACAGGAACAGCCACGCTTCTCCAGACATCATGACGTGTGTTTCCGAGACGAGGAGCTAGGTGGACAGCAAGAGGTGCGAGGACGACGAGGCGAGGCGAAAGATGCAGCAGCTGCGGCGGCGGCAGAGGCAGAAGCGCAGCAGGATCGTGAGGAGGGAGAGAGAAAGGTGCTTTCTGTCGACTGCTTTCGCTATCGGTAGCGGGTTGGGCGTTGCTCAAGCTTCCGTCACGAGCTTCGACTTTGCGGCGCGGCGTGGCAGCGAGGGAGGGGAACTGGCTGATATTAGTGGGGGTTGTTTGGAGAGAGAAAAAAAGCTTGCGCTCGGAGCTGCGGGCCGGTGGCTGGCGGGATATAGATTACCAGGTAGAATCGGTGAGGGCGCGAAACCCAAAGGGAAGATGCGAGGTGGCCTGAAAACAAATAGTCGGTAGATGAAGGAGCTGGAGAAGAGGTATGGAGGGGGGCAGTTTGTGGGCGGGACTTGACGAGAGGCAATTGGGAGGAGCGAAAACCTGGACAGCTGGTCAAGCTGCCTGGTTCCAGCTGTTTCTTGTTCTTGTTAGTGGCGATGACTCTGGGGAGAGAGATTTTGGGGTCCTGGACCTGTGCTGTGGCCAACCACTGCCGTCCGAATCTGCGCTCGGTGGGGAAGATGAGCGCTGTTTCGCGAGCGCCAGCGGGTTTGGGTTGGGGGTACCGAACTGAGGGCAGGGGGGATGTAACTGTACCTTGTCGAACAGAGAAGAGCTGAGAGGCCTCGATGGACTCCGAACCAGGAACCAGATAAGCTTAATAGAGGGAACACTTCAGGTGGGTGTCGGTATGATGACCGTCATCTGTATGAGGCTGTCCTCACGTTGATAGAAGACACATATCTGTTCGTCTGCTGCTGTCAGCCGCATCTGCATATCCCACTGCAGCACAGAGACACAGCAGCAGATTTTCATGTGAGTTCACTGACGCAAGGGCAACGCGCAACCCCGCAGGTACAGGTACTCGACGTCTCTTATCTCGAGGTAACCCAAGCTCAACTGCCTGCTGTAAGACATCATCAGTGCATAAGTACCTAGGATGAGCTCTGCTTGTCCTACAAACAGCTTCAATATCCCACCCATCTTAACCTTTCACATGTCAACCATAATCAACGGCAAATGACAACAGCGGCTCTATTCGCTCGCTCACCCAACGACGCCAACACCCAAAGCATCGCCCAACGCTACATAACCGTGGTATCAAATCACTTGGTCAGAGCCATCCATTTTCTTCCAGTTTTGCAAACAAATCTTCAAGCCGCCACCCCGTCCACCTTCTTCTCCGGCATGGGAACCGGTCCTCCGGGCGAATCGGGCGTCCGTGCCGTCAGAATCTCGCAGCCGTCCTCCGTGACGAGAAGAGTGTGCTCTGCAATCACCGATTAGTGCCTTGTCTCACAACGTCCACGCTCAAAGCACCAGGCTGGGGATTTTAGAACATACCAAACTGGGCTGTTCGCTTGCCGTCAATGGTTGTGCTCGTCCAGTTGTCGGGCCACGTAATGTCCCTGTACTTGCCCAGCGCAACCATGGGCTCAATGGTAAAGGTCATTCCGGGCTTGCACTCGCCGACGGCCTTGTTCTTGGCGTAGTGCGGCACGTTGGGCGGGCAGTGGAAGAGCTTTCCGACGCCGTGGCCGCAGTACGTCCGGATGACGCTGCAATCCCTCTGCTTGGCGACCTTTTCGATAATGTTGCCAAACTCTCGTATCAGGACGCCGGGCTTGACGGCCTTGATGGCCTCGTCGAGGGAGTCGCGTGCCGCCTCCACCACCCTGACGCTGTCGGGGTCGGCCTTGGCCCTGTCGCCAATGTAGTAGGTCTCGTTGAGATCGGCGTGGTATCCGCCGTGGTATAAGCTGATGTCGATGTTGAGGATGTCGCCGTCGAGCAGCACCCGCTGGTCAGGGATGCCGTGGCAGATGACCTCGTTGACGGATGTGCAGCAGGATTTGGGGAAGTGGTTGTAGTTCAGAGGTGAGGGATACGACTGGATTGCCAAAGCAGAGTCAGCGCCACAAAGTCATCATGCCATGCCCTCACATTACAAGGTCCCCGCCACTCACCTCGCGCTCTATGCAAGCCTTGTGGACAAGCTCATCGATGTAGTCGGTGGTAACGCCGGGCTTGGCCGCGGCCGCGGCAAGGTCGAGCACCTCGCGCGCCAGCCTGCACACCTTGCGCATGGCGGCAATGCCCTTGGCATCGTGGATGTCGATCTTGTTGCGGTTGATGAGGGACCGGCTGTACTTGGGGTCGCCGTCCTGCCACCAGGTGGGATGAGGGATCGACTTGGGCACGGTACGGTGCTCGGACAGCGGATAGACAGGGCGCAGCGGGCCGGCGAAGGGGAAGCTCGGGAAGGGGTTGTAGTATCCGGTGACTGCATCTGGTGAGATTGCTTTCGGTGCAACGAAGTGGTGGAGGAGATTACTTTGCGTCTTGTGCATGCTCTTGTGCTCGCCCTGTCCCGCGGGTCAGTCCGTGCCTCTGCGAACTGGTTCCTTTCTCTTTTCCTCGCTTCTTTATATCCCATTTCAAGACGTTGTGCTGGATTCAACACGACAAAGATCTTGTTGTACGTACCCAGTTCCTCTTGAAGCACTCCTGCGAACAGAAGAAGCTGTCCTTGATGCCTAGCTTCAAGCATGTCGGGCACTGCAGCGCGCCGGCGTCATTGCCACAGTCCGAGCCCAGACACTTCTTTTTGGCGGGGGGTTCTGATGCCATCTTGAGCGACTAGAAGCACAAACAAATAGATGATAACGGCACGTATGAAGACAACGAGTGGCACAAAAGCGACTCCAAAAGTGATGCTCTGGAGGGATGCAGATGCTATTGCAGGGGTGGATTAGATATCAAGCCATAAAAAAAAATAACGTGCGATAGGGACCGATACGGGAAAAGGGCTGGCAAATTCCGATCCGTTAAAGGCGTACATGTACCTGGTACCTCTGCAGCCGCCGCGTCCCAAGTCCTTAGTACCTTAGTTGGCTGGCTCGGTCCCTTCAGGTTTCTGTAACGCAGAAGCCGGGCGTGGCAGAGGGGCAATTAAAACTGTGGCGGAAAGCCGTTTTGGGCTTCTGCTGCAGAAACTTTTTCTTTCGCCCTGCCAAAGGTTCCGAGGACATGGGTGGAAATCGCCTTTCTTTTTTTTCTCGATAAAATCCGGCCATCCAATGCTTTTCTCCCACTAATAAACAAAATCATACGGCAGCCCTGAGGCTGATTACAATACAGTGCTAAAGAAAATAGGACGCAACCGCTAAAAGAAGTTCTCGCCAATGATACAGAGAGCACAACAAAGTGTGGCTTTTGCTGGACTGTGGCCTTGCGCAGCGTCTTAGTAGCATGATGTGATCAGGACTCATTTGTAACAGCACGGCTAAGGTATTACTCGTGCTCTCTTAGCATGAATTTGCTGCTACGGAGACGCGGGTTTTATACTACCATGTGTTATGCCAACATGTTTTCGCCCCCTTTGGCCCGAAATGCTAGAATCATCTCTTATATAGCTCCCAGAGCTCCCGATCCTGTCCCTTTCTTACCCTCTCATGGCCATAAATTCGCTGGAGCTTTGAACAAGCAACCCCCCTAATGGCCATGGCGGACACTAAGATTGTCGTCGTCGGCGCTGGCCCCGTCGGGTCTCTGGCAGCGCTATATGCCGCCAAGAGAGGATACCAGGTCGAGGTCTATGAGTTGCGGCCGGGTGAGTGAAGCTATATTTTTTTTTTCTGCGTTTTGAATGTGTATGAGGTGGTGAGGTGAGCCCGACGCCTCCGAACTCGGTCTGACTCTGTTGTTGTCACTCATACCATATTTTTTTTTATTTTTTTTTCACTATTGTGCTTCTCTATGTATTAGAAGATCTTTGGATTCATTTCCAGGTTGTCAACGACACAGTATTGTTGTCCTCTGCGTTTCTCATCTTCAGGAGCTTTCCCCTGTCTTGCCAAAATGGTTGTCAACTCGCTCCGCTGACACGCGCCCGCAACGCAGACCTTCGCGATCCGAGCATCGTGCCGCTCAACTTTACAAAGTCCATCAACCTGGCCCTGTCCGAACGGGGCATCAATGCCATGAAACAGTCTGGCGAGCCGGCGCTCGTCGACCATGTCATGTCTGCGACGATCCCCATGCGAGGGCGCATGATTCACGGCCAGTCGCCGGATGGCAGCTTGTATGAGCACTCTCAGAACTACGATGTAAATGGAAGGGTAAGTCTCTCTTCTTTTCACAGTCAAAGTATGTATGTTGGGTTTTGAGATGTTTATATCAACGAAATTGCATAGGCCATCAATGCGATTGACCGGGGCAGCCTCAACGCACGTCTGTTAGACATCCTAGACGCCCTGCCCAACGTCAAGCTCTTCTTCAACCACAAGCTCACGGGCGCCGACTTCAAGGCCAACAAGGCCTGGCTCGAGGCCCGCGACAAGGACGTTGCCGCCAACGGCCGCCCCAGGGAGATTGAAATCACCTTTGACCTCATGATTGGAGCCGACGGCGCGCACTCGGCCGTCCGCTACCACCTGATGAAGTACACGAGGATGGACTACCAGCAGGAGTACATCGACACGCTGTGGTGCGAGTTCCATCTGCCACCCCGTGTCGTGGGAGAGGACGAGAGGGACCCCAATGCCAAGTTCCGCATATCGCCGAATCACCTGCACATCTGGCCCGGCAAGGACTTTATGTTCATTGCCATCCCGAGCATGGTAAGCAGCTTTCGTCTTTTGTCTGCTTATAAATGCGACTTTCATATCACCGCGGGTTACTAATGTGTGTGTGTGTGTGTCCAGGACGGCTCATTCACATGCACCCTCTTCATCCCCAGCGCCGACATCGCCGAGCTGGAGCGGGATCCCTCCACGGTGCCGGCCTTCTTCGACAAGCACTTCCCCGGGGTGACGGCCCTGATCCCGGGATCAGACCTCATCAAGTCGTTCACGACAAACCCTCACCTGCCGCTCATCAGCCTCAAGTGCAAGCCCTACCACCACGGCTCCTCGGGCGTCATCGTCGGCGACGCGGCCCACGCCATGGTGCCCTTTTACGGGCAGGGTATGAACGCCGGCATGGAGGACGTCCGCATCCTCTTCTCCATCCTCGACAAGCACGCCAGCCTCGGCGCGGAGACCAACAAACCGGACAATGACGACGACGACGACGGCGAGCTCGTCGACTCCGCCGCCACGGCCGCCTTCCAGCGAGGCCTCGCGCTGGCCGAGTACTCGGCCGTCCGCGCCGAGGACGCCTACGCCATCAACAACCTGGCGCTGCAAAACTACGTCGAGATGCGCTCCGGCGTGCTGTCCCGGCGGTACCGGCTGCGCAAGTTCCTCGAGGAGCTGATGAGCGTGCACTTCCCCTCGTTTGGCTGGCAGACCAAGTACTCGCGCGTCAGCTTCGGCAACGAAGGCTACGCCGACGTCGTGCGCAAGAGCGAGCGCCAGGGCCAGCTGCTGGTGCGGAGCTTCGTCGCGCTCGTGTCGAGCCCTGTGGTGTTGACGGCGCTGGTGCTGGCGTATAGGCGGCGTGCATCGGTCTTTTCGCTCGTGGGCAGGCTTTTCGGTTGGAAGTGATTACCGATAGAAGTTCCCAACTTGGCGAGAAGATTTCCTAGCAGTCTGATTTCCTCATTGATGCTATTCAGGAGCTGGTGTGTGTCTGGAACACGGCACTTTTCATCTCGATAGGCTCAACGGATCTCAAGGCAGTGTTAGATCATGTAACATGGGATGTCCTGGTGGAGCGGGTTATTTTGCACAAAAGTTGTAGAACTGGGTTCATACGGGCGGCGTCGTGATGTAATAAGCGGAAATCTGTATGTATAAATCAAAGCTCCAATCATCAAGTCAATATTCAAGCCAAACAAAAGCAAGACAGAACTGCTGTGCAAACCATTTCAAATCCCGCCGGTCTCGTCAGTTGACTCTGTTCAAGAGAAATAGGTAGAGTGGTGTTGCCACATTTAGTCTGGCAGACCGGCTTAGTCATCCCCCTCCAAATTTTTGACAACCGCATTCCTCTTAGATCCAAAGCACCGCCATATCGACAACAATCGCGACAATCTCGAACCAAGAACTTTTTTCCCACGGCCTGTTCAATTCCACGAACCCCAGCACCAGGCGCATCCTTTCCGAGAGCGAATTGGGGGCCACAGACGAACATTTGCAGCCAGGCGATTGGGCCGGTAGGAGTTGTATCACCCAGCCAATGCGCTGTAGCTGTAAGTCAACCTCGCAAAACCGCAAACCTCAAAACCACCATCCCAACCTCAAACTAAAAACAACCAACCCAATCCGCAGGAGGATACACACACACACACCTTCGAAACCCTCGAAACCGCCACCACAGTCTCTTCTACCCCTTCCGCAACAAACAAAACCGCAGCCATGCCCTCCATCCTCAACATAGCACACATGTGCTCCCACCTCCAAAACGCATCCAAAGCCCGCCTGGGCCTGACGTCCGTCCCCTCCAACAAGTACAACCTCCACCTCGCCCTCGCCCTCCACCGCTCCGGCTTCTTCTCCTCCGTCTACCGCTCCCCGGGCACCCGCCCGCCCACGCCCGAGCAGATGGTGTCCCAGGTCCCCGAGCCCGTCACCTCCGCCACCGTCGCCCAGATGCGCATCTGGCTCGGGCTCAAGTACTGGGACGGCAAGCCCGTGCTGTCCAAGGCCCAGGTCATCAGCAAGCCCTCGCGGCAGCTCACCGTCGACGTCGACGAGCTCGGCCGCTTGACGAGGGGCTTTCCGACCAAGCTAAAGGGCGGCGTCGTGCAGGGCTTGGGCGTGGGCGAGTGCATGTTTGTGTCTACGTCGAGGGGGGTGCTTGAGGCGAGGGAGGCGTTGGCGAGGAAGGTTGGGGGCGTGCTCATGTGCCGGGTGTCATGATTGACAAAGCTCAAATCATAAATATGAATACGTGAAATGGGGAAGAGAAAAGGAAAGGGAAAAGGAGAGGATACCTAGAGCAAAGCGGTGGGGGAGAGGAAGTGCGCTGAGAACGGCTTCACCTTGTCGTGATTATGTATGTATATATATCGTGTATCTCACAAAGGAGAGTGTGTTAGGGACTGAGCAATAGAGGAGGGGAAAAAGTACATCTTCCTGTAAGAATAGGTATAGTAGATTCAATTACAAGCAAATAAGCATAATCAACAAGTCCGAGGAATTCTGTTACCTCCTCGACGATAGTCGGCAAAAAAAGAACAAAAAGCGCAGATATACATGCGTAACACTCCCAAACGCCCCCCCAGGAAAAACAACAAAGGAACAGATGAAAATGACAAAGCAAAAAAACAAGCAAAGTATCACCAGTGGTCGCTATAAACAAAGGTATCTAAGGTATCTTGATGAACTACTAACATCTCCCCTTTTCGACAGAGGGCCACAGGAGGGGGGCCTGCCCAGTATTACATAGACAATCGGGTGTGGGTTCGATATAAATCATAGGTAAGGGGAACAAAAACAGGAAAAAGTATGTCTCCGCCTAGTCAAACTGACAACGCCATCCATGACCTAACAAACACCAAACTGCTATTATTATTTTTCCATTGATTAGAGTCGTTGGTTATGAAGATGCTTGGGGGGCGACCTCGTCTGCCTTATCAGTCGTCTCGGAGGCAACGGGCTCGGCCGCGGGCTCAACAACCTCCTCCGCCTTGGCCTCCTCGGTGGCCTCAGCGGCCGCCTCGACAGGGGCAGCCTCAGCTTCAACCACAGGCGCAGCAGCCTCAGCAGCGGCCTCAGGGGCGGGCTGAGTGAGCTCGGCCTCCTCAGCAATGGCAACCACTTCCTCAACAGTCTCGGCGTTGGCAGCTTCGACAGCCGCCTCCTCCACTGGGAGAGGCTCGGGCTCCGCAGGCTGCGCAGGGGCAGCCTCCTCCTGAGCCGCGGGCTTGACAGGCTCCTCAACGGCTTCCTCCTTGGGCCTAATGACCAGCTTCTCCTCGGACTGCGTGGGCGAGGGAGACTTCTGAGAAGCCGCCTTCTTAGGTGAGGACTTCTTCTTGGTGGGACTGCCCCCGTAGTTGCTGTGATCGGTTCCGCCGGATGTCGCGGTGCCGGCAGTAGAGGGCCGGGAGCCAGATTTCTTGGGAGGCGTAGTTGGCTCGGCCGTCTTGCTAGACGAGGCTGCGGTAGGTCGCATCATGCGGGCCAGGAAGCCTTCGTCAACCTCCTTTGCCTTCTTGGGCGCTTCACGGGCAGGCTTGGCGGGCGGCGGCCCGATGCTGGGTCGAGATCGCGTGGCCTGCTTGGCTGGGCGAGCGGTGGAAGTTGACGAGTGTGCGCTCTGCCGGCTGGTGGACTGTCGTGAACTACCTGCCGATCTCGACTGAGTCGATCCGGTTGCCGCACCGGTCTTGGAGCCGGAAGCAGCAGTGGGAGCCGTAAGAGAAGCGGGCAGGGTGACCGGCTTAGTAGGCGATTTGGTTCTCGGCTTCACGATAGCATCGGCAGACTTGCTGGGCAGCGTCTTCTTGGCAGCAGTCGTGGTAGCTGCTCCAGTGCGAGACTTTGCGGCTGAGGCTGGTCTCACGGTGGAAGACGACCTCACAGCGGAAGTTGACCTCGCAGCGGCAGACGATCTGGCAACAGCCGTAGCGGAAGATGCTCTCTTGACGTTGGAAGCTTCGGCCGTCCTCTGCAAAGGCCTAACGCTCGCTCTCCGGGAGGAGTCGGTAGCGGCCTTGGTAGCAGTAGCCGGGTTCAGCTTTGGCAGCCGCCGCCTTGGGAGCGGCAGCCGTCTTTGTAGCTGCAGTCTTGGTGGTGGTGGTCGTAGCCTTGGTTGCTGCGGGTTTCGCCGCGGTCCTGGTGGCGGCCGGCTTCGTCGTCGTCTTGGCCGTCTTCTGAGCAGCATTTTCGGTGCTGCTAGCAGAGGGGGCAGTCTCCTTTGGCGCAGGCTTCTCAGGTTCGGGTTTCGTCGTAGGTGCAGATGTGGACACGGGCTCGGGCGCAGGCTTCGGTTCAGACTTGGGTTCAAGCTTAGGTGCAGGCTTAGGTTCGGGCTCGGTCTTGGTGACGGTCGGGTCGGCCGGCGACAGCATGCCGGTAGGCGTCTCCTCGTCGACGACCTTGTCCGGGTTGTGGCTGGGCTTGTCGGTGACGGCTCCCTGCTGCTCCTGCTGGAACTCTAGGGAGGCCCGGGCGGATCGCGCCGAGATGCCAGA
Source organism: Trichoderma citrinoviride (assembly GCF_003025115.1). Taxonomy (NCBI): domain Eukaryota; kingdom Fungi; phylum Ascomycota; class Sordariomycetes; order Hypocreales; family Hypocreaceae; genus Trichoderma; species Trichoderma citrinoviride. The sequence goes on along the minus strand of NW_020194716.1, from coordinate 1,246,411 downwards.
CATGGCGGAGTTGAGGCTGGCGAGAAAGGCGGGCGACAGGGGCGACTTCTCGCTCTTGGGCGTCTTGGGGAGCTCGCGGTCGATGTCGAGGCTGGGGCGGGCGGACGAGTCTCGCGATGCGGAGCTGCCTTCCCTGACGAGGCCGATGACGCCGTTGCGCTCGACGGCAACGAAGCTGGTTCGCACCTTATTGATGACCGGCCTGGGGGAGCCGCCGCTGCGAGCTAGTGGCGGAAAGAAGAGCGAGTTAGCGTTTCTCGAACCCTCGACAGCTCCGGCCGGGTCGTCCGCTCTTGTCTCTGTCTGGCTGCCGTGCCCATGGCGGGCAGTGAATATGGAGGGAGGGGAGGTAAGAAAGCAAGCGGACATTGGGACTAACAGCTACAGGAGCAGCTGAGCAGCGTCTGGGCTGGACAACAACAGGCAGCTTGCGGCTTCTTCATGGGCACATAGTGGAAGGCTGGACAGGAGGAGCAGAGACAAGGCAGACGGCGGAAATCATCAGCACACACTGAGGGCATTGTTTACCTCCTGGGGTTGGAGACGGGCTTGAGACACCAAGGGATCTACCTCTATCTTCGTCCGCTGGGCTCGCGTCCCCTTTGTTCTCGAACATGGCTCGCAGGTTCTTGACCGCGCTCATGGTGAAAGACGGGTCCGCGTCCGCGGAGGCTCTGGGGAGACGGGTGTGCGCGCGCAATCGACACTGGAGGCTTGTGGGAAGACCATCCGCGAGGGGAGTTGAGGAGAGAGGAAGGATAAAAAGTAAAGGTATAAACTGCTGCCAGCGTAGCAGCAGCTCTCGCAAGGTCGGGGAGATCACGAACAAAATAGAGGCTAAGGTGGGAAAAAGGGAGGCAGGATGCAAGGCCGGTACCTCGGGGGGTACATGTCGCACAAGTACCAGCGTCCGGGGCTCCATCTCCATATGGCGCGACACGGGTCGAATGGGATCAGGGGTTGCGCTTCCTGGCCAGGGATCGGTGTACTGCAATCCAGACCAAAGTGATGAAGTGGCCTCTTCTTTAGCTGCTGTCGCTGGTGTACACGTTCAAACGACACATGCGCCGCTGATACAACTGCCGCAGTGCCTGTTTGCTGCTGCTCATTGTCCGTGTTCCAGCTTGTCTCACTTTGAGGGCATCGTGAAGCCGCGATACCTGGGGCCCCAGGTAGACCCGGCACCGCTTCCAGGTACCTCGGCAAAACAGCCTCAACACGAAAGGACACGCAATTTAGGTGCATGCATGCAGCATAACGTCGATTCTGCACCCGTTTCTTCACCAATTGCTGCTTCTGCATGCGCAGCTCGTCCCAATCACACGTCGCCGTCCGTCAACCCACAGCACCAAGACGCGCCTCTGCGCCTTGGGAGCGTGAGCGTGAGAGCGCGCCACGCTGCGAATAGAACAAATGCGCCACCCGTCACACAGGGCGCGTTGTGTAAATGAGGCTCGGATGGGCCGATCCGCCCACGCCGCGAGTAGCAGCTCCGGCTTGTCAAGCTTATCAATGCCTACTGATTGAGGTTCCCCAGGCGGTGATTGGCGTCAGAAGCCGTGGGATGTCTGTTCCAAGGTTTCCATTGACCTTCCGCAAGGAGCAGCTCCAGTGCTGTGCTGCCGTCTACAGGTGCTGCCGTAGTGCTGGTACTACTAACAAATACTTGCGGGACCACCAATCCCGGCACCCGACTTTGATATCGAAGCAGCTCTTGCTTGTCCTGCCAGATTATGCGCTGCTGACTGTCTGAATTGTGCCATTTCTGTCGGAAGGATTGCGATAATGCTATATATATATTATTCTACTTCGCAGCATGTCAGGAACCAAAGGTCATACAAAGCAGGTCGTGTAATGCCTTAGTACTCATCATCTGCAGCGCTGATTGGCCAGCCAGCGAAATGGTTGCCAGACTGGTCTTGCTGGGTAATCTCCTGGTTCGTGGCTTTTATGCCAGACGTGAGCGAAACAAAGAGGCAATATTAACCTCTCTACATACCTTGGTTCATTTCGGCTTTTAGGCGTTCCATGACGTGATGAAAGGTATCCTCGACGCGCTCAAAGCACGAGTCGTCCTGCTCTCGGGGTACTACTTATCGTCAAGGTCACAGCGAGACTAAACCCGTCTGGTGCTTTCCAGCTCGTTTCCCGTTACCACAAGGCATCTCTTGTCACATTGGCGAGATCCCTTCTCCGAACACTAATACGAAGTTGACGGGCACCCCTTGCATTGAGAGGGGGGGCCATGACCATCACCTTGTTTCCTACCACGAGATGTCATAAGGTATGGAGAGCAGACATCGTGTGCATCTTTACTACTACTGGCACAATGAGTGGGTAATGATGCCCTCTCTTCCTCCCATGCGGCATCACTCGCATAACCAGCACATAGTCAAGGGGTCCAAGCTGAAGCACGTCCCCCATACTGATCCCCTCTCTCACCCTTATTGCCCTACTGGCTACCTACTACGTACAGCTTTTCTCTTTCTGAAGTATTACTGTTACCAATTCTGTCACTATCCCATGCGTAGGTATTGAATGGCTGGGTAAGATGAACTCCATAGTAGTATCAAAGTGACACAGCTCGCTGAACGCAGTCCACAACCATACATACCCTCCCCATCTGGGCATGAATCGACGAAAGTGAGACCCCTCAAGGGTCAAGCGGAAGTGCCCGTCCTTTATTTCCTTTTTTCTTTTGTCTTACTTGTTGCTTTTTATCCACTATAATGAGACAAGGCACCCCTGACCCGTTCAAGAGAAACAAGCGAGAGGACTAAAGCTGCTCGCGGGCAGACAAGCGAATGAGGGAAGACGGGAACTAAAAAGGGCTCGGGGGGCATGCGTGTTCGTATTGCTCGACAACTCCGAACAAAATTGAACCTCGTACGTGTGGTACAATTGAGAGGGGGTAGTACTTCATATTAGGTACTGTTGATTTCCATCTCGTTCTTTCTCAGCCTTGTCGTTGTGAGATGAGATGGATCTTGTTTGTTTCGGCGACGAAGCATATACTAGGAGGGCCTGGCTTGCACGAGACGGGGGTTCAACTCACAGTTTCGCATGCTGTTTTGAGACCTCAGTCCGATTTCTTTGGTCAATTTTCATTTTCCATACTACATCTACTCGTACATGCAGGTCTATCCATCTGGATCCAATGCTACTTGTCCCTGGTAAAACAGCGACATCTTTGCTTTTTTGTATATCCTTGAACCCTTTTTGTTACTCCCAAACGTACCTCGTTGGGCACGTGGACGACTTGTTCTAGCTGTTCTAGCTGTTCTAGAAATCACAACTAGACCAGTCGCATTGCATGCTCTCCATCCATATGTGTACACCATATAAAGGACGTATTCACAGGGGTTATTCGTACAAGGCAGCCTGGTCCATCGAGACAAAGCAATAATGGCATCACTTGTCCGGGAGACTGCGTTTCAATCAACCAGCCGCGAGAGCTTATTTGGTTCGCTTGGCCTCGAGCTCGGCTTGGTACTTGGCGACCAGTTCCTTTCTATCAATGGTATTAGTAAAAAATGCAAGTCGATACAAGTCAAACAAAAGAAACTTACTGCAAGTGAGGAGGAGCGGGCGCATAGTGGCTAAACTCCATGCTGAACTCGCCCTTGCCCTGCGTGGCCGCGCGCAGCTGCGAGCTGAAGCCAAACATGGCGTTCAGGCTGCAGTCGCAGATGAGCGTGAAATCCTCGCTGCCAATCTCCGTGTCGTGGATGGTGGCGTTGCGCTTGTTCATCAGCATGAGGATGTTGCCCTGGAACTCGTTGGGCGCGGTAATGGTCGTCTTCATCAGCGGCTCGAGGACCTGGCCGCCCGCCTCGGGGAAGGCCTTGCGGAAGGCCATCTGCGTGGCCAGGTTGAAGGCGTAGTCGGAGGAATCGGTGACGTGGGTCTGGCCGTCGTTGATGATCATCTTAGAGCCGATGACGCGATGGCCCAGCAGGGGGCCCTTTTCGCAGGCAATCTCGAAACCCTTGGCGCAGGCGGACAGGAACTTGTCGGGGATGTGCCCGCCGACGACCTGGCTCTCGTAGTGGTTCTCCTCGGGCTTGTCGTTGGGCTCGATGTAGCCGGCCACGCGGGCAAAGTCGCCGGGGCCGCCGCTCTGGCGCTTGAGCAGGTAGTCGAAGTCGGCGCGGCGGGAGATGGTCTCGCGGTAGGCGACGCGGGGCTGGCCCGTGACGCACTCCGTCTTGTACTCGCGCTTCAGGCGCTCGACGTAGACTTCGAGGTGCAGCTCGCCCATGCCGGAGATGATGGTCTCTTCGCTCTCGGCGTCGACGTGGACGCGGAAGGTCGGGTCCTCGCGCTGGAATCGGTTCATCGCCTTGCTGAAATTGTCGGCGTCGCCGGTGCGCTTCGGCTTGATGGACAGGGACATGACGGCGTCGGGGACGAACATGGAAGACATGGTGTAGGGGAGACCGCCGTCGGTAAAGGTATCGCCGGAGGCACAGTCGACGCCGAACACAGCGCAGATCTCACCGGCACCGACCTCGTTGACATCCTCCATCTCGTTGGAGTGCATGCGGACGATGCGGGGGATGCGCACCTTCTTGTCGGTTCGCGAGTTGTACAGGTAGGTGCCCTTGCTCAGCGTTCCCTGGTAGACACGGATGTAGGTAAGTTGGCCATAGTTGTTCTCCTCGAGCTTGAATGCCAGTCCGACAAAGGGAAGCGAGTTGTAGGGGACCAGCGCAACCGTCTCTTCACCCTTGGACTTGTCCAGAGCCGTGTTTTCGATCTGACCAGGGTTGGGCAGATAGTCGCAGACGGCATCGAGCATGGGCTGGATACCCTTATCGGCCAGGGCAGAGCCCATCATGACGGGAGTGAACTTGCGGGCAATGGTAGCGCGGCGGATGGCAGCCTTGATCTGTTCGTTGGTGGGCGTCTGCTCTTCGAGGTACAGCTCGGCAATCTCGTCGTCGACGTCGGCCAGCTTCTCAATCAAGAACTGGCGCTTCTCGGCGGCAAGCTCTTGAAGATTGGCCGGGACCTGGTCGGCAACGCGAACCTTGGTACCACGGGGCCCCTCAAAGTACATGGCCTTCATCTCGATAATGTCGACGACGCCCTCAAACTCATCCTCGGTGCCGATGGGGATCTGGATGGCGGCCGCGGGGATCTTGAGCTTGGTGTTGATCTGCTCAACGGCCTTCCAGGGGTTGGCACCCATGCGGTCCATCTTGTTGACGAAGGAAATCCGGGGAACATCGTAGCGTTTCATCTGGCGATCGACAGTAATCGTCTGCGACTGGACACCGCTGACGGCGCAGAGAATCATGACGGCGCCGTCGAGCACGCGCAGAGCACGCTCGACCTCGATGGTGAAGTCGATGTGGCCGGGGGTGTCGATCAGGTTGATGTGGTACTCTTCTTCCTTTCCGTCTACCGTCTTCTTCCAGTCGCAGAATGTAGCCGCAGACTGAATGGTGATGCCTTTTTCCCGTTCCAGTTCCATAGAGTCCATCTTGGCGCCGACGGCATCTTTGCCGCGGACCTCGTGGATTGCCTTGATTCGACCAGTGTAGAAGAGAACCCGTTCCGTTACCGTAGTTTTGCCACTGTCAATGTGCGCCTGTGCATTCAAATTCTCGTTAGGATTCTTCCTCTATTTTCCAGCTATGAGAGCATGCAGGGGTCAGTCGTCTCGTACCGCGATACCAATGTTTCGAACTCGTGCGAGGCGCTGAACCTCCTCGGGCGAGAGATTGGCGGCCACAGAGTCGGCAGTGAGGCTGGCAGCGTCATTTTGCGCCTTTTTCAAACTGTCGATACTCTCATCGTCAGTAATCAGTCCAAGCACTTCTGGTAAACACAAAAGCCGTGATCGGTGGTCCTCACGCTTCCTGCGCAGCATTCAACCGCAGCGCCGATGCGCCAAACGCCCGCCGCTGGCTCTGCGCGGCCAAGGGAACAACAGCAGCCTGGAAGTTGCGAGCTCCGGAAGACGCCGCCGTCTGGACATCTGCAAACAGATGGCAGCTAAGCCATCTGAACGTCCCAAATGCCCTCATCGTGTGAGCTTGTCCACGGGCAAAGTGGGTGGGTTTGACGCTCGAGGATCGATCATCCCGCTCTAAGACATGGTTGAAACTTTTTTTTTTTAGTCTATCGGGGTCCCTCCAATTGGTTCGCCGCCTCACGTGCGGCATGAATCGGACCACTACGGAACATCTACAGTGATGGAAATGTCGCAGCCACGCAAATTCCCTCGCAAACATGAGAGTTCTCTTAGAAATTGCGAGGAATGATATTTTGTTACATATATAATGCAGTCTGCAGGTCTATGTGCATCTGTACAAAGTGTCCGAGGTATCTGAACGCTCCTTTTCAGCGAATGTCCTGGAAACCCACCCAAACTCCAGCGAATGCCTGCTAGTTATGCGAAAGCGAGAGACAGAAGGGAAGAAAGACAAGGAAACAAAATCCCATAAAATACCAATGCGCCTGTTATACCCCAGTTCAACAGTTCGTTAAAGAGCACTCATACGGTTGAGAAAACACACGGTGTGCACAATTACAGCCACCCAATGCCAAACATGGCGCCTCCGAGCAGAGTGTAGCAGATGGTCATGCCGACAACAGCCACTCCAGGGCCAGAGAAGACGCCCGTGAACGAAGCAACGTTCTCGTCGTCACCATCCCGGAAGCCACTGGCAGCAGACAGCCCGGACTGCGTCGACGAGGAATGGCCAGTGTTGCTCTGGTTCGGAGCCGCCGTGGCAGACGGAATGGGGGCGCCGCTGCTCGCAAAGGCGACGACGTTGGTCCTGGTGGAGTTGAAGTTGGTGGGTGCAATGCCAATCTGGTTGTTGACCAGGTCGTAGACGACGAACGCGGAGCGGAGGAACGTGTCGCCCAGCAGGAAAGGAGCGCCGGTCGTGTTCTGGATGCCAAACTCGCAGATTGACTGGCCCTTGTTGGGACCAGACGAGAACTGAGGCGCGGGTCCGCCGCTGAAGAGGTCGAGGACGAGTTCGGACAAGGTGACGTTGATCGTAGGCCCATCGGCGCCAGCAAAGGTGAAGGAGAAGAAGCCTTGTTGGTTGCCCACGGAGCAGGGGACGACGGCCAGGCCGAGCTCGCCGCTGAATTCGGCTCCCACTTCGTTCCACGCCTGCTCGGCCATGTCCTGTGGCAGATAGGTCAGGGTAGTTCCAGAGTCCAGGACGGCGATCAGCGTATCCTCGCTTGTGGAGAGAGTGTCGGTTCCGCTGGGGCTCGAAGCCTGCACCGAGTACAAGTTGACGGCAAACTCGGTAAAGGTGTTGCCGCCATTGGGGGAGATGATGTCGATGCTGGTCAAGTCGCCGTGGTACTTTTCCGTGTCGATGCCGCCAAACAGGATGGAACCCGTGTTGGCGTCCAGGTCGTTGAGCCACAGGCTAAAGGCCACGCTGTTGATGAGCTTCTCCTGCTGCAGGACGATGGGGAGGTTCGGGTAGGTGGATCGAGTCGTGCTGACAGAGGCCTCGTCGTTCATGTAGCCCACGCCTATCAGGCCGTTGGGGATCGATGAGCTCAGGCCGAGACCCATGGTGAGATTCCTGACGGTCACGCCGTTGATCTGGAAGTTGTCCTGGAAGTAGTCGCCTTTGGACGAGGAGCCGTCGACGTATGTGATGTCAAACAGGCCTTGGCCGACATCATTAAAGGTATCGGAGTCATCCGGGTTGACTAGAGGAGCGTGATGGTCAGTTGAGCTGCGGAGGACAAGGACAGAGAGGGCTTTGGCTTACAGCTTCCAAATTGGCATCCGGGATTCCGCTGTGTGACCTGAGTGCAGATGGCAGACGATGAAGACGGGACCCAGACGTCGCTACTGCCTGTGTCGAGCTGCAGCGTGATGTTCTGGCCAGGACTTCCAACCTGGACGTTGATAAAGTATCCGCCCTGGACCCTTTGGTTGGACAGAGTGCCGGTGAGGGTGTCGTCTCGGCGGTTGAGCCTCGGCGGCGCGTTGCGCTTCTCGATATCGAACTGGACGACTTGCGCCTGGGCTGCAGAGGCCAGGGCGACGCCCGCAACGGCCAGGGGCGAGGCTCTCATGGCGCAGGGCTACTGGTCTATATCAGGTAGGTAGGTATGTAGACAATGGTAGAGCGATCTACAATTTTGTGTTCTACAATGTCGACGGCCTCTTTGTAGGGGTTTTCGGTCAGGAAAGGGGGATGGATCGCCGCGCGTCTTGCTGTAGAGCTGGGTGAAGACGTATAGGACAACGGATAGGAGAGAATGTCAACAAGATAGGTAGTTTGTACAAAAGACAGGGCGTTATGAACAGGTACCCCAGGAAAGCAGCTCAAGAGAAAGATGCAACAACAGCAAAGCAGCAGCAGAAACAGAGCAGAGCAGAAGACGCCGCGCTCCACAGGGCCCCAGGACGCTGTTATAAGGGATCACCAACGCAACGCTGATGAGAACGGATGCGGCTGTGAAATCAAATGAGACGTCTGGTCACAGCCTCTGAAACCGCAGGGGAGGCTTCGTCATTAGCGCCCAAAAACCGATGCTGTCAGTGGGGACAAGCGCCGGCAAACGGGGATAGATGCCGATTTCCGTGGGCAGCTTACGACGCCGAAGCCTCATCGCAGCTCCAGAGAAGGCTCTTGTTCTTTGATTCTGTCATTGTTTTTTTTGTCGTGATGCATCTCTTTGTCCGCCGGCGCATTCGTCTGTCCGCCTCCGTTGAAGCCACACTGTCTAACATGGCACGACTCGAGAGCTGAAGGCCCTCTCAGTGTAAGTCCGCAGGTGAGATTCAGTCACGAGAGGCTCAAGACGAACGGCGCTTGGCAGCCCATCGGGGACAAATTTCGATCATCGGAGTTAGCTAAGGTAATCCACGCCCCATGCACGCCATGTTACAAAAATAAAACACTGTTCCGACAGCACGGCGTGGCTGAGCGCTGATTCCATGCATGCCTTATTGCCGGACGGGGTCTATGTAACCAGCAGCTCCTGGTACAAGTGACAAATCCAGCGCCTCTTCGTCGTCCTCTGCCTTCAATATTGGCTCGCTCACAGCTTAAACCTCTGCCGCACATACTCACCGAGCTTCCGCAGCGCCTCGTTGAGCACGGCGGATGATCCCACATAGCCGACTCTGACATATCCCGCAAAGTCGACGCCCCGTCCGAAGCAGTGCGACCCGGGCACGAAGAAGACTTTGGTCTGGTCCAGCACGTCGCGGCAAAAGGCCACATCATCCACCGGCTGGCCGCTCGCATCGTGGAAGCGGATAAAGGCCGTTGTGCCCGCGCTTGGCGCCACCCACGAGCAGACCGAGGCATGCGCCTCGACAAAGGCCGCGAGCTTGGCGGCGTTGCGCTGTGCCAGCGAGATGTTGCGCCTCAGCAGTGGCCCGCGGACAGCCGGCGAGAGGGCGTAGCTCGCCACCTGGTCGTCCAGCTGGGAGACGCTTATTGCCGTGTAGTGGCGCGCCTCGGCCAGTTTCTCGATGATGGCGTCGTCGCCTGACGCAATCCAGCCCACGCGGATGCCGGCGAGCGAGTATGCTTTGGACAGAGATCCGGTCACAATGGCCTTTCCGTAGCCAAGATCTGCCACCGACGGCGGCATGTCTGCGTTGTTCTCTATGCCGTCGTGGAATAGCGGGCGATAGACCTCGTCGGAGAGGATCATGATGCCCCTGGCCTTGGCAAAGTCCACAATCTTGTAGACGACATTTCTCGGTATGGGCACCCCAGTCGGGTTGTTGGGGTTGTTTATGACAATCATCTTTCGTTTGCGGGGTTAGCGTCAAGATGTGATTACTCCCGGCAGCTGTGGAATACGGCTGGCTCGCAGTCATTACACGGACCTTGGTGTTTGCCTTGACCAGCGTCTCCAGCTCGTCCACATCAGGCACGAAACCACTCTCAGGCCTCAAGCGCCAGAGCGATACTTCTGCCCCGAGGCTCTCGGGCACAGAGAAGAGCTGCTGATACGTGGGATATACGCAGATTACGTGGTCTCCCGGTCCAACCAAGCCATAGAATACCAGAAAGTTGGCCGCTATTGCGCCCTGGGTGATGAGGACATTTTCGGCTGACAGATGCTCCCCTTCGTAGAGAGATGCGATGCGTTCCCTCAGCGTAGACGAGCCGCGGATGGCACCGTATGTGAGCACCGTGCTGGTCTGCAGCGGACTGGCCGCCTTGTCTTCGGATAGCTGCACCAGCTCGTCGATGGAGACTGATTCCGCGCATGTCTCAGCGATGTTTAAGACCCCGGCAACGGTTTCGTAAGTGTCCATCCAATCTTCAACCGCGAACCTCTCGAACCGGACCATCTTGGGCTGGAGTCAGGTCTTGCAGGACGGTGTAGGGCTTCCGGAGACGATTTATGTTTCTTCTACTTTATGCTCGTCTGGTTCATGTGTCGACGGAACCTCAACAAGAAGTAGGTAGGGATTGACCTTTTCTTATCAACAATCTGCGTCTAGACGAGCTGTTCGTTTGTGTCAAGCCCCGTGTGGGGAATCGTGGTAGTATCTGGGGGCTAGGGCGGCTGTTGGAGAAGTCAGGGCGCGCCTTGGGCTGGCCGATCATGAACATCGATTGGTTCAGTCTGCATGTCCGCGATCTACTATCCAGGTACTATCGCAGTAAAAGGGAAACCTTCAATAGATTGACTTTCAACGTGCATGTACAAGTACCTGTAGGTACTCGTAGCCTGGTGCTGATGCTAGCCCAGTTGAAGGCGTCTCGCAACATACAGTACGATGCCACTCCTCGTAACGCTTAACCTGGAGCTACACATGATGACATCGCGCACTCAACAACAAGGAAATTGCCTATTTAAGCTGCCAGTTATTGCTGTTTCTCGCTCTGTGTCATCTCATATTCGTCGCATTATGTCTTATACCATATCACACTTCGAAACTTGGTCAATTCATTCATCTGCCATACCCAACCGTTGGTCCGGCATGGACGTTGTACTGTTGTAAGAGCATCCGCCGGGCGGGGAAAAGCCAAGCAAAGCCTCTTGGGAAAATTTACATCTATATCATCCATGGGTTCTTTTCGTCACACAAATCTCTATAAGGATTCGGGGTCGTTCTTCTGCCAATTGAGGACGACACCTGGATGAGGCAGTATTCGCTGTTCAAACTGGAGTTGCCTTCTCCCAAGCTGTCTGACCCCGACCCTAAATACGCCTCCTCGCGTATCGTTATGCCACCTGAGCTCACTCCACTCCTTATCGTACCTTATTTCATCGTCTACTATGCTCGTGACTGATATCAACAAGAAAGAGCTGGAAACCAGAATCACATCCGCCTTTATCACTTGAGATGTCACATTATTACTTCCCCAGACCAGGATGGAGACAATGGACACCGTTTCCCACATGCATCTTCCCCCCACTGGGGAAATGCTAGCCGCTAGCGGAGCACAACTGCCCATTCTCCTCGTCCATCGTGGCCTGAGAATCATGTCACTGCAAGTAGGTACCTTAGGTACGCGTAAAAGGAGGACAGCTTCTGTCTCTGCGGTACAAGCAAGGTACGGCCGCCATGCGGCATCTGTACCAACCATCGCATACCGATCGTCACCACGTGTCGGGTAACGCGCGCTGGTCTAGCAAGTCGAGAGCTGAGAAGCGGCCGTACCAATCAGACAGCAAGGCGGGGTTGGGGATTCAAGTCGTTAGCTCCAGTTGCCTGGCAGACCAAGACCAGAAGGCGGAACTTCGATGACGAGCATTGTTCCAGGTCGGCGCGGTGCCTGGCAGCGGTACGTACCCTAGGACCGGACCTTACCTTACCTCAAGCTCTGAGCCGTCACCTTGAACTGTCACCTCACTTCTTCCCATCTTCCTCTTCCCTCAACTCTCGCAACCTCAGCCCTGGGACTCCGCCTTCCGCGACGCTCATCGCCATGGCGCCTCTCAGCTGCCGCGGCCTGCTTGTCGGCATTTTCGCGGTGATGCCGTCGCTGGCCGCCGCGTATGCCAACGCCAGCTCCAGCTACAACGTCGATGCTCTGCGGGCGCAGTTCGCGCTTATGGACGACCGCCCCAAGGACTGTCCGCCATGGTAAGACACGAAGCGATGCATCGCATGCCGGTCTATCACGGCCAGTACAATGACATCGCCGCTGACCTGAATGTGCAATGACTAGCTTCAACTGCCTCCTGCCCGCCCACACCTGCGCCCAGTACGCTGGCTGCAACGAGTACAACGGAAAATGCGACTGTCCTGATGGGTTCGGCGGTGACGATTGTCTCGAGCCATGTACGTCCACATCGCCCACTTCATGCTACCAGACCAGCGCTTTGCATTGTCCTGATGAATCGCGCGCGCAAGGCTTGCTAACCTGCGATTTCTCTCTTCTTTAGTGTGCGGCTCTCTTGGCCGAGGCAAGGATCGGCCGATGCGCTCAGGCTCAAGCTGTGAATGCGACGAGGGCTGGACCGGTATCAACTGCAATGTCTGCACAACGAACCAAGCCTGCAATGCTCTGATGGAAACCGGAAGCGGCGGTGTCTGCTACCAGAACGGCGAGCTCGTCAAATACAACAATCAGGTCTGCAAAGTCACCAACAAGAAAATCACCGATCTGCTTGGAAGGCAGAAGCCGCAAGTCACATTTACCTGCAAGGAGGAGGATGCGACCTGCGATTTTCAATGTCAGTTCTACACGCCACCCCCTCTTTTGTTTTGTTTATACTGACTGCTCCTTGTAGTCTGGGTCGACGAGATTGAGTCCTTTTACTGCCACTTGTCGGATTGCACGTCTGGTGCCCAGTACTCCAGCGAAAAGAACACCACTGCGTACAAATGCGACAAAATCAGCTGCAGCTGCATCCCCGGCCGCATGATGTGTGGCAAAGATGGCTCGCTCGACCTTACGGACTTCTTGGACCAAGCCATCAAAGGCCCCGGCCGATTTGAATGCTCTCAAAAGGGCGGCGGTGCCCATGACTGTGCTTTCAAGGAGCCTGAGATGGACAACCTCATTGTCAGCTTGATCGGAGACTCCAGCATTCTCTTGGACTGCCAAGCAGGGGAATGTTTGTACGAGACTGAAGTGCCAGGCTACCACCGCCCCGTCAAGCAAATCAACACTCCCCTCATTGCCGGTGTAATTGGCGGCTGTGCACTATTCCTCGCTGCCGTCATCGTTGGGACGTGGTATCTATCCCGCCGCAGATTGCATTATGGAGCAATTCGCCTCGAGGATTCCGACGACGAGAGCACCAAGCTCATGGTCGATCACAAGCCGGCTGCCCTCTACTTTCAAAACGTTGCGTATACCCTCAATGGCAAGCAGATTCTGTCTGGCATCCAAGGTATCTGCCAACCGGGAGAAGTCACTGCTATCATGGGCTCCTCGGGCGCTGGAAAGACGACGTTCTTGGATATCCTTGCCCGAAAGAACAAGCGCGGCCATGTCAGCGGAGATTTCTATGTCAATGGCGAAAAGGTCAATGACACCGAGTATAAGAACGTGGTTGGATTTGTCGACCAAGAAGACACCATGCTGCCTACGCTTACTGTTCACGAGACGATTCTCAACAGCGCCCTCCTGAGACTTCCCCGCGACATGGGCCGCGCCGCCAAGGAACAGAGAGTCACCGAGGTCGAGAAAGAGCTGGGCATCTACCACATTCGAGACTCCCTCATCGGCTCCGAAGAAGGAAACGGCCGTGGAATTTCCGGCGGAGAGAAGCGACGAGTTGGAATTGCCTGTGAGCTCGTCACCAGTCCCTCTATCCTCTTCCTCGACGAACCGACCAGTGGACTGGACGCCTATAATGCCTACAATGTGGTCGAATGCCTCGTCACCATGGCCAAGAACTACAAGCGAACCGTCATCTTCACCATCCACCAACCTCGTTCCAACATTGTGGCTCTCTTCGACAGGCTCATCTTGTTGGCCCAGGGTAAACTGGTGTACTCCGGACTCTTTTCCCAGTGCCAGCCATATTTCGATGACATTGGCTACGAGTGTCCCCCGGGCTTCAACATTGCCGACTACCTCGTGGACCTCACTATGCATGCGAGCAGCACCCAGAGTTTGGACGACGGAGGCCTTGTTCCCGACGCTGGAAGTATTGGTCCGAGCAGCACGCGAGCTGTAAAGTCTGTTGCGAGCGCCTCTCTTGCCAGCGCGGGTGAAGCGAGCGCCGAGCCATCCTTGCGACCCAAGAACCGCCGACGCGACTCGGTCAGACTTCGACAAGAACGGGAGCTCTTCACGCGCAGGAAGCAGACCGACACTGCTGCCTCTTCAGATGCTGGTGGTGACAATGAAGGCGGTTATCGGCTGCAGAACAACCCCACCAGCTCTCTGCCTAGCCAACAGCCCGATGACCCTCATGATCTGCCCCCTCCGGCCATGACTGGAACAGACCTTGACATTATTACACGCTCCTTCAGCAAGTCGTATATCGCCGCCTCCATCCGAGAAGACATTCAACAGGCCATCAGGGAAGCTGATGCTGCAAATGGAGCCAACTCGAACGGATATGCTCCCAACGGACCAAACATTTATACCAGCGCTGTTGGAAAGGGATACGTCCGAGTTGGATATCTGCGCCAGTTCATCATCATCTCTGGACGGACCTGGAAGAACCTGTACCGAAACCCAATGCTTATGCTCACTCACTACGCCATTGCCATTATCCTGGCAGTGTTCTCTGGATACCTGTTCTATGGCCTTACCGATGATATCCCTGGATTCCAGAACCGACTCGGATTGTTCTTCTTCCTTCTGGCTCTCTTTGGCTTCAGCACTCTTACGAGTCTCAACGTGTTTGCCAGCGAGCGCCTTCTCTTCACTCGTGAAAGAGCCAACGGCTACTATTCTCCCGCCACCTACTTCGCTGCCAAGGTGTTGTTCGACATTATTCCCTTGAGAATCATCCCGCCGATCCTCATGGGGTCCATCATCTATCCGATGACAGGCTTGGTGCCGGATGCAGCACACTTCTTCAAGTTCATGCTCGTCCTGGTCCTGTTCAACTTGGCGGCGGCAGCCATCTGCTTGTTCATCGGCATCGTTTGCAAAGACCCCGGAGTGGCCAACTTGATCGGCAGCTTGGTCATGCTGTTCAGTCTCCTCTTCGCCGGTTTCCTCCTCAACCACGACGCCACGCCAAAGGGTGCTCTGTGGCTTCAAACACTGTCCATCTTCCACTACGGCTTCGAGTCACTCATTGTCAACGAAGTTTTAGAACTCACTCTGGTAGACAAGAAGTACGGACTCGATATCACCGTCCCCGGAGCGGCTATTCTCAGCTCCTTTGGATTTCAGAATGCCGCCCTCTGGTCAGACATTAGGAACCTGGGCATCTTCGCGGCCGCCTTCATCGTCCTCGCCTATGCCGCGATGCACATCTTGCTTGTCGAGAAGCGATAGATTAGCAACTTAGAGTCTATCCAAAACACCAAGAACCGATTTTCTTTGCAGGTTCGGCATGTACATACCTGCTTTTACTTGTATTAGGCGAACCGCCGCGGGCATTTACACGATTGGCGTTGATGGAGCACGATTTGACCCTTTGAACTGTATTTCCCTGATTTCTTGGCTACTGATTCTTTGAGCATTAGTTGTAGTCATCCGGTTAAGGTGGGCATAATAAACACATGGTTGCCTCCCACTGTATAAGTTCTTGAGACCATTCTCTGGCTTGAAATCGTGAAGCGTGACTCTGAATTGTCCAACAATTGGTACTGATATAATACAAGTGGTTACAGGTGCTTGAAATTCTACATTGTGCAAACCCCAAACCCTTACTCCATTTTGCCTCCCGTAAACTCCTCCGCAATCCGCTTTTGCCGCTTAACAGAGTGATCATACTCTGACTCGTAGTAGTCCATGAGCTTGGTCGACTTTCCAGTGGTAGTTTCCAGCATGTTCGCGATGGAAGGAGGCCTGCCGTAGACACCCCAGGCGTTCTCCGTCGTGCCGTACAGCTGGAAGGACTGGCTCTGTTTCCTAAAGTAGCCCTCGCTGAAGATCTCGTCGATCTCGGCCTTGAGCTCGCTTTCATGGACGATGAAGTTGGAGGCGTTGATGTACAGCTCCATGAGGGCGTCCCGTCGGGCCTCGTACTTGGCTGTTTCCTTGGCCTGAACCTTGGCTCGGCTGCGCTGGGCGCGGACGAAGCGGTCCGGATCGGGGTATACTTTTGTGTCGAGGATGGCGTCGAGGACAGTGCTCCGGGTGAGGCGGTCGTCTTCTCGCTCCGGGGCGGCGGCAGCCTCGTTGTTCTCTCTGAATTTACGGCTGACGCGGGCGTTTCTGGCGGCGTCGCTCTTCTCGCGGCGCCTGTAGAGGGCCTTGAGACCCAGTTCCAGGTTGGCCCTTCGGGTCTCTGCCATCTGGCGCTTCCATCTCTGGGACTCGTTGGACGGCTCGCGCTCGTGCGGGGATCTGGGCGCCGTCTGCTGGATGTACTCGGGCCTGACCTTGCGGTCGCCCTCGGCCCGGGGGAAGACCTGTCGCGGGACCGGCAGCGAGCCTCTTACCCGCGGCGGCTTGGCTTCGTCGGTCTGGGACTGGGGAGGCGAGGGGAGGCGGATGTAGGAGGGGGACTGAGGCGGGACGGCGTTGGAGAGGATGGCGGGGGTGGTTGAGAAGGATCGCGAGGCGGAGGCCAATTGGCGCGCTGCTGGCCGGAGGCAGCTGCTCGCCGAAGCGATCGACATTCTGGCTGGAGGAAGAATTCTGGGGGATCCGGCAGCTGTTGTGTTGCTGCTCGTCCGCTGAGCTTCAACGACTTTCTCGTGTGATGTCGGCTTACAGAAAACGAAAATTGCCAAAGCCGCAGAGGTGCCCCGGATTAACGCCCTCCGATGTTCCGCTCGGACCCCTGTTCTTCTAGCTTATGTAAAAGGAAATGAAGACCATCCACCGCCTGCAGAAAAAAAAGCTGTGGGCTAGTGGGGTCCCGTCCTCTCCCAAGAGAAAAAAAAAAAAAAAAGTTCCGTGATAAGAAGCAACAGCCCCAAAACTTCTTTTCCTCTGCTTTTTTCCCCTTTACTTCTTCCCAAGATCTTTGTGTGCTTGCCCACCAGCAGGCTCCAAAACTTCACCATGGGTACTGGGAAGAAGGAAGCGGCCCGGCGTACGCGCCAGGGCAAGACTGGCGATGGCTTGGGCAATGTCCGTACCAAGGGCGAGAACTTTTATCGGTATGTGCTGCCTGGTGCTCGCCACGAAGAGGCGTTTCTCGCTTGGAAGGACCCTGCTAATGAATATGGGTTGAAGCGATGCGAAAAAGGTCAAGCTCCTCAACATGTACAAGGACGGCAAGGCCCAGAGAGACGCGGACGGGAAGATCACAAAGGCTGCCAGCTACCAGTCCAGGGATATTCCCAATGCCCGGATCGAGCCGAACCGCAAGTGGTTCACCAACACCCGTGTCGTCTCTCAGGACACCCTGACGGCCTTCCGTGAGGCCATGGCTGAAAAGGCCAAGGACCCTTACCAAGTCCTCCTCAAGTCCAACAAGCTCCCCATGAGCCTGATCCATGACGGAGGCAAGGACACCACCAATGGCATCAAGCAGCACAAGGCCAAGATGACTATTGAGACGTCGCCATTTGCCGGTGTCTTTGGGCCCAAGGCTCAGCGCAAGCGTGTCAAGCTCGGTGTCAGCACCGTCGCTGATCTTGCCGACGACACCGAGAAGAGCATGGATACCTACGAGGAGCGGATGGAGCAGAACAAGCTGCTGAGTGGAAACTCTGGCGAGGCTGATGCCCTTACCATGGCCATTGAGCCTGTGTTCGACAAGGGCCAGAGCAAGCGTATCTGGAACGAGCTGTACAAGGTCATCGACTCTTCCGATGTGGTCATTCACGTGCTTGATGCCCGAGACCCCGTTGGAACTCGCTGCAGGAGTGTCGAAAAGTACCTCAAGGAGGAGGCGCCTCACAAGCACTTGATCTTTGTGCTCAACAAGTGCGATCTGGTACCTACCAGCGTTGCTGTAAGTTACCTGTTCTTTTTCAAAGTCTTCCCCTCGATCTCTTCCCCTCCCCATACTTGGCCTCGGGCCCCCAATGAATCCTGTCAGGACACCTTACATACTCTCCGTGGAGGACCGTCTGTTACAACATTGGGAGATCAATTGCTATCTCGACTGTCTGCAGCTTCGGCTGCAGGCTGATGTGGTGCCGTTTTGGTTACCCATCAAGAGACGGCTGTGCGTCTGATGAGTTGAAGCCTTCCCTCGCCCTCGCTGGCATCCAAAGGAGCTTCTTAGTGATGACACACACATTTCATCGTTGACTGTTTGCCTCTTTTTTCTTTTTCTTTTCTAATGAATCCATCTTGGGACATTTTTCTGACATAAAAAAAAAGGCTGCGTGGGTACGACATCTTTCCAAGGAACACCCCACACTTGCGTTCCATGCGAGCATCAACAACTCTTTCGGCAAAGGATCTTTGATTCAACTGCTGCGTCAATTCTCCGCTCTCCACACGGATAGAAAGCAAATCTCCGTCGGCTTAATCGGCGGTCCCAATACCGGAAAGTCTTCCATCATCAACACTCTCTCCAAGAAGAAGGTGTGTACCGTCGCGCCCATTCCTGGAGAGACCAAGGTGTGGCAGTATGTCAGTCTCATGAAGCGCATCTACCTCATTGACTGCCCTGGTATTGTGCCGCCCTCAAGCACTGACACACCGACGGATCTCGTCCTACGAGGCGTCGTGCGAGTCGAGAAGGTGGAGCATCCTGAGCAGTACATTGACGCCCTCCTGAGCCGTGTCAAGCAGCACCACATGGAGAAGACATATGACGTCAAGGGATGGAAGAACGCAACGGAACTTCTCGAGCTCCTTGCTCGCAAGGGCGGTCGTCTCCTCCGCGGAGGAGAGCCTGACATGGACGGCGTGGCAAAGATGATGCTCAATGACTTCATGAGAGGGAAGATCCCATGGTATACTCCCCCCCCTAAGTCGACCGATGAGGGCGAGGAGGGAAGTGGCAACGTCAACGGCCGCGGAGGCAGGCTTGGTGAGATGCCTCGGAAGCGACCTGCTTCTGAGACATTGGATAACGCCGCAGAAGCCGAGGTTGATGTCCCTGCAGGCAAGGCGGACGACGCTGAGTCATCTGAGAACGGCGACTTTGAGGGTTTCGCTAGCGGCACTGAAGAAGCTCTGTCCAGGAAGGCTTCCTTTGGTGCTACCAGTGGAGCGCAGAGCGACGACGAGAGCAACTCGGACGACGTCTTGAGCGTTAACGAGGCGAGCGGTGACGAGGGCGAGGCTCCCGTTGCCAAAATCTCGTCCAATGCTGGCCGGCCCAACAAGAGACAGCGACGTTGAAGAGGACGATGGGCATTGCATTTGTCTGCATCCGATGGAGCGCCATTCGTCTTTCTCCGTCCGTGTATCGTGCCTACTGCAGCTTAGCGGCGCCGTAGAGGAAGAAATGTTTCTTGGCGTCGAGGCAACATCAGCTGAGACATGCTGCTTGCTAGGATCAACGCATCTCAGAGACATCCTGCCAGTGCAGTATCCAAAGGCCCGCCATATTCGGGCTGCCAATATACCCACATGGGTTCGGCACCGGCCAGTCAGAGTCCTTCATCGCCCACCACAGACTCACGATGATAATCTGCGAGAGGTGGCGTTGAGTGGCCCTGCCATGTGGCCTTGTGGAGTCTCCAGCAGAAATACACAATTGTAGGGTATTCCACATACAGTGGTTGCCGGAGCAGGGATATGGCGATGTGTGTTCCCCCAACACGTCACTTGGAGGTGCTCGTCGCCGCTCTTGTGAGGCTGCATTCATCGCGTGTATCGTGCGCCGCGGTCCGCTCTAGGAAATCCGCCGTGTCACAAGCGCGCCCTCTCTTACAATCCGGTAATCTGCCGTGAAGGCATCGTCGAAGCTGGGGCAACCTCGCAGAAATATGCCGATCGACTACGTCAGATTATCCAGGTAGACTGGGAAGTAAGGTAGATAGACCTACACTTGGGACTACAACATCTAGTGAATCGAAATATGTCGAGTCAAAATAATACAAATCCACCAATACTGGCCACTACTTGTTTGTACGCCATCATCGTGACTGCAATCTATTTTTTGTGTCTGTCTCAACTCTTGCGTCTCATGACTCTGACGACTTCTTAACCATCCAACGCATGCATATTTGCAAGGGTATTGCTTGTTCCACCTCCTCTGTACAAGTGAAATGACTCGCACGACAGAAGACCACTGCTCAAAGCGAACCACCTATGGAGTCTGTAGCACTTCGTATTAATGGCTGATCAATCTTGATAGAGGCCACAGCAACTCAATCGCGACCAATGTTGAACGACATGCTGTCCAACTTTCCCGTCTGGGCTCGTGGGCCACATCAATACGAGCTTCTCCTCAGTCCATCCTTTGTGAGATCTGTATGTCTTGTCTTGTATGACTTTAAGACTCGTGTTGTTTTGAGCGGATTCAGTGCCGATTCAGCTTGCTGGGACAATGGCCGTTGAGTTGGGAGAAAGGGTAGTGAGCAGTCTGATGGTGCCATTGGAGCTGGGATGTTGCTTGTTTCGGTGGGAAATTCGGGTTGTTGCACCTTGTTTTTGCTCTTCAAGTTGATATTACATACATGCATGCTGAGACTTGAAGTTTGGTGACTTGTGGATACTTGACGTAGAGGAATGATGCAGCTTTGAAGAGGAGACTGGTACTTGAAGAGCCGTTATCAGAACCGGTGACAACTATGACAGGGGAGCATAGTAGTGATCCCATACGATTGCAATGGCCTACTGTAATCTGTAAGTCGAGATACCAAGAAGGATCAGGATGCTGCCTGAATAACTTCTTCTTGCTTTAATCTCTATAGTTCATCGATGCCCAGTCTCACCGGGGCTGTGATGCGTTGTCACAGAAGGAGTGAGACATTTGACGCCACCTCAAAATCTCAGGCCATTCTGGTGTTTCTCTCTCTGCCCGGGATTGGATTTGTTTCATCTGCAGTCCATCGGTGAGACTGCATGCACTTCCATAGAAATTGATACCTGCTTTTATCCCCGATGATCTTTGTTGATGACGACGTGGTGCGTTGGCGTTTTGCTCGTATTGTAGGTGAAAGTGGCGAGGTCAATTGGTGAGTTGGTGATGATCATTTCAGTCTCCTTTGGGGAGGTCCTTTGTGAAGATGTATGTGTTCGGAGAGGGTGAGGTAAGTGGCAGGGTGATGAGGTTTCAGGAGGCCTGGATGATGGGTTGGACTTGACAGGGAGCCTTTGTTGCGTATGTATATAATGGTGGCTGCTTTCCGACATTCTTTTGTCCATCTTGTCTTCTGAGGGTATCCCGTTGCTGAACATACAGTCTACGACCTCGAGCAACTGTCGCATATCTGTTTGCGAATAGTATCATTTGTCTAATCAAGAGGCTGCCCAAGCACTCTGAACATCACACAGGCACGAGCAGTTCAGCTTCCACTCGCCATGCTCTCCTCCTTCCTTGCCCTCGGCCTCGCCGTGGCCACGGCCGAAGCCGCCGTCGCGCGGGCCTCAGTATGCCAGTTACACCTATCGGCCTCGGGAGCCATCTCTGGTGCTGTCGGCGAGATTTCGTCTGGCCAGGTGCGAGCCGGCGGCGGAGTGTCCTCGACGACGTTTACTCTGCAGGGAGACCAGCTTTGGGACGACAAGGGCCGTGGATGCTGGTGGACGCGTGAGTTTCCCTTTTTCTTCTCTTTCTCATTCCTTTTGGGTTTCTTGTCTTTGGGGATGTTTCTCATATTAGAGACATGCAATGCGCTAGTAGTATGCACATTGTGTATCACTCAATGTCTTGGAATCGTGGACTCAGCGCTGACGAATGGACGTGAGACAGCGCCGGCACATGTGCTGCAGTGCGACGCGAATCAGAAGCCAGACGATGGATTCAAGGTTGGCTGCGATGGCTCCGTCTCTTACAACGGGCAGACGGAGTTTTGGGAGTGCCAGACGAGTGAAGAGGACCAGTATAATGTTTACTTGGAGGACGGGCACGGCGTCGACTGCAACAAGATTACGCTCAAGGCGGACAGCTGCCGCTCGGATTGCCCTACATCTACGTCTACGCCTACGCCTACGCCTACGCCTACGCCTACGCCTACTCCTGCTCCTCGTCCTCCAGCAAAGTCGTGCCCGGCGAATCTCGACGGTGCTTACGAGTTCCCGCATCTCATCATCCCCGTTGACAAAGCCAATCCTGACAAGGCCCCTGGGACGTCGTACTTTGGCCAAGTGTCCGACGCCGTCTCGTCCATCTTTAATTTTGACATTCCCGAGGGCGACAAAGGCAAGAAGTGCAGCCTCGTGTTTCTCTTCCCTGAGCAGAAAGACCTGGAAACTTCCTCCTTCACGTTTTCTGGTTCGGGCGCTCTGGATTTCTCATGGCTGGATGAGCCCGCGAGCGAGGGCACGACGTGGAACAACCAGCCGGATGTGAGGACGGATTTGGGGACGACGACGGTGGCACCGGGGCATGGGTATGTGATTTTCACGTTTGAGTGTCCGGCTGGGGAGGTGGTTGCTTTTGAGGTTTCGGCGGCGAATGATGGGGGAGAGACGGAGGTGAGGTGGTTCCAGGATTATAACCCGGCGCCTATTGGGTTGTATATTACCAAGTGCTAGAGGGTCTATAGAGTGTGGCTACGAAGTAAAAGGGTGACATATGGGAGGGTGTGGGTAGAGGATGTGATGTGTGGGTAATGAGATGCTTGGATGGTGGGGGTGGTGGCTCTGGATATTCCACGAGATTGGCGTGCTATTCGCCGCAAACTGAAAACAATTGCCTTCTTTTTCTTCCCTTCTTTACTTTCTGCATGAGTAGATTACTGATGTCATTGTAATAGAAGAGAAAATAGTATTAAGGCGGTTGGTGTGTGGGTGGAGATGCCGCTCGGAGAGAGAGAGGCGAGGTGAATCGTGAAGTGAAGCCGGTCCCGGAGGCGAGGCTCTCCGACGACAAGTTGTTGCGCGTCTGCACGCCTCAGCTTGCATAGAGAATGTGTCAACATTATATTCTTTGTGAAGCT
Source organism: Trichoderma citrinoviride (assembly GCF_003025115.1). Lineage (NCBI taxonomy): Eukaryota > Fungi > Ascomycota > Sordariomycetes > Hypocreales > Hypocreaceae > Trichoderma > Trichoderma citrinoviride. Next base: position 1,223,388 of record NW_020194716.1, on the reverse strand, counting down.
CAATATGATGAGACTCTGAAAAGTTGGTAGAAGGAGTAACGAGGAGAAAGTCCTGTGGGAGGAAGTTGTCTTCGAGCTCACTTTTGCTTCAACCTCGACACTCGTCAGCAGCTGGCGCATGCACCCAAGTGGGGATTCCCTCGCCTACTCACAGCTCCTTGACCGTCACAATTCTTCCGTAAAGTCATTCAAGAGACGTACATAAAGCCCTTCTTGGCCACTTTTTTCCGTTTCCTCCTCCTCTTCTTCTTCTAGTCCTCTTCATCATCTTCTTCTGCGTCGTTGTCATTCTGTTTTCGACCACTTTCGGGTTTCGACTCAGTGACGATTTACTCAGCTCTCTACGACGACGAATGCTTCAGCTTCCAAGAAGAACCGCTTCTAAATCCAAGCTCGACCATGTTCTCGACGCCTTCCACGCCTTCGATGGAGTCGATGCACTTGACGAATGCCTTGCCTCCCAACGGCCATGTGCGGTTTATGGTATGCTCTGTTCCGAGTCTCCTGTGTCTCTGACTGGCTGGTCCCGGAATGCCTGAGCACACGTCTGACGCTTGCTAACTCTGTGCCCCCAGGACCAGACGAGCCAGTCTCTTTACCCGACAGGCTTCCAGCGGCAGTTTGGAATGGGTGCCGATGCTTCTTAGAGTATGCATGCACCATGAGCCTCTCCAGTGGCGGCGTTTGAACAGTGAAACTGACAATGTCACTGCAGATGGAGCTTCGACGCTTTCTCATACCGCACTCGATGGCCAGTCCGCCCGGTTTCCCGTCATGGGCATGCGGCCGAACCAAGGCTCTACTGGATTCATTGGACCTACCGTTACCGCTGCTGGCGCTGTTTTTGGACCTGCTCTGGGCTCGTTTGAGGGTGCGCAGTATGCCAATCCTTCTACGCCTGCTATGATGCAGATGTCGATGCCGATGCCCTCAGTACAGTCGACGCCTTCGGCGCCCCAGATGCAGTCTTTGCAGTTAATGTCGATGAATACGCCGATGAACATGAGCACAAGCATAAACCCGAACCTAAACACGGGCACGAGAGTGAACCAGAACCCGAACATGAGCATGCCTCCTCCTCCTCAACCATACCGTCCTGTTTCCGATGGCCATCAGAACGCTGCTATTAGCCTACTTATCACGAAGCAGCCCCAGAAACACGCTCTTGGCTCCGGTATCATTACCCAACCGCACAAGCAGGCCAACCAAACCGAGACCAAGGTTTTGGCTGCGCAGCACAGCTCGAAAGTCGCCAAGGGATTTCCTGTCAAGCCTCGCAGGGTAAATTGTCCTCTCCTTCGAGAAGCGATGCTTGATGCCCTCGCCCAACTCCCTGTTGAAGACGAAGCCCCCATTGAACCACAGCCTACAGCTGCCCCCGAGGCCATCATCATCGATGAGTTTCCGGCCCACGCCCCAGCTGCCATTCCAGAGGCTGTCCCGTCCGTGCCGAACCTCGAAGACACCCTCGCCGCAAGGGCCATTCCTCCCGTGATTGACCAGGAGCGGCTGGACAAGCTCCTCGTCTGTAAGCACTGGTCGTGGCACCACATGATATCCCTCTGTCAGCAGGTCGAGATTATGGCTGGGAATCGCGGCAACGACTACATTACGTGGCTGCGGCGCCTGGCGAAAAGGCGCGACTCGAGGGGATTGTGGAACGTGTATGAGATTGACGGCTTCTTGTACGAAATCGATTTCAACACGGGGGAGGCGGTGGGGATTCCGAGGAGGGAGTATATCAAGGCGGTGGACAAGGTGAGGAGAAAGTGTTGCGCTCCCGTTGTGGAGGATGTGCAGGAGGAGGTAGACGAGAAGGAGGAGAAGGAGGAGGTGGAAGAAGAGAGTGAGGAGGGGGAGGGAAGAGAAGGAGGAGAAGAGGGCGAGAATGAGGACGAAAACGAAGAGGTGAATAAAGCTGAGGAAGAGGAAGAAGAAGATGTTATGGAGGAGGATGAAGAAGTGAAAGAGCAAGCTGAAACGGACAAGCAGATTGAAATGGAAGAGCAAGACGAAGTGGAGGAAGAAGAAGAAGAAGGCGAGGTGATGGAGGAGATGGAGGTGGTGGAGGTGTCTCAGGCTCTGGTTTGGGGTACTCGCTCGTTCTTGGACCTCTTGGACGACAACGGCGATGTGCTCCCGCTGGAGGCTTGGGAACAGGAGCTCCGTGACGGCTTGTCTGTCTGAGTTGGAGGGGGGTAGAGGATGGGGAGGAGGACGGTAGAGGGGAAGGGGAGATAGGTAGGAAGAGGAATACTTGGCTTTTTCTCCTTTCCATCCTTTTTTTTTTTTTTTTTTTTTCTTTTTTGGTTTCCTTTGTTGGTTTCAGGGTTGCTCAATCAGAAGATTTTGCTCTGTCGACACTTTCGTTTGATCAACAATCCATACTTCCTTTCGACTTCGTGACAGTAGAGATTGGATGTATATTCAAGACAGTGTGCTTCCATTCTCACTCAGTAATGAGCGTACATGTTGCGCGGAGCCGTAATCGCCCAGCTGTATGGGCTCGGCTCTTTCACAGACAAATCAGCCACCGTTCTCCACATAGGTATTCAGGTATCACTTCATAATCCTGAAATTCTGTATCAAAAGCAGCAACAGAAACAGTCAAATCTCAGCCCTCATCCACGAGGTGAGGTTGCAGGAGGTGGATCGACCTGGGAGAAGTACTGGAGCAATAACGTCACAGCGCGTCTCGGGCTGGCTTTAGCGATGGCTTGGTGGGGTGAACCCCTGTGGGCGAAAACGTTTTTATTTTCCGGCCTTACATAACCATCCCGCACTTTAATTTTTCCATCTCGTCATTGCGCTCTCAGAAGTTCTTGATCCCGGTAGAGCTCCTGTGTTGCTTTAAACAATTGAAGTTGTACATACACACAACTCTCTTTCCTCAGTACACCTACCTGATTGCATTAGCAACGCGACCAGACAGACAATTGACAACAAAGATGGGCGCTTCTTCGTCAAAGGCGGCAGCTCGCGGAGCAGCTCGCAAATATCCCACCAGAACCCCCGGAGCTGTTCCCCAAGCTACCACGAGGGTCAGACCTCAGCAACCTGCGTCTCAAACTGCGTCTCGTGGCGACGGATCCAAAGATGAAGGTCAGTACCTATTCGATGCTCTCTACACACAGCGTTTACAAGCATGTGACTCACCAATTCACTCCAGCCGTCCGCGCAGATGCCATGGATCCCGACTTCACCCCCGGCGACTTCTCCCGCCGCCTCCACCAGATGGGCATCGTGCAGCCAAATCCCACGCTTTCACACTCCTCTACCGCCTCTCCCAACCTCTCGCCCGAGTCATTGGACGTCCCTCCAGGGCCGCAGTTTGCGCCTGCCAAGCGAAACACCACGCTGTCTGTGCTCGAAGCACGGCGCCACCTGGAGCAAATAGCCGCAGAGGACCTCGAGAACATGGGACGAGACGCAGGAAGACGCCGCCTGGCCGATATGAGGACCATCCTTGACGCTGTCCATATGCTGAACAATGGCTTTTCTGCTGCGGATGTCGAGAAGAGACTACGACTCGCGCCTGGACTGTTGAGCAAACTTGGACCTTCTGGTGTCTTGACGCACATTCCCGCTCAATAATCGCGCGCTATATCGACATTGCTATTGACTTTTTGAGTTTTCACCCCTATTCCTAACACCAGACATATGCAACATAGAGAAACACTCAGATTTTACACACAATAACCCCCAATCCCTCAGCATGTTCACCAGCCAATCTCGTCTGCAATCTTCCGACGATGCTGTGGCGATGAAGCTTGGACAATCACCAGGCAGAATGTCCGCCGTCAATACGAAGGTCGCTACCCGTCATGAAGCTGCTGGCATCGCTGAGGAGGAAGACGGCGGCACCGCGATACTCGTGAGGCTCGCTGAATCGCTGGAGCATGTTCTCCGTGGGCCACTGCCTCTTTCGCTCGGGGTACTCTTCGAATAGGTTGAGGAGCATCTGGGTTAGGCAGTATCCAGGCGAAAGTGTGTTGACACGAATGCCGTGCACACCCCATTCAGCGGCCAAGCTTCGACCCATCTGCATAACGCCAGCCTTGGAGGTGTTGTATAGTCTGGTACACAGAGAGAGTCAGATTTTCTGAAGCATATACGCCCGAGCCATTGGAGGCAGGAGACTTACGATGCAAACATTCCACGGTTGGCAATGGTGCCGCTCATGCTGGCAATCAAGCAGATGCTGCCGGGCGTTCCAAACCGAACCATTATCCGAGCGGCGCCTTGGGCTGTGAGGAATGCGCCCTTGATGTTGATGCGAAGCATTCTGTCAATCTGCTCGGGGGAGTACTCGAGGGCCGGGCTCTCGTAGTTGATCCCGGCAGCAACAAGGCAGCCATCCAAGCGACCTTCCTTCTCTGCGACCTTCTCAAATACTTCCTTCACCTGCGGCTCCTCGGTGACATCCACTTGGTGATATGTCAAGTGGGAGTTGAGTTCCTTCTTTGCACGCCCAGCAACGACAGCAAACTCGGACGTGGGATCCGAAGACGGATCGGGCAGGATGTCGATGCAGTGCACTGAGATGGCATTTTGTTCAGCGCGATCCAACGTCAACGGAGATGTCATGCAGCTTACCAACGGCGCCTGCTTCCATCAATGCTTCAGCCTGGACCAGGCCCAGTCCTCTTCCACCACCACTGACGACGACAACTTTGTCTTTCAGACTGAACTCGGGGAGCAAGTGAGACGGGGCGGCAGGTCTCGCAGCGCCATTGACAGGCAGCACTGGGTGAGATTGGAGAGTGGGCGAGGTATGCATGGTTCGATGAGCGGCGGCAGCTAACGGGGCGCTGGTACGGTTAGAGGTTCTGATGGCGACGCGCTGCTGTCTGGCGAACAGTCTGAGAGCGGGAGCGAAGCGAGACATTACTTTTTGCTTGGGTAGCGACAATGATGGAGAGCGAAGCTTGAAGGCTTGGTAGTATGGAACGAGGTATGCTCAATGAATGCTGAGTAGATACTCCGACGTTTGATGAGCTAGCTATCTGGAGCGAGGTGGATGGAATGGAAGTGAACGATCAGCTACTGAGAGGGTGCGGACGTGACTTTGGTTTTAAATTCTACGAGGACCGCCATAGCTCAACACAGCTGAAGCAGCTGCGGGGAAGGCTTGGTGGCGTGAGGGAACGGAGGCACTACTACGGCAAACTCACGATACACACAAGCAGCATCGCGATGGCGGAAGCATTGAGTGTGGCAAGCCGCAGGTCATCACGAGGGCATCGAAGCAGACTGGGGACGGGCGGGGAAGGGAGTGAACAATTGGCTTTGGGAAAGGTGTGGTTGCAGGGCAGGAGAATCGAATGAAGGATCGAAGCCAGACGACGGCCGAGACGGGCACCAGGATGCGACATGATGTGAGAACAGAGCTTAGCCTCTACCAGAGCTCGGGAACTTGGACCGGGGAGCTTCTCTGTCTCTGGAAAGGTGGTGTGGCAGTGAAGAGGAGGGGATATGGCAAGCCGCGGGGCAGAAGTCAATATTGGAGAGTCTCCGTCTTTTCCAAGGTTGGGCATGCGAGCTTACAAGATTGGAATTCATCCGGGTACGGAGTACCAAAAGATGGGTTCATTTTTTTGGAGAAGCCATCGCGTGTTGTCACGGGCAGGTCGAGCTTGTAAGTGCCACGCTGAGCTTCGGATTACCAGCGACGGTTAGCCGGCTTTCGAAATGGCCCCTGGCGTTTCGTTTCCGGGTGGCATTTTGTGGAGGAGTTCAGCCACTAGCCGCCGGTAGAAGCCTCCTCTGCAATCCCCCACGGAGGAGTAAGCCGAAGGTCTAAGGATGTTGATGAAAGGGATTTCCTTTGCGGTGCCTGCTTTGCTGTACCAAACGATGGATGCGGACGGGAGGGCAAGGAGAGGCTGGATGGCCATATCGAGATTGATAGGCAACGAATAAACAATTGGTGGTCAAACATGATGCCATGACTTTGGAATAGGATGCATTGAGCTACCATGGCGGGCAAAGATCGACTGGAGATGACATGCAGACTCGGGAGTCAATTGCAACTTTGAGTATTCACGGCATTCTATTGGGTGGACGCGCATTCACCTACTCTGCGTCTATTTGGAGTACAGTCAAGGGAAAGCCTACTTGTGCATACCTAAGGTACACATGGATGGACTCTGTTGACGTTCAACCGGGAGGCAGCGCAAGGCACTTCGTGATCGGAAGCCTCATTCATTCATCCGTAACACGGCAGCATCGGGCATGGGGCATTACTGTATAGCCAGACCCGGGGTGCGATGTCTGGACCTCGGTAGAGAAGAAGGAGTGTTGCGGCGTCTTCCAGTGAAGCATTTGTGGTATGTAGAAGAATTGAAGTGAAGAAGCGAGAGTCTGGATGGATGGATCGATGGAGCTGGCGCTGAGATGGGTTACCCGAATAGGCAATGCGGAGCTGCTTGACATTCCTTGAGCTTTGATGGCTCGGGAACGATCCAGAGCTGAGCTACTGCGTATGTAATATCACAGTTCGCATATATGTATGTGAGTATTATACAACATCTATATCTCTATAAATGGACCAAACCCCTGTCTATATTAGACTGGATCAGATGATGGAACCTCGATATTTGCCGTGGACGAGACGGCAGCATCCTTCTTGTCCTCCACCCCAAAGTCATTGTGCAACTCCTCCCGCAGTTGAATCTCCTTGGCCACGAAGCTGACCAAGAATCCCAACGCAGCAAATGCAATCCCAACGAGCCAAACCGTCCGCATCGCCCCGGTAAAGACTCGGATCACCTCTGCGCGAAGCTCCGGGTCCTGAATGCTAAGCAGAAAGGCGCCCGTGGCATGCTGATACGCGCTGTCCCCCGACAGCTTACTAGCTATGTCCTCGTCGGTAATGACGGTGCTCGCGAGACGGCGGCACTCGTTGTTGAAGACGGCGCTCGGGATGGTGACGCCCCAGATGCAGCCAAAGTAGCGAGCAAAGCTCCAGACGCCGGTGGCCGTGGCGACGTAGCTCTCGTCCAGGGGGGCTTGGACCGCGGGCAGGAGCACGCCGCTGAGCATGCCGCTGCCGAGGGCGTTGAGAAGCTGGATGCAGACCCAGGCGGCGTCGCTGGAGTGGGCGTCGAGGATGCTGAGCAGGCCAAAGGAGATGGTGGTGACGGCGAAGCCGGCCAGGTGGAGGGGCTTGTACCGGCCAAACTTGGAGAGGAGGACGCCTCCCAGAACGGCGAAGACGAGCCCGCCGGCGACGTTGGGTAGCGTGTAGATTCCGGAGCGCAGAGGCGAGAGGGCCCTGACGGCCTGGAAGTAGATTGGCAGGAAGTAGTATGCCCAGTAGGCGACGACGGCGTGGATGAAAGTCAGGACGAGGGCGGCGGCCGAGGTGCGGTTCGAGACAATTTGTCGCGGGAACGAGGGCTCTGGGCAGAGGCGCGGCGTCCACTCAAAGGCGGCGAAGAGGAGGATGCCGACGAGGCCGAGGACGAGGGGCACGACGATGTGGTAGGTGCTCCAGCTGTAGATGGTACCGCCCCAGGTGAGCGCGATGAGGGCGGAGACGATGGCGGCGACGAAGATGGCGTTGCCGGAGATGTCGATGCGTCGGAGGCGAGATGACCAGGTCAGGTCGCGGTCATACTTGACCCTGAGGAAGACGAACAGGATCGCAAAAGAGGCTATAACATGGTTCAGTTGAAAGAAGCGGGAGCTGAGGAAACGGACAAAGGCCGGTCTTACCGACGCCGATGGGCACGTTGATGTAGAAACACCACCTCCAGGATGCATGATCGGTGATGAGGCCGCCCAGGAACGGACCCAGGGTGGCGCCCACGACGGCGCCGATGCCCACAATGGCCATGTACTGGCCGCGCTCCCGGAGGGGGACGATGTCCGTTACGATGGTTTCCATCAGGAGGTTGATGCCGCCGCCGCCGAGCCCCTGGATGGTGCGGGCGGCGATGAGCATGCCCATGGAGGAGGCGCCGCCGCTGAGGCCGCCGCCGAGGGTGAAGAGGGCGACGGCGGCCAGGAGGAGGTGGCGGCGGCCGAAGATGTTGCTCGCTTGGCCGGCGAGGGGGAGGATGGCGACTTGGGCGAGGAGGTAGGCGTTGGGGACCCAGATGTAGGCGTCGCCGCCGCCGAGGGCGTTGGTGATGGTTGGGAGGGCGCTTGTGATGATGGTGCCTTCGATGGCGGACATGAGCCCCGTGATGCCCAACGCCATGATGATGGCCCAGAATCGCCATGTCCGGAGGTCGGGAGGTCGAGGGCCATCGTCTTGCGCTGATATGGGCCCCGGGATGAGTGTGGGCTCTTCGTTGCTTGTAGCCAACTCGTGTGTAGAAGAGCTTGGGAGCCGGTCTGGGGCCTGCAGGTTGCTCAGCTCGCGGACTTCATCCATGGTGAGCTTGGTTTGTTGGTAGAAGTGTAAACAGCTGCGTGCTGTAGCCGGCCCAGAGCAAAGATCGGAGGCAGCTGCTTGTTGGAGACCTATATATTGGCAGCTCAGGCGCTACTTTGCGCCATTGCATTTATAGTTGGCCGAACTGAGTCGAAGACCCTGTCTCCATGGCCTCTAACGTGATGGTTTTGATCCTGTAGAGGAAGTGCAATTGGAACTGCTGGTAATACTCCTGAAAGTGCCATAGCATTATGTTTGAGTGGACCTGGTGTTGACTCGGTTCGGTGTGTGAGTCAACCGGTGTAACCCAAATGCCTTGTGGGATCCTACGTGAAACCTCATGCTGAAATGCGAGGGTTTAGGAGCCGCTTCATTTCGGTGTGGCCGGGCCGCAGAGATGCTGTTCATTACATACACGTATGTGTTTATTATCCTTAATCGACGTTCTCAAGGCATATGAACGAACGACCTATAGCAAAGGCTTCGCAGCTTGCATATCAGCTTGCATATCAACTCACACAATGGACCTGCATATCAACCTGCCAATCAACTTGACAATCAAACCTTCTAATCAACCCCTCATTAACCTGCCATTGCCTTCTTCTCGGGTCACCCTTCTACGGTGCCGTGCGTAGAATGGACACATCTCCATGGACCATCGAAGAAATCCTCGCTACGGGCATCATGGACCCGGAGTTCGAGGCCGCTTGGAAAGCCAATGGCTCGCCGCCGGGACGCATCCCCAGCGACATTCCCACGTTCCAGAAGACCATCCAGGCAACCCTCCCAAGCGCCCAGCAAATGCTCGCAGCTAGCCGACCACCGAACATTATCGAGAGAGAAATCGACATCCCCATCGACGACACGTTTTCATCTCGCACAATCGTCTGCCAGGCCGCCACGCCCAGCACCTCCCCGTCTCCCATCGTGATCCTCGTCCACGGCGGCGGCCACTGCGTTGGGTACCCGGAGCTGGAGCTCACCACCGCGCGGGAACTGGTGTTGGCACATGAGGCCACTTGCATCTTGCCGTCCTACCGCCTTGCACCGGAGTACCCTTTCCCTACCGACGTCAACGACATCTTCGTAGTGGCGCGGTATATCGCACGCAAGGCAGCTGAGCAAGATGGAGGAGGCATTCTGCCTGCGAATGCCGACCCAAAGACGGCTTTCATCATTGGTGGGCTTTCGGCCGGGGCAGCCATCAGCAATGATGTGGCACACCTTGCTCGGGATCTTTGTCTAGAGCCTCCACTTACCGGGCTGTTCCTTGCATGTGGGATTTTCTTCGATCCTGATAGTGTTCCCGATCGTTACAAGGAACAATATCTCTCAATGGAACAGAACAAGTCTGCCCCCATCCTCGATACGGCTTCTCTGAAGCAATATATGAGCGCGTATAAGGGGGATAAACCCTTGCCCCTCCGCAATCCATCTCCTGTTGGCCAACAGCCTCACTCCAACACTACAACAACTGCAACCGGACGTAACTTCCTGCCGCCTGTATATTTCCAAGTCGCTGGGATGGATCCTGCGCGGGACGACAGCCTCATTTACGAACGCATGCTGCGCGAAGAGTGCGGAGTGCCTACGAGAATGGATGTGTATCATGGGCTTCCTCATGGATTCTGGACACAGTATCCTGACCTGAAAGCTTCCCGGAAACGGATGCGAGATGCTGTAGACGGCGTCGGGTGGTTGTTAGGGAACAAATAGAAGATTAGCAGCAAGCCCGACAGTTCATGATGCTGTGGGTGAGAATCAGATTGCATCTCTTGGCGGCAAAGAGAAACAGCAGAGGCTCAGTGACGTGGGAGACGAGCTGTTGTCGATTAGGAACGAGGCCAAGGTGGTATGTCAACTACCCAGTTATATGAGCAAGAGAAGAGAAGAAACTTTTCCACAGGAGACAAAGGCTAAGAGAGTTTTGTTAAGAGAGCTTAAGTTTCTTGAGATAGTTGCTAGTGCTATTATTAGTAAGGAAAGCAATAGAAAGCTACACCTGTGATTCACTGCTTGAGTTAAGCACTGTAGTGGCAACATTAATCTTCTTGCTGGAGGTTACAGAACGACTCCTCCGCCGCTTTGACAATTCTTAAGCAGCGCTGCCTATGAAGGGTATGTATTGCTGCGGGCATGTAATGTTGGATGATGGAACTATGCCTTGAAGGTATGCCTGCACATGTTCAAAGTAACAATTCGATCCTAGGTTGTTGACAACCGTATGCTGCATTCGAGAGAAATAGCCCACGAGTAAGCTTGGACTCTTATTTGGGATGTTTTTTTGTGGTTGAAATTTGATATCAACTTACACCAACGGCTTCTTGCAAGAGAAGTACCGAGCCGGGAAATCGCGAAGCTGTCTTGCGCGCTCTGCGAAGAGGCAAAGTCAATTAGCAACATAACAGATTGGTGAAAGGGATTAACCAAAACATACGAGATCAATGGCGTTATAGGGTCAATGGTATTACTCGCTATCAGGATCGGGAAGGATGTAGGCCTGTCCAGTCCGATGACTTGATCTGTATAAGAAGAAAGCTGATTAGTCTTTGTGTCCGTTACCGATGTTCCTTTACCCCCATTTCGAAAGACGAGTAATCGAAAAGCAACGGAGGGGACAAAGGACGAAGACAGAGAAAGAGAGAGATGCTCACGTTTTTGAACCACCATGCTGTCAGGCAATTGGGGTCGGAATGATCTACATAATATAGAGTCCACGAAGATGGGGTAGACATCGCCGATGTACTTGCTCTTGGAGACCGTGTACTCGACGTAGCTCTTGAATTCTTCAATAGAAGTAAGCTTGTTTCTCCGAGATGAATCGGCGCATTGGATGACGTGACCGGCATCGATCGTGAGACCTAGCCCGTCAAACATGCCCACAAGAGCAGACGCGTTCCCACGCTCGAGCTGATGTAGGATGTCGGCCATGACTGGGAAGGACGCTATCGGGATGTAAAGAGTGTTGACGAAAAGGGCCTTTAGGTCTGAATAGGTGACCAACGCCGGCAGGCCTCGACTTTGGACCCCGCTTATAGGGACCGGATGGTTCTGAAGTTGAAGGATGAGGTTGTCCATCCTGGCGGTGATGTTTGCTGGCGTAGGTCCCCAGAAGGAACATCGTTCGGGACCTGCAGAATGGCAGAAGCTCGAGAACTTTGCCATGGCTTCGTCCATCTGATCGACGTTGACACTCCAGTAATTGTCATAGTATAGCTCTGCGTTCACAATGCCATCGAGTATCATTCTCCCCACTCGGTCAGGAAACATGGAGGCGAAAGTGGCACCGACTACAGTGCCGTAGCTGATGCCATACAGCCACAATTTGGCATCTGACGGTGCCTGGCCAGCCAACTCGGCCTCGGCTTCTATAAAGGTGAGCAAATCACTGGCGACTGCCGGTGTAGTCACATAGAATCCATGAGGCGACTCTTTTTCGACAGCATCGTTGCACCACTCTCCGTAGATGGAGCTTGAGTAGTACTGTTCCTCAAATGAGGACGATGAGATGTTGGTAACGCCCGTACTATGTAGGCGACTGAAGGTACTTCTTGCTTCTGTGTTTCCCGAGAAGCAGTCAAGGCTCAGGCCGCTGTTGTTTACACCGCGAGGGTCATAAGAGACGATATTATACTGCTCTCCGAAGGCTTGGCTTGCTAGGGCCCGGTTTGTGAGGAGGAGGTCGATGCCAGAACCACCCGGACCGCCTAACGAAGGGTCAGCCCAGTCACATGGATTTTAGCCAGCTTTGTATGATTGATCTGATTGCGGCCACCTTACCGGGATTGATTATGAGGCTTGGAGACTCAGTGGTGGCGTTCTTTCCGGCTAGTTTTATAAAGGCAATGGACGTCGTGCCGAGACTTGCGTTGGAATAGTCCAAAGGCACCTCCAGTCTAGAGCATGTAAAGTCATCAAAACATGGTGTCCACGTTAGGTTGGCTGACGGTTCAATCTAGATGGATAGTCAGACAGATGGAAAACTTTTGCCAAAGTGCAAGGCTCACATTAGCAAATCCGTAGACCATGCTCCTATCATTCCAACTATAGGCTTTGCATCCTAAGCTGGTGAACAGAAGGAGTACGTTCAAAAGCCCTTTCATTGTTTTGTATTGCTTCTCAGGAGTTGTTGGTGGGGATTGTCATAGTTGCAGCTGGACAATCGGGATATCAGAGAACTACTTATACCAGCTGAAGTTCCAGGACACTGTTCTGGTGCCCCGCTTGTACGAAGTGTCCAATCGGTGTATTCTAACAGAGCCAGGTATCACTATAATAAGCTTATCCCCATCTCAACTACATGGGTAGGGAGACGGGATACGGTGGCGGTGCTCGTTGGTACCTGGCACTTTGTTGACAGAGCTTCCCTCAGGATTGTGGTACGATGCTGAGCCGCGTTGGAAACGAGTGTATAGTGTAAACACCCCCCCTGTCTCTCAGCCAGACGAGCTCCTTCGTTCGCCCCGCTTGTACGAACTAGCCAATGAACATATATCATGATGGATTAATACGATACGGCCCCTCGAGCTATTCAGCTTTGTTCCATTGTTCTATATAATGCCCATCTTTTTCTCGTTTAAGTGATCATGAGACGGCTACTCCGCTGCTGTACGAACAGACGAACAGACGGCCCTCTTCGTATTCGATCGATACCTGGTATAAATTGCTTGGAAAAGCCATTGCCGCATGCAACTAGCGGCTTCAGGGGTGTAGCGGTCCCAGGATTGCCTTCAGCTGAATCGGCGCCTACCGCAATGATCGGCCAGCGAACATCACCGTGATGGACGGGATTGCGAAAGAGAACACCACGGCAGCCAATCAGGCTTGGAGAAGAAAGCCTCGGAAGTTTGCTCCCAAGTCAAGACTGGGCTGTAAGACTTGCAAGTGAGAGCTCTACTCCGTGTTTTGCTATTTCACTCTGCGATCAACTGCGTGCAAAGACCCGCAAGCTAACACTCAACCCCGATGCGCCTCCCAGGATAAGACGAATCAAATGCGATCTTTCTCAGCCTTCATGCCTGAAATGCCAGTCCACAGGTCGCGTCTGTGATGGCTACGGCGAAGTGCCCCTCGAGATTGAGTCAGCTCATCCTCACGGCATGACCAATGGTGCAGATAGAGGAACCACGATCAGTGCGAATCATACAGAAGGGTGTCATGCGAAATACCATGGCCTCATATCGCAGAATCTCAGACCCTTGATGATCTTACCAGTGACCGGATCAGGCCAAACAGAGGCCATGGGGGTTTTTGAGTATATCTCGATCAGGCATCTGAATGAATATCGCCCCAGTGAATCATGGCGGAAAAGCCTCATGTTCTTCTCCCAAACGGTACCGTCAGTGCGGTATGCTGCTATCGCATTGGCCTTGGCCAACCGAAACTACCTGAATCGCGATCCTAGCGAAGTTCCCCTGCTGTACTATAACCGAGCTATCCAACTTCTTCTGAACCAGGAGAGTGGAGACAGCGACGATACGACAGCCATTACACTGTTGGTCTGTTATCTCTTCATCTGCTTCGATCAGCTGGCAGGCAACTACGTACAAGCAATGAAGCACCTTCGCGGAGGTGTTGAACTGTCACGAAATATTCACAAGACTATACTGAATCACAGCAATACACATAACGATACCAAGGCCTCAGGGGCTCACGCGCTCATCTGCCAGGTCACAAGACAGATCTGTCGTCTCGACATGCAGGCCGTAACGTTTCTGGTTGACTGGACTCCCGCCGAGATCCAAGAAACACTCATATCGCACCTTGCTGCACACCCAAACAGTGCCTTTCAGTCTCTCGACCAAGCCGCTGACCACCTACAGAGCCTCGTCGCTCGAGTAATGAGTCTCCGCAATACGGTGCAGCAAATGCCCTCAACGGGTACCATGTGCTTGCCACCTTCATCAAACAGGGATACACTTCTCGGGCAGTTGGGAACGTGGTCGACTCTCTTCGAAAACATGCTGCTGCAACATGGCAGCTCCGACGAGACAGATTCTGAGACTTATCCGCTCATCACACTGCTACGCCTACAATATACCATCGCATGGACTCTGCTCAGTAGCTCCGGACCTAGTAGGGAAATGGAATACGACAACTTCCTGCCTCAGTTCCGACAATGCGTAGCGTTAGCAGGTGACTTCGCGGCAGCGCATGAGCGATATTCGGGGTCGTTGAAGCCGACATTCACGCCGGAAATTGGAATCGTCCCTGTGCTTTACATCATCGGGGCCAAATGCCGGCATCCTGTGGTCCGGCGCGAGGCCTTGGATGTTCTGAGGCGGCAACCGATCCGGGAGGCGGTATGGGATAGCCTCGTCGTTGCCAGGGTAGTTGAAAGGGTAATAGAGATTGAGGAGGGTGGGATCGCGGAGTGGGAGATGACACAGAGAATGGAGCAGATTGCTGTGTGGCAGAGGATCGAGGAGGTGTCTTGGGTACATGTCGTTGGTGGACAGTCTGCGGGCAGAGTAGACATTACGTATACGTTCTGCGCACGGGAGGAACCGCATGTTGAGTCTCTCATGATATACTAAGCTTGATATCTAATACTGTACTTGACTCAGGGTATCTATCAGCTTCGTGAAGAAGCTCGGCAGCTTTGCTTGATTAGTCCCGGTCTCATGAGAAATTCCCTCCAACCATGACTCCCGGACACCACCGTGAGGATAATCCAGATAGGGACCTACGTCAAAATAATGTGTGGCTTCATCTTTCACATGTTCCTTCCAACTAATATCCAATGGTGACCCTTCCACCCCAAAGTCGTGCCAAGCCCGGATTGTCGCCTCTTGCTCATCTGTAGAAATCATGATGGCGAAATCTGTAGGACAGTGTAGACAAGAATTGAAGATCCACTGGCCAGGGGATTCGTAAGCCAATGCAATGCCATCCTCGAGCAAAGTGATTTCTTTGAGCAGGACGGATCCTTCGCGCTGCTGCATACTATTAGACACTCGCACCATCCAATGGATGGACGATTCCTTCCAGCTGCGAGACCTCGCGGGTCCGCCTGACATACGCATGTGCGGGCAGACTGGGATATGTAAGTCTGTATTGTCCCAGAGGAGTGGCAAAGCGGTACTCGTATTATTGCTGATTTTCCACTCTTCACGTAGAATAAATCGTTCATTGATGATCCTGGGCTCTGCGGCATAGGACTCTGCTAGCGGCGGTATGAGTGATGGCCCCGTGCGCGTATAAGAATCCATCAGGGCCGCAAGGTATTGTTGATGTACATTGCCCAGGCGAGAGAGCTTGAGTGCAAACTGTACGTGGTAGTGCTGGACAGAATACCCTTCGATTTCGATTCCTCGAGAGTAGTCAATGCTGCAAGGAAAAGCCCTGTTCCTGACAGTCCGGAAGGCCGCGGGCACATCTGAGATATTGATAGGATGTAGTTTGCAGCATTGCAGACAGGCCCAGCGGTTTGGTAAGGTGTAAGCCAGTCCTGCCCAAAACGCAATCTGATCTTCAAAGGGAAGCCGTGAGATGTCAGCATCCCAGTCTTGAAATGTAACTTGCCGAAGTGCTTTACAGGTGTGTGACAGGAGAAATGTATCATGCAAAGCCAGGTTGTCGGTGATCAGAAGCAGAATATCTAGCGGAAGCTGGAGAATAGCGGCGCTGGGATGCTTCTGGTCGTGGTCCCTGTGATGGCGGCGGCCTTTGCCTAGTAATCGACGTAGAAACCGCAAACGATGCATTTTGAAATACGTGACGTCTGAGTTGAAAGTGATGAATAACATTCGCAGGTCTTTGAGAAGATATCAGCTCTTTCTATACTTTGATGGGCTTCATGAACGCTACGTAATGGTGCGCCAATGGCGTTTTCTCTTGTGATTCGACGAGTTGGTCTCTTTCTAGCTTTCATCAGAACACTCACCAGACGACTTCATAACGCCGTGGCGCGCCATCACCAATTTTCGATGGATCCGAAGCAGCTTGTTCAAGCTATAGTGTCCATTCTGCATTATGAGTCTCTGGTAGTTTGTGGGAAGCAAAGAGCTTGGCAAATCATGGCCATACTTTAGTCATTTCGAGAGAAAATGATATTGATATCTGGCCCAGCCCAGTTGGATCAAGCGTATCATGAGTACACACAAATTATGATGACACTATGGACTCTCCTATGAAGAGGCGGGATCATATTGTGCGCAACATGACCCAATAGCCCCAGCGCCTATACTGTTATGTAAGAACATTATAAGAACGAACAAGACTGTATTCTGACGGTTTCGATCTAGATACAGACCACTCATAGAGAAACAATAGTTGTAGTTGCTGGGTTGGTTGAATCGAAAAGATAGGCAAGCTACCACATGCCAATCTATGCCTAGGTCAAAAAGACAAAATACCGGTTAGACGAGCTATGCATTGTGTGAAGGCGTGGATGTGGACAGATTCCAAGATGGAAGCGATACTGCCAGATCCCAGGAGGATAACGGCTCCGTATGATGCGGCTCAAGCGAGCCAATGAGACTCGTTGCGGGAACGTGGTAAGAATTGAATCAGAGAAACGACTCAAGTAAATGACCATCTAGCCAGGGGAAGATGTAGACAAGTGCAACTGACTATTTCCCAATATGCATCACTTGTATAGAGCCTGACCAATCAGGCTAAATGATTGATTGTATACAATAGAGCCTTAGCATAATCTGTAAACTGTTCCTTGCTCGTTTCCTTTTGCCAATTATCCGTTATTTCAAACGATGATACAGTATGATTTTGCCGAGATTTTTGCTAAAAGTACTATCGACGGGGCGGAAAGTCCTATGTCAATATAACGGCTCGAGCAGGAGATAGTAGTGAGACACCAGCCCCTGTTTCATTTCTTTTTATTTTCCCATGATGCCCCTTCCAGAGCATACGACAGTAACATCGGGCCTGTAGAAGACGGCAAAAAGCCTGGTTTCTGCTCAGATTCTCCGGGTCAACCTATCGGGTCTTGGAGGCTATTTCCAAGGTCTCATAGCCTAACAGGCAGTGTGAAATCAGTAGTCGTTTCGACTCCGAGCTGATTGAATGCCGAGTTCCGTATCGAAGAAACACACGTATGCTATGTACGACCTCAAACTTATAAAGACAAAGAGACTGCAACTTCGTCTTGTCGTCATCCAGATCGTTCCGCCCAAGGCCCTTCCTCCTTTCTTAGTCCCTTATAGTTGTCCAAAATGGCGCCCTCAGTTACACTGCCGTTGACCACGGCCATCCTGGCCATTGCCCGGCTCGTCGCAGCCCAGCAACCAGGTACCAGCACCCCCGAGGTCCACCCCAAGTTGACAACCTACAAGTGTACAAAGTCCGGGGGATGCGTGGCTCAGGACACCTCGGTGGTCCTCGACTGGAACTACCGCTGGATGCACGACGCAAACTACAACTCGTGCACCGTCAACGGCGGCGTCAACACCACCCTCTGCCCCGACGAGGCGACCTGTGGCAAGAACTGCTTCATCGAGGGCGTCGACTACGCCGCTTCGGGTGTCCAGACCTCGGGCGCCTCCCTCACCATGAACCAGTACATGCCCAGCAGCTCTGGCGGATACAGCAGCGTCTCTCCTCGGCTGTATCTCCTGGACTCTGATGGCGAGTATGTCTTGTTGAAGCTCAACGGCCAGGAGCTGAGCTTCGACGTCGACCTCTCGGCCCTGCCTTGTGGAGAGAACGGCTCGCTCTACCTGTCCGAGATGGACGAGACGGGAGGCGCCAACCAGTATAACACGGCCGGCGCCAACTACGGGAGCGGCTACTGCGATGCCCAGTGCCCCGTCCAGACCTGGAGGAACGGCACCCTCAACACCAGCCACCAGGGCTTCTGCTGCAACGAGATGGATATCCTCGAAGGCAACTCGAGGGCCAATGCGTTAACTCCCCATTCCTGCACGGCCACTCTGCCGGTTGCGGCTTCAACCCCTATGGCAGCGGCTACCCGAAGTGAGTCAATGCCCTTCCTTTTCCCCCTCCTCATGGCTGCTCTCAGGGGCTGTCTCTTTCATACAATGCGCCGCGACACAGACAACTCCTAGCACGAAGCATGACTGACACTCTCCCCTCCAGCTACTTCGGCCCCGGAGACACCGTCGACACCTCCAAGCCCTTCACCATCATCACCCAGTTCAACACGGACAACGGCTCGCCCTCGGGCAACCTCGTCAGCATCACCCGCAAGTACAGGCAAAACGGCGTCGACATCCCCAGCGCCAAGCCCGGCGGCGACACCATCTCGTCGTGCCCGTCCGCCTCGGCCTCACCACCATGGGCAAGGCCCTGAGCAGCGGCATGGTGCTCGTGTTTAGCATCTGGAACGACAACAGCCAGTACATGAACTGGCTCGACAGCGGCAGCGCGGGCCCTTGCAGCAGCACCGAGGGCAACCCGACCAACATCCTGGCTAACAACCCCAACACGCATGTTGTGTTCTCTAACATCCGCTGGGGAGACATTGGGTCTACTACCAACTCGACTGGTACAACTCCTCCTCCTCCGCCCCCGCCGCCTGCTTCCAGCACGACCTTGTCGACTACTAGGAGGTCCTCGACGACTTCGAGCAGCCCGAGCTGCACGCAGACGCATTATGGCCAGTGCAATGGCATTGGGTACACGGGCTGCAAGACTTGCGCGGCGGGTACTACATGCCAGTACAGCAACGACTGTAAGTGTCATTATGCCAGATGGAAGCGTTCTGAGATGCTAACCGTTGAATTATAGATTACTCGCAATGTCTCTAGGGGTCCCTCTAGCAAACAGGGGTTACGTAGAGGTTAAGCTCCGAAGACAAGAGGAGCAAATCATGCTGTCTCGACATATGTATCTACAACAATTGATGAAATAAAATAAAAAGAAAGCTATCAATGAGTGTATCAAATACACATCTCCATGCCTTTGCTGGCTTCACCTGTTGCGGGACACCGTAAACCCCGCCAACTAATCAATCGTTCATCAGGACTGACACCAGTAGGGGACAATTGCCATCTTTGACACGATTGAATTCAAAGGAGATTCTGTTGATGGTCTCAAATAACCTCAATTGATCGCTAGTGGTAGTACAAATAAGAAAACAACGAGCTACACTCGTGATACACCGCTCAAGGACAAACAATTCAATGCTGAAAGCATGTCAAGACGCCACCTCATCGTACACGTACATCCTCGTCAATCCGTCCACATGCCAATATGGTCAGCCTTGAATCCATTGCAACACAATGACGGATGTCGTATAGACCATGGCAACTGCTCCCACCACCATCGTCACGACATCGAAAGTCTTCTCCCACCTGCTCTCAGCAACGCCCTTGAAATGCAAAAATGCCGGGTACATGTAGACCAAAGGGATGCAGGCAAAAGACCCCGTCAGCGCCACAAACTTGTCCAAATCACTCGCTCCCACCACCGCCACGCCAATGCATACGGCAATGGTCAGGGTCCGGAGGCCGTTCTTCTTCCACTTGATTGCCGCGCTCTTTTTACCAGTGGCGCGTTCTCCGAATATCGACGTCTCCAGAATACGGACCGCGGGGAACAGCTGCACAGGCTCACCGGCCAGCACGGCCAACGAGTAGAGAAACTGGACTGCATTGACAAAAGGCGAGTCCTGGGGAAAGTTGGAGATGATTTGAATCTTGGTGTTTTCTCCAAAGGTCGCGTAGCAGAGTGCTCCAACCGATGTGAAGATGGCCGTGATGAGGAGCATGACAAAGTAGAGGAGACCCTTGAAGTGATGGGGCTTCTTCATGCTCGACTGGATCGGAAGGATCAGGCCGATGCCTTCAAATGTAAAGATGGCCGAGCCCAGCGTCAGGGGAAAGTCGGAAGGGTTGAAGAGCTTGACGCTCGGCTCCATGCCGTGTCTGACGAGACTTCCAATGTCGTAGTACCAGATATACACGAGTCCAATGAGGATGAAGGCGTCCGCTACCAAAGCGACAGGGCCCAGCTTGGAGATGTTGCGGATCAAGGCCAGTGGGATGAGAGGGAGGAACTGAAGCGCAATCAGACCCGAGACCCCCAAGTGACCGAGGCCATGAGTGACGGCGTCGAGGAAAGAGAAGAGGTTTTCAGCAGTAAAGATGATGCCCGAGCAAACAAATCCAAGCTGAGAGATGGCAATCGACGCGAGGATCAAGCTTCGGAACCGGGGGCCAACGACGGCTTCGCCAATGTCTCCATAGCCACCGCCGTACTTGTGGCGGCAGTCAAGGAGCAAGCGGAAGCAGAAGCAATTGACCAGGGATACGGAGATAAGCGCCAGCGAAGAGAAGAGAATACCTCCGTTTCGAAACGCCTTGGGCAGGAATAGGATGCCTGTGCCGATGAAAGCTTTTAGAAGCGTGAAGAAGGTCTTGACTGTGCTCGCGTCACCCTCACGGCCGAGACGTCGGGAGCTTCTCCGACGATCGGCCCTCGGTCTCCCAAGCAGCGGACGCCGTTCGTCAGCGGCTTCCTCCGCCTCATCAGTGACGGCAGATTCATCATCATCGTCCGTATCGTCGAGCGCTTCGCCGGCAAAGCTGCCGTATAGGTCGAGGAAGTCCACGAAGGTGTTGGCCACAATCATCCCGCTCTGCCGCCTCTGTCGAGCTCGACGACGCAGGTGCTGCCGCCTGAAGCCGCCGGGTTCGAGCTGCTCGGAGTGCGTCAACTCGCCTGCCGGGCTCAGGTCGGGCGAGCGACGGTGGGAGAAGGTGTTGGATCGGCGGAGGGAGCCGGCTTTGGCCTTGATCTTGAACATGTCGCGATGGATGTCGCCGCCCTGGAGCTTGAGCGAGGACTCGAGCGTCTCGAGGGTTGGTGTTGCATCGCTGCTGCCATTGTTCCCATTGCCATTGCTGTTGGAGCCTCCCAACTCCGTCGCTGAGGCTGTCGCAGGGGAGTCAAAGGCACCGCGTTGGCTCGCTGATGCAGAGCCGACGATGGGCTCTACAGGGACTTCGACGGGCCCGTTGGCCAGGCTGACCTCTGGGTCGGCCGAGTAGCCCTCGGGGAGATGGCGGTCGAGAATGGCGGCCTGTCGATGCACGCTGTCGGGGCTGTTTGGGCTGCCAACCGCCCCGATCAGATCCGGCTCGGACATGGCGATGATGGCGACCTCAGCGTTCAAGGTTGGTTTCACCGCTCCACCTGGGGCAGCACAGCGCCTTGACGAGACCAATTGCGATGGACCGTGACTGGATCAAGTGATGATTGAGGTGGTGGGAGAGCAGTTGACTGTAGATGATGCTAGCTGTCGAGCTGGTGAGCCATCACAGACGGGTCGTGGATGGAGTTGCAGCCCATTGAGGGGGGTTTTGTCGATGATGCACAGAAGCAAGGAATGGAACAGGGTGGAAAGCGAGACGTGCTTCACTCGACGTTGGACTGACGGACGATCGGCATGCGGATCTCCGGATCGAGGCGCGACCCGGGCGTCGGTGTACCGCCAGGTATCCGCTACTGGGCCGCAGCAGCACCGGTACCCCGTCGTGACCTCATTCGGTATCGATAAGCTACAGTGAGACAACAGCGGCTGCAGGCGGCTGAACCGCTGGAGCTGAGTGGCAAACCGGGCATTCGCAACGCTGTGATTCGTCCATCAGAATGCGGAGAGGTGCCCCGTCGGTAACTGGTCCCGTACAGTGTCACGTACTCGCTACCCTGCAAAGACCGGATGGAACCGATGACTTCACTGTTCCTGAGGGATGGACAAAAAGAGAATCGATTTGTTTGCGCCTGGTCAATGAGCACGATAGACTGAATGATTGCTAGAAAGGTCAGGAGTTATCTGTCTGTGTCGTGCAATGGAAAATGGGGCATACAGCGAAGGGGGAGGCTGGTACAAGTCGGAGCCAAGGGCTGCAGTTTAGTGCTCAGCTTCAAACCTCCAGTACAACTACCGAATATAATAAAAGTTAATCAGCACATTCAGCCGCACCGTGACCCCTTGGATCTATGTACTAGGCGTGATCGAGATCTAATCCATCAGACTTTATCATAAGCTAAAATAGGGCAGTTGGAGAAAAGGAGTGAGATCTGACCTACGCAGGTACTAGTAGGCTACATACCGTGCGTACCTTAGGTAAGATAATATTGTAGGCTGATACATCTGGCTCGTTGCTGTATCACTCCATATCCCTCCAGGAGATGTCACGACAGGGCGAGCCGGAAACGATAGCAGAACCCCAGTTTGGACTTGACATCAACTATCAACGATCAAGAACTGTCAGAAAAATAGTTGGGCCAATATGTCAATGACTTACGAGTCGGCTACCCTTCTGCTGTTTCGGATAAGACGTACATGTACTTTGCTCAATAGTCTGCCGCGAATAAGTTTGGAAATCATGACTATCTGTGTCCTCGATACGGCATCAATCTTTCATTTCTCTTCATAGGCACGATATGAGGTGCCGGGATGTTTTGATTGATGCAAGGGTAGCTTTATGCTAGTAACCAGTGACTTGGAGGAAGAAGTGCAATAGCGACCTCGCTGAAGAGTCTTTGTTACGGATGATGAGCAGCTTGCTTGGCTGCAATTTTAACATCCCAAGCTGTTGTCTTGGTGATGAAAAAGGTGTAAAAGAAACAATAAGGAAACTACTACTCGGCAATTTCGTCCCTTTCTGGTCTTATTCTCTTTGTATGTTGTATGTAGGACGGTAACCAAATGCGCATCTATTGGGTAATTGGAATTGTTGATTGTCCTTCTCTTCTGGGGTAGCTGGCAAGTGTAGCCCGCTGACGGCGATAGCATGTAGGCTGTTTGATACGGCTTCTCAGCTCGACTGCCCGAGCAGTGTCTCATCACTCACCATGGCAAGAGAAATGTAGTTGTACCCTCAAGCCACAGGATTCCCAATAGCCACCGGACTGCGTCGCAAAGCCCCGCAGGCCGTAATCTTGGCCAGCATCCAGGTTGAGCGAAGCATAGTACGAGTACGAGTAAAATTGGCCGATTGCGTTCAACGGAGACGGCTCGTCGCGAAAGGATTCTTTCAGTTTCCGTCGCATATGAGCCGTGTTCCAGGAATCGTTAACCGAGTCTATGCATAGACGCTTGGTCTCAAAAGACAGCTAGTATGCTGCTTCCTCGCGGCAGGACAACTATATATGTACATCTTCTCCGTATGCTAAGGTGCCTGTAGATGGATCTGGCAGGGTTTAGGGTGTCATGCAAGGATCTTCTCCACACCCCATCATCCATCTGGGAAGATGCTGTAGCACTTCACAGATGGATCTACATATATGGACCAACTGCTTGCTCTGTTCTCAGAGCCTCGTACCTGCATTTACCGCCTGACTTTGACAATTCACGTAGAGACGCGTCAGTTATGGTATACTATATGGAAAATAAACGGATGTAATGGGGGGCTGAATACACGTACACAACAGCCTAGAAGCTCTCCAGGAATTCGAATCCCACGGGCCGTTAGCATCAAAGGCGGGCCGATTCGGGCCCACGTGAAGCGAGAATGCGGGGTGCTTTTGTCCGAACTTCGTGCTCTGTTGCTCAAGGCAATCCCATCCAAGAAGATGCTAAGGGATTGTCCTTCGCAACTCCGATCGAGATGTGCGTTGGGAGGATTCTCGGCATCGGTATTCGTTCCTGCGCTCGGCATAGACAGAATGAGGTTAGTGGATGCTTCTCTGTGCCCGGAGCAATATTGCCAGGAGTTGAGTCCCGAATACGTGTAGGATGCACTTGGAGACATACCTATATAAGCCTGAATGTCTGCAAGGACGGAAGGGATGTAACATAAATTGCAAGCTCTTGAGAGCTCTTCGGTCTACAGTATCATCTGCCATTTTCGAGCAACGATGAGGGCTCTGGTCTCTTTTATTGTTGCGGGAACCCTTGCGTCTCCGGCTGTTTCGGCCGTGGTCTCTTCTCTCCAGAACCGGGCTGTCGCCGGCCAAGGCTGGTCCTTGCAATCTTCTACATGCCCTTCCGGAACCCAATCATGCGGAAACGGGTCCTGCTGCCCTGCAACTTCACATTGCCAGGCGACCGGAAACGGAGAAGTGACTGCCTGCTGCCCTACAAGTGAGTTGTATGTGAAGTTGAACGACAACAGCGACGTACTAAAACTGGCTTTCTTTCTTCTTCTCAATAGCAAGCAACTGTCGGGGTAGTGTTGAAGGTGCGCCCAGTTGCGCAAGTCCCGCCTGGTCGTTGTGGACAGGGAGTTTCGGAAACGGATTCTGCTGCGAGGTTGGCCTGACTGGAGCGTTCATCCCTGGAGGATCTGTAGCTGGCGTTTGCGTGCCTTCGGTTCCTTCTGGCTATTCTACTGCCTCATTGGTAAGTGGCGAGTCTTGTCGCAACGCGAAGCTTCTTCCTTAACTGTGTATTACAGGTGAGCAAAGGAACGGGCAGCCCGGCCACATCGGTTCCTGCATCGAAGACCACTACTTCATCGGCTCAGACGACAGTCAGATCAACCTCCACAAAGTCAAGCATGTCAAGCGGGCCAACGTCGACTGCGGTGCCGAGAGCAGTGTACGTGCAATTACTGAATTCCAAAACTGGGAACAACCGATACTGATCTCAGGCTTCCGTTTTCTAGGTTCGCGCATTACATGGTTGGCAGCATGACCGCAGATGAAGCAGTTCAAGATGTCAAAGACGCAAAAGCAGTCGGCTTTGACGCTTTTGCGCTCAACACGCACGACATCACGTCCCCATGGGCGCTAAATGCGACGCAGTACCTGTTTGATGCAGCAGATCAGAACGGCTTCAAACTCTTCATGTCGTTCGACATGAGCTGGCGGACCATCACGCCGTCGCAAATCCCACCCTTTCTGCTCAACTACATTTCCCGCCCGTCATACTACACCATCAACGGTCGGCCCTTTGTCAGCACATATGACGGTGGCTTCATTGCAAACTCGGACTGGGTGTCGGGCTTTCAACAGCCTCTGCAAGCTCAGGGCATCAACCCGTACTTTGTTCCCAGTTTTGGCGATTGGAGCGGCTGGCCGGACAATTTCTTTTCCAGCTATCCTTCTGTTGATGGTGTCTTTAGCTGGGAGTCGGCATGGCCTGACCCAGGTACCACCATCTCGAAC
This sequence comes from Trichoderma citrinoviride, assembly GCF_003025115.1. NCBI lineage: Eukaryota > Fungi > Ascomycota > Sordariomycetes > Hypocreales > Hypocreaceae > Trichoderma > Trichoderma citrinoviride. Next base: position 1,197,968 of record NW_020194716.1, on the reverse strand, counting down.
GTGTCAGACACCGTTGACCAGAACCTTCTTCAGCAGGCACACGCAGCCAACAAAGTCTTCATGATGCGTGAGCATTCATCCCAATATCTGTTATACTTTATTTAAGTCAACTAACATGTCAACAGCCGTGTCTAGCTTCCAGTTCAAGTACCTCGGCGCCGGCCAGGACTGGTATCGCATCGGCGAAGTCAACTTGCCGCAGCGCTTTGAGCAAGTCCTGGCACTCAAGCCCGATCTTGTAGAACTAATCACATGGAACGACGCGGGTGAGGGCCATTACGTTGGGAACTTCTTCCCGGAACAGATTGCAGGCTCGACAATTGGTGATTACGCGAATGGGTTCGACCACACCGGATGGCAGCAGCTGGTGACGCCTTTCATCAAGGCATATAAGAGCGGCACGGCCACCAGCGGCAGCCAGATTCTGCCTCCTGGATCAGCTCCCGTTGGTTCATTGTGGTACCGGACGTTGCTGACGAGCGCCAGCTGTTCGCCGTCGATCCAGAACTACCAGCAGGGTCAGGACACGGTCAACTATGCTGTTATACTGCCGTCGAATGGCTACACCATCAAGGTGTACAGTAACAACCAGCTCATTGGCAGCTTTGCTGGCTCTACTGGGCTCAACTATCGTGCTGTCCCAGGATTGAGCGTTGGCGGGGGGCAGTATATCCAAGTCGTCAATAGCGCTGGCTCGGTGGTTGCTACAGCCACGGGGACAAAGCAGGTAGCAGCACAGAGCTCCAACGCTACTTGCAACTGGAACTATGAGGTAGTTGGTCTTTCGTAAGAAGAAGATGGAATATCTCGGTCTGGCTTTCCTACCACTTATAGTGAGTGGCAGGATATCCATCTCGTGAGTAAGACGTGTTGTAGCAGATATGTACATAGCTAGGATGAAGGAGGAGTCTCCCTCCCCGAAAGGTCATGGCTTGAGTTTACATGGAATCATGACATTTTCGTCAAGCGCGGCAGCCCGCAGACAAAGTCACCTCACCATTCGTTATCATCTAGGTTGACTCATGGGGAACACTACGGCGCGGATGGTCGGCAAAGACCCCAGCCAAATACTTGTGCATTCGGCGATGCCGCTCATCTGCACAGGTTCAGGTTTCTCCGTAAACTACCCCGGATTACTTTCTGCTCTCAACTTGGAATTGCACCGCCGATTCTGCAATCTCGTAGATGACGCGAGGACACGGTATGCAGAACAAGGGCATGGTAAGGCACGGTTATCACACTCGCGTTCATAATACGTTCCGCCTCTTATACATTCTCTACCATTCTATTAAAGCATAACATGTAGGTGTTTCTGAGATATGGACACTCAGTTCATGTTCATTCATAGCCTTGCGACGACACTGGCAGCTCTATATCAACAAGTATCTCTCGATCCCCATCCAAGTACTTCTCCTCTACCGATCCACGGATCGTCGGCCTCTCTCGGGCCCCGTCCGACTTCATACCCCACACTCAGGACTGGGATATCCTACGGAGGTACTCTGGAGTGTAATGTAGATCCGGCTTCGGGAAATGGCAACTGACCCCGGTTCTATCCGGGGTGCATGGAACGTGGCAAGTAATATTCCGTATGTGATGAGGCCACGTCTAGTGTTGACATCTGCCGACACTAACATCGGTATTGGGGGACATCGATCAACTGCATATAGTAGAGAGTTAATGCGCGGGGAATCTTTTGATGGTCCCGTTGGAGCCAAATGGGAAGAAAGTTACTCCCGGAATATTCGTACTTGACATCGAAAGTAGCCGATGGGACAGGACTTGTAATTGATCCTCAAAGTGGCCGACGAGAGACTATTACCTGAAGTTAAACGAGAAGGTAGTAATCGTTATGTAAGGACGAGGTGTAAAGGTGATAAGTCTCTGTATACCTGAGCGTATGTAGAGTGGTGGTGGCTTATAGATGACGTTGATAGAAGTCATGATTTGAGTTTTCTGGTCTGCGTCTTCAGGGGTAAACATTGCTTTTTCCTCTTCAAGACTTCGACGTTCTGAGTCAATCATACCTTACGGAGGGACTCACACCGGAGCCGATGTAAACCACAGTAAAAAGTGACCGAGGAATCCGAGGGACGGGGTTTCCGTGTGGTCAAGCACCAATGTTTGCAGCATGCTCGTCTGGATGATGGGGAGCATGGGAGGACTGCAGCAGAAGAAATGAGATCTGCATCATCATCTTCACGGAGAATCTCCATATCTGTCAAGGTTCAAGTGGAACACTCAAAGACCAGAACATGGATACCAACAGGGCGGTGACGGGTTTACTCGGTGGCGTATTGTCATGAGTGACTATAAAGACAGGTCTCTCGCCGTTGGATATTCTCAGATCAAGCACCGAACAAACAATCTCACACCTAACAGCTTCTTACCCACAACGACAAAAACATTCACCCCGTCTTTCAAGATGAAGTTCGCTCTCGCAATCGTTTCCTTTGCCGCAGCAGTCTACGGCCAGACTGCTAGCGACATCCCCAGCTGTGCACTTGGTTGCTTCCAAACCGCCATCACCTCTGTCACCGATTGCGCAGCTATGGACTACGCCTGCGCTTGCAACAGCGCTGACGCGGTTGCTGCTTCGGGACAGTCTTGTGTGATTGCCGCTTGTGGAGAGGATGTTGCTGAGAGTAGGTGTCCTGACTTCAACATGTGGAATGCAAAACATGACGACTTGGGGAGAGGAGAGAAATACTAACATCTGTACTCCAGACCAGGCTTTCCCTGCTTTCCAGGCTCTTTGCAACGCTCAGTGAGGACAGTGATAATTTCACAAGGCCTGATATGGATGGGCACTCTTGAACATAGAGCGACAGAGCAGATAGTTAGATGATCAGCATCGATATTCAGCGAACCCTTGTGCCTGCTTCTCATCGTGAGGCTACTTCTTATATGGTTGAAACAGAATACTCAACAATACCGGAAAATGTCTTGAGTAACGCATAGCACACGCGATTATACAATGAATATAAGCCATATTTCGCATATCTGATTGGATCTCTCTTCTCAAGGCGCATCATTCGCAATTGAGTCACGACGCCAAGTGGACTTCTATTCAGCGCTTGGAAAATCTTGCCATTCAAAGTTTGGATATGATATTGCAAAGAAAATTGAATATTTCTTGCAGTCACCGAGGTACGGGCCAGTTTTGGCGTGCCAGCTAGGTGTATGACAAGCACAAACCAACATAACTCGTACAATTAAGTCGTCAAATACAATTTTGCTCCTGCTTCTTTTCCCTTTTCCCAGTCACCACGTATTGGCTACAGAAGAAGCCAGCCGATGTTTATAACTCTCAATACTCTGACAGAAATCTTCACAGTAGTTGTCACTGATCCTCTCGGCTGACAGGTCACGTTGAAAGCTGACAAGCTTCTCTCTTAGCTCATGATACAGCTCCCAGAGCGAACGGTAGCGGAGAGCTAGAAAACACGACAAGTTCAGCATCCGAACTACTCTTAAATGGGTGGTCTGGAGATACTCACTATTTGTACCATCCGTAGCGTGCCTCTGGAGAAGGGCGTGAATCTCCTGTTGAAAGGAAACCAGAGTCTCCCGACAATGGTCTCTTGGCAGTCTCGATGACCTGCTAACAGGGGAAAGAAATGAGCCTCGCAGCTGTCTGACGTGATCGTCGACCATGCTTCCCATGGCTTGTAAGATGTACTCAAAGTTGTTCGACACATGGGATTTTGTGGTCTTGAAGGAAGCTTGCGAAGTGTGAGAGTCTTGAGATGCATTGCGCAGAGGGCGGATAGGTGAATGTCCTCGACTAAAGCGATTTCGCCGAGGACTGTGGGGTGAAGTAGGGACCTCCAGCCATGGCGATGTCGGTGACGCTGGTGTTGCAGATGATGGTGTTGGAGAGACTAGTGAATCTTTGCTGCTGTTCATCCAAAGTGCTTCTTTGGCAGCAGCCGTAGTCTTGCGAGGAAAGCCTTCATCATTGGAAGTTGTGCGGATGGAAATGCGAGGGCGCACGCGGGCTGGAGTAGGGCCTGGAGACGGAGTCGGAGTCGGCAGAGGGGCACCTTGACCCTCGACAGCCGTGGTAAACGATGCCTGGCTCACGGAAGGGGAATGTGAAAGTGTGCTGGTGGAATGTGAAGGCTTGGTCGCAGTCTCTGGCACGAACAACACGCGCGGCCGGCGAGCCTCGAATTTGACGACCGGCGCTGCTGAAGTCAACGCCGCAGAGACGAGCGCTGTCGTCGTCGGAATCGATGGAGAGGAGGCCTTGCGACGACATTTGCTGGCTAACCTGTGGTAAGACGATCTGAACGAATGAGCGTCTCTAGGGACGCCCAGCAACTCGCGCGAGTCTGAGTATGAAGAAGACACTGCACTCATCATTATTCCTGTCTCCCGTGCTCCCCCGGCAGCAATGGGTGGCTTGTGGAAAGTTCGTGGGAGCTGTCTTCTTCAGCGAAAAGCGGGGTTAGAGGGGAGATGCTTCTCATATACATGCATGGAGGCTGCTGAGTTGATGGCCTTGTGCAATTCTGCAGTATGCTGTATGCAGCTCGACGTGTACGCTGCTGATTTGCTTCTCCCGGACGCATAGAATGACGAGAAGAAGAGCCGCGCCCCTCTCTTGGGTGGGGGACGGGTCACGGAGCTCTGTATGTCATTGTATGAAAAGAAAAGGCATGTCCTCACGCGGAAAATGGCCAATATTCGAGTTGCTGGAGTTTATCCAAAGTCTACTCTACAATCACAGTGGCAGCCCATGGAGGCCGAAGGAGAGGGCTCAAAGATCTTGGACTATGTGGTCAGATCTCTCAATGAGGAGGAGGACTTTCACTTCCTCCGTCTGGAGTTTCTCCAGCGCCTCAATATCGTCGAGCTACAGCTCAAGCTGGTGGCACTAAAGAAGCGCATTCAGCGGAAGCATGTATCAGATGCCGAGTCACTCGAGGAACTCAGAGTTGGCCTGAAGCATTATGGTAAGGCCTATACGCACCCCTCATGCGAAGTGCTACGGTTGAAATGAAGCGGCTGCTGACACAAGGGCAAAAAAGCGACGGCCATACGCGACTATCAGTTTCTCAGGAACATGAAGAGCGTGGAAAAGACGAGCATCCCGCATCGCAAACTTCTGCTACAGAGGTTCTTCGACTCCGAGCTGGACTTTGACGATCCGTTCGAGACGCACTACGCGTACTGTCAGGACGTCAACGCAAACATCGACCCCATTCGAGAATCTCTAATGAAGTACATCCCCGACAACCTCGCCTTCTCGCGGTCAAAGTGCCTCGAAAAGGGCGAAGGCGCGTTCCCCGAAGGAAAGCCTCCCCGTACAGTCTCGCCGTTTGTCGACCGCCTCGCCCGGTTCATCATCTCTTTCATCGGGCCGGTGTTTCTCGTCGCGCCCATGATCATCATGACGCTCGACCCGTCGCAAACAAAGAGCTTGGTGACGGTGTCTGTTGCCGTCATCATCTTCTCTCTGCTTCTGTCGTTTGGCGTCCGCGTTTCTAATGTCGACACGCTGGTCTCTACGGCCACGTACGCTGCGGTGCTTGTGGTGTTTGTGGGAACTTCTACTGGCAGCGGTGGTTCATGAATGTCAGACACTATCATATTTCACAATTCTCTCTTGTTCCAATGGGGTTTCAATCGGCAATCTTTGGTTCTCAGCAGCGGCTTCGATGGACTGGGGTGAAGAGCATGGACGAGAAGGGCGGGAGTTAGGTACACATGCGGCTGAAGGCACTCAATTTCCTCCACGAATGGGGAAGAATTATGGGGAGCATGCATGGTGGCGAACAAACGGAGACTCTCGACAAGCATAGGATGCTGGGTGTCATTTCGTGTAAGATAACTCATTATTATTTGGTCGTATTTGATATGCTTCTGATACGGTTGAAAGTGGCAGGGGTCTTTGCTCTTCGATATCTGGCTTCTTGACAGCACGACACAACCTGCTGGAAGAGTAGATAGATGAACTGCAATTCGGCTGTTGGTTCTGAGAAATCTGCTTCTGACAAATAATTCCCTTGATCAGGTATCACCGAACTGCACGTCTGTCCCATGGCCAGCTGAAATGCATGCAGAGCCGTGTGGGTTCTGCCGCCATGTCGTCAGGCTGCATCCTGGCTGCATCCTGGCTGCCCAATCCCGTCACATTCCTTCCTATCAGTTCTCCAACGATGCTCTTCCAACTCGGCATGTCACCATTTTGTGGACCTTCTGTCAGAAGTCAGGCGAACGGAGTTGGGTCAGCGGCATGAAGTAACTGTTGGCTACACAGGCCGTGGCAACGATGGCAGAACTTAAGACGGACATTCCATGTGACCGACAGAGGGAGTAAGCGTTCGTATAAAACCAAGGCTGACGCTCACGAATGCGTGAATGAGGCTATCACAGTCCACGCATTGCCGGAAATGGCTACCAGAATCTTAGTGCGGCTACACAAACATGCCCAGACGACACCCGATACGCTGGAGACTGATTATGTATGGTGGTACCATCACCTTTGCAGAGCCTCAGATGATACCACAGTTGGGGTGGACGCATCTCTGTATCACAAACTTCATCAGCAACTCGGCATAACTGATCTCTGAGTTTGTGGCTTGTTAATCATATGATGGTTGAAAAGGAGTCTTTTGTCTGATTACCTATGAGAATGGAAAAAGAAAGAGCAAAGCTTCAAGTATAAATTGCCCGTCCAATGTCGCTCCAGATTGTAATCTCGAGGACAATATTCATCGTAAATACAAATCTCTTTTGACATAGCCAAACATCTGACGCTTCATTCGAGGAAATGGCGCCTATTCCTGGCATCAGCGGCGAGCAAAGCGAAATTGGCACTGCGAGCTATGAGCAATGGAGGCAACAGTACGCCACGTCCACTCATGAAAATGATCACGATATGCATCCTGGACACATCGTCCGTGCCTTGAACTCCAAGGACATCAAGGCCGTAATTGCCTACGCCAAGGAAAATGGCAAAGCTATAGCCATACGCAGTGGCGGCCATCAGTACAGCGGCGCCTCGTCCACAGGTCAATCCAACATCCAGCTAGACCTTCGGAACACTTTCAAGGTCCCCGGACAAGATCTGTCGCTCATACAACTTGACGATGAAACCCATGTTCGCGTCAGTGTCAGCTGGAGCTTGCTCGAGTTCAATTCTTTCTTGGGCGCGAACCATCTGTTCGTTCCGCATGGGCAGTGCCAGTCTGTGTGCATGGGCGGTCATGCTCAAACTGGGGGCTATGGTCAACTGGGCCGCAGCTTTGGATTGATGGGAGACCATATTGTCGAGCTTGAGTTCATAGATCACAACGGCACCGAGAAAAAGATCACTCCAGCGAGCCACCCTGACGAGTTCTTCGCTTGGACTGGCGGCAGCCCTGGAAATCTGGGAGTCCTGACCCACATCACGCTCAAGGTCTATCAAGATGCAGACTATCGGGGCTCCCGAGGCCTCAAGTGTCTCCATATGTACACACCAGAATCTCTTCAGAAGCTCCTACAAGTCTTGGCCGAGATGAACGACGACGAAGACTTCCCTCGCAACTATGATCTGTGCATCACAGTGATCAGTGAGGACTACCCTCTCGACGGCATCTTCGACCTGAAGCGACTTACTAAGCAAAAGTCTGGGCTTTGCAGACTGGACGGAACTTCACTTATGTCTTTGATCGTCATCTATGCACAGTGGGTGCCATTCAGCACCATCGACAAACCAGATGATACGTGGTTTGGCAAGCTCAAGGACGGTGCCGTGATCACCGACGATAGAGTCAGACCCATGTCGGAACTGACAGCTGAGTGGATCTTCCGCAAAGATCGTGAATACAATCTTCCTTATGTGAAGCGTACTTACCTAACCGCTGCCACGAACCTGAGCAAGAATGGCTGGGTGAAGTGGACGGCCGGACGCGTGGACGAGGTGGTCAAGACCACGGGACATTATATCGCTGCTCAAGTACAGCCGTATGGCGGGAAGAACTCTCGCTTTAGGGTCAACGACGATGGAAGAAGCGCATACAGTGTAAGTAATCAAAATCTTGGAGAGGATAATGTTGCCAGCTGATGAAACAATTAGTGGCGAGACTCGACAGTGGTCTTGATTCTCGATAACTTCTATGTTCCTGGAAACGGTCACAAGGAGCAGGCAGAGGCATGGGCGGCTATCAACGAAGAGCAGGGTATTGGTGAGAACAAGTATTTCAGCACGCAGGATCGACGCGTCCTCTGGGGATCATGGGGCAGCTATAATCTTCATAGCGTTTGGCCACACTACTACGAGGATGAGGTAAAGTACCAGAGGATTCAGAGGGCCAGGAAGGCAGCTGATCCATATGGTGTCTTTACACCCAATTCTTTCTCTGTCCTGCGCGCTGACTAGGCAAAGGAGCAAAGGCTACTACATGAGAGGTAGAGTTGTGGCTTACGTATAGAGATAGTCAGTCAACTGTTGTGATCTTGAATCTAATTGAAAGTAATTATTATGCGAGCTGTACACCGTATTGGCCAATGTTTAGAACTGTTAAGGGATGGAATCAGGAAATAAGGGCTGGATGACGGACTGAAAGAGTCGTGAGCATGCGTCCGCTCTATTGCAAAACCGAGTTCTGACTAGGTAACTGCTCCGATCAATAGAGAGGTAAACGGGCCTGAAAACTCCGCTCTTTAATCATATATAAGAATAAACAGCCAGGCCTCAAACATGAAACAGCAGTCCAATTATTCTTTGCAAAAACGTCACCGCCTGATCTCCAAACAAACATACACTGACCAATTCCATCTCAAGAGTGTCGCAGAGAATCTGCGGCTCGAAGACCATTCCTAAGCCTCTTTCTCGATGGTCATTTTATCTCAGGAATCAGGCCCAAGGATGTCTTCCTTTATGAGATGGAAGAGTACATCTCTGCCAGGGGACACATCCCTGAGATCGTACTTGGCGCAGACTCTCTTTGCTTGGCGTGCGCATATCTCATCCAGCAAGTTCTTAACGGCATACGCATTGCCAAATCCCTTCTCGCCTCGCCCTCGGCCTACTTGACGAACAGCCGCTTGCATAAATTCTCCATCCAGGTCGCCTTCAGCGGTCATCTTTCCCTGGAACCTCTCGTCGATTAGGTCGAGGAGCATCCCGAGCATTTGAGAACCGCTGAATTCTTCAAGACGGACGATGTGAGGAATCCGGGCTTTCAAGGCTGGGTTTTGCTCGAAAAGGGGCTTCATCTCCTCTTCACAACCCGCAAAGACGATGAGCAAGTCGCCAATAAGGGTGTCCATTGCTTCTTGGAGGATGTGGAGGATTATCTGCCCGGCTCTTCCGGCATGCGATCCCACGAGCTGGTCCGCGTCGTCAATGAATAGAACGCCCCCTCTATGGAGGCAACCCCGATTGAGGGTGAAATTGGCGGGATCATTCACGTCGATGGCAGGATTCTGCGTGGGACGCATATCGTTGATGGCGAGAAGCCTGCGCCGTCTGACTGTTGCATCCACGGGAGGCGGGCGGAACAATTGCTCGATTCTTTTAGGCCCCATGCGCAGGAGCTTCGATCCAGTCACCTCTTTGTAGGTGTTTGAACCGACCATGCTGGTGCATCGCATGTATTGCCCAAATAGCTGGCCAGCGCTGGTTTTCCCTGTTCCGACAATGTCAGTCCTTTGTTGTACTATATCAACGACCCGGGCAGCTGGGGACTTACCTCTTCCCGTATTACCAAGGATAACCGTGTGTAAGCGCTGCTCGGGAACAATTGCTCCCTGGATGCAGAGGAGACGATTCCTGTTGTTGATGTTGTCCAGGAGCTCTATCACTGCGTCCATGCCCTCCAAGCGGTGCAGTTCCCAAAGGACCCTGTCCTTGGCAGTTTCGAAACGGGGGCATTCAGCAGACATCTTGGTGATAGGTTGATTATGATGTTGCTTAAAAGATTCTTGGAGCTGTTTTGAGAATGGGATATATCTGGGGGATGAAGGTATCTTCTCATTTTTTTTTTTTTTTTTTTTCTTTTGGGAGGGAAGGCCCCCTTTTATAGGCTTCTGTAGAGGGATCTCGTTGGAAGATCTCATCAGAGACTATTCAATACTATTATCATAGAGTTTGAGGTGGCGGCATAGTCTGAGGCGTACTGAGTATCGAAGTCCCTTCTGTAAATGGTGTATACTCCTTAGCCATCATGAACTGGGTATAGCAACCACGAGAGCCCAAAAGCTTAGCAGTGGAAGCGGCTTAGCACAGCACTCAAGGCAGCTGGGTGAGTCTATCATTTCCAGCACCAGGATAACATCTCGTTATATACAAAGGTGGTTTGACGCCGAGCTTGAAACTCTAGGGGATGGCCAACATTCCCACATCTGGAGGAGGAGCTTCCGAGCCACTATGCACTATTGACCGATGCCACGTACCTGTCTTGTATTGAAGCTTCTGATCCGAGCGTTCAGTCCTTTCGTATTTCAGAGAAGTCTGTTCGAGGCATGATCTATTCGAGTACTGCCACTCTTGCGTAGAAACTCCAAGTGCAATCGAGGTAGAGCGTCGCGTGGCCTCCATTCGGCGCTTCCATGATGTGATAACAAGCCAAGCAAGGCTCCTGCAGCCTTGAATCTATGAACGTTAAGCCCACTAATATGACCACTTTTGGCGACGTTCATCATAATAATTAAGCTTACTTCGAACCTTGACTGTGACCTTTAGCTTGGAGGGCCCTAAACCTTGATTCAGCCACAGTACGGAAATATACTCAGAGGCTCTGAGAATTATCGTGTAGCGAGGTGGCGCCAATTCACGTGGATTTCGCCATCAGTAGACAATGCCAGAGATCCGAGCCAGAATATCGACCGATTTGACTGGTCCCTACCTATTCGTGAGTAAATACAACAATACTAGCTATGTTACGATGCTCAAAATCTATCATGTAATTGCAAGAATGAAGAGCAAACAACTTCAAGACACAATAAGTGTAGATGTACAAAGTATTAACGGGAGTATCTTCAGCATTTCCTAGGTACCTATGCTGTGAGATACTTGGCGAAACAGGAGAATGAACAGTTCTCACAAACTATCATTCATAGGCCATTGCGAGAAGGGTCACGCAGACCGTGTTGGATTCATAATACATTCGGTGTGCTTGTATTCTATCACATACAATTCCTTAGACAAGGCTCAAACTCTCTAGTAGTCATCGTAACAGCCGTCACAATTACATGCATCAAGCTCTGCAATCGGTGCGTACTGGTACTGAGGGTAGGCGGCTTGATTGTGACCTTGAACCATTCGATTCTGGGCAGGGTTTCCATGATTCCATTCCACAGGACCATATCCTTGACCTTGATGGAAATTTCCAGCTGTGTGCTGCTGGGGGTGGGCCATATGTGTAGGGACCCCGGTGTAGCTCGGATGCATCTGAGGGCCGTGTGGGTTCATGTAGCCATTTGCGTTTGCAAATTGAAAGCCATTTGCTCCCTCATCTAAGCTGTGTCCCCGTGCAATCGGACGAGCATTGTAATCTTGTTGGTAGAGATTCCCGTAGCCATTCGCTGGAACAGACTGCCCTCGGAACACGGGAGGTCGTGGTGGTTGCGCTTGGTAATAGTTGTTGTCCAATGCCCCATGGTCACCGTCGTACGCATTGCTGCCATACTCGGTATATGGAGGTGGTTGAGAAGGTGATGGAGAAGATGCTTGAGGGTATGCGTGAGGGAATGCTTGAGGAAATGCTTGAGGAAATGCCTGAGCAGGCTTTTGAGAGAAGGCAGCTTGGGTAACGCGCATAGCACTAGGAAACGTCTGGCTCCTCGCTAAAGGCGGGTTTCCCTGCTCTTCCTGCAGCAGTTCTTGCAGCAGTTCCTGCAGAGGCTTAGTCTGAGTAGAGGCATCTTTGTATCTGCATGCTGGAGGAGACTGCGTGGGAACGCAGCTGCTTCTTCTCGATGCAAGCCCACGAGGATCCTCCGCACATCCGTTGAACTCGTTGGACAGACTGTTTGCCCCCGTTGGCGACATTGGAGGTGTTTGTGGGATGTTGCTGGGATGGACATCTTTCGGAATGCCTTTTCCCTTCTGGGAAATCTGCAGTTGATTCAATCCCATGAGTAAATTTGCCATTGCAGCCTCAACCTGTCCCTCTTTTACCATCTTCGCTAGATGGACTGATGCTTCTCGGAACCATGATTCCACATCTGGTTTTGTAGGCGCGTTGCTGCCGAGGCCAGATACTCCCGGTTTGGCATCAGGGAGCTCTGTAGACTTGGCATCAGAGCCTGTCTGATCCAACTGAGTAGTGGCTGGTGTCGAATTTTCCGACAATCCATCTTTATCGGCGGATTCGACCCCGTCAGAAGGCCCCTTCTTAGCTATAACAGGTCAATAAACAATGGCATAGAGCAGGCACGCGTAGGGAAACATACCAGATGAAGCAAAGATGCTTTTCTTATCCCAGATATTCGTCACAAGGTTCTTTGCGCCGCTGAAAACATCAGGAGTGATGGAAACTGCTCGAAAATGTTAGCAAGGGCACACATCTACCAAGAGGGATCTTCCAAATGTCAACCTGCCTTGAACTCGTTGAAGCTTATCAACCTCGCCCGCCGGCACCACTGTCAGATACGCCTTTGCACACGCTGATGCAACTGCTGCGGCATAGTCTTGCCACTTTCTGTTCTTGTGAGAATCGGCATAGTCGCAGATCCCTCGGATGACGATACAGGGAAACTCGTTCATCAGCCCCGCAGCCTCCATCTCAATGCACAAGAGGTTCTCATCAAACTTCCGATAGAGGCTATCGCGAAGCATGGCGTCCTTGATGACTTGGTTGCCCGATGCAATGAGACCGCAGTGAATCACCAAGTCCTCTTCTCTCGGCTCTCTATCAACCACCATCCTCGGGTCGCAGTGGGTGCAATCGTCTCCCTCAACATGGCTGTATTCCGACTTGTACAGGACGTCCTTGAGCGAATCTGACTTTAAGAAGCTTTTCCGAACGTTCGGCATCCATCTCATATCATCCAGGTACCCGAGCATCTTTGTGCGCGAAGCCATCTGATCGGCTTCAAACTTTCCCAAGGCTGTGAGCAAAGACGTTGGCGGAGGAGCCAACGACCCAGTTCTCCTGAAGTTGCCGCTGTGCTCTGCTCTGCCCATATCCCACTGGACAACGCCCGGCTCCGAGGCAGTAGGACAGCTGATGACCACGTCTCCGAGGCGGGTTTTCTGGGGAATGCCACCGCCGACGCCCACCATCAAGCCGAACTTGATGTTGGGAAACGTGGACACCATGCGCGTTGCCACTGTTGCTGAGCTGGTGTTGCCGTATCTGCCCTTGGGTAGGCCGGCAATGACAACCTTGTGTTTGCCGATGCTTCCGAGGGTGTACGCGTTGTAATCGCCTGATGGGTTGGGGAGGTCCTCGTGTCTCTCGTCGAGCATGAACATTGCGGCTGCCTGCTCGTTCGGCAGGGCGCAGACCCAGCCGATGGTGTAGTCTTCGTAGGTATACTTTGAAGAGTCCATTTTATCTGCTCCAATGTGCGTGTGGGAAAAGACTTGTGCTCTCACAGCTCTTGGACGACCAAATAGGATGCCGTTTCTTTAGACCCAGATATCTTGGGTAGACCAGTCATTTCCATCAAAGCAGACGGTCATGGCTCAGATCAATCTCGGGGGCATGTGAACTCATATACCAGTAGAAAATGATAACTGTTCTTCCCGATAATGCAGAAAAAGAGAATCAATGGGCATGAACTGCAGGGCAAGTGCGCTATTGCATAAGTCCAAGCCAACTTGATGCCCGACAACCCAATGTTCGAATAACATCCAGTAAGCCGCCTTATAGAGGGGCCGACATGAATACGTGGACCAAGAGAAAATAGTTTCAGCCAGCCATTCGGAAGAGACTCTATCAATATGTCCATAAGAGACACATGGCAGGTCCAGATGTGCATGATGTTACGGCATTGTGCATAAGCCTATATAGGCGCCCCCAATCCTCTCACAGAGTGGCTTAATGCATCATATCGGTGATGCGCTGGACAATTTTACTGTCAGCCATCAGCGTATTCCAATGCTGAGCCGCGTTTAGCACCAAGTTCTCAGTATGTCGACCGACTTCCTGCGTTCCAGCTTTGCTAGACTTTCTCTGCCATCGCCGTGATCAAAGTCCGATGCTCTTCCTCTTCGCTGTCATTCTTTGATGATCTATACTCTGTGGGGTGGCCACCCAAAGCCCAACATACTCTCTCGATGTATGTGTAAAAAAGAATTACAATCGCTATGAGTAGTGGACTACGCTTTGATCCATGCGTCTGGACGTCTTCGCTGAGTAGCTGATGCTGCATCTGGTGAGCACATGCACCTGCATCTGTCAAAATCCGAGATCATCATGGGATGTCTGCATTGGTGGTACTTCGATGCACGTGAAAGACGCCGTTCGCATGGAGACAGACCCTCGACTGACTCGCTGATTTCCAAGCTACAATGTTTTAAGACATCTTCTCGTCTTGACGTTCAGATGTCGGTCGATATTATGGTACTGTGTATAATATGTCTGCGCTCACATCCCAGACGAAAGCAGCCATTGGCTTCTCGCCTCCTTCGCCCAGCCTCCAACGAACGGCCTACTCATGACTCGCTTTGCTAAGTGCATTGATTTCTATGTATGACGCTATAAGGACCAATATCTCTACGCCCTCCCCAGCTCCCCAGCTTCCAACTCAGCATGATGTCGATGGGCGGCTTGATGTCACATTCCTACAAGTGCCGGCCATACAACTCGGGCGGAGTCCTGTTATTCAGTCGGCACGGACGTCTCGCATCACGGCAGTCATCCTCCATCCTTCAATGGCAGCTTGGAAAGATAAGCGAATTGGGTGGTGTAACGATGCTCTTAATCAACCTATTTCATTAATCCACACTTCAGCACCTGGAATTTTGCACCAATAACCAGGTCAACAGGACATGGGTCTCGGTGTCTTGATCCTGCGGCCTCAGAAGCCTTCCTCCGTCAGTCCAACCAGCCCCCAAGCGGCAATCACCATGCCCGAGACAAAGCGAAACACAGCCTTGCCGGGCATTCCCTCCTTCCAGCAGACGTAGCCATCCACGAGGCCCAGATACGCGCCCATGACAGACATGACAGTGTCCACTGCGGCGAATTTCTCTTGTCGGTAGAAGACGAACATGAGCATGCCGAGAGCAGTGGTCCGAGCCGAGCAGAGCACCATGACGGGATGCGCAGCGGGCGATTCGGCGATGCGCTCGGGTAGGCCAAACTCGAGCATGGCGTTCTTCGGCGACCAGAAGGGCCAGAGACCTCCAAAGGTCGTGGCGGATGCGACCAACAGCGGCGGGATGTGCCGTAACGCAAAGTGCTCGAACATGATGCGTAGTGATCAGAGTGTTGTCGATCAGCTGAGTTGAAGGAAGCTTGCACTACCCAAAGAAGTGAGATAAGCAAGACGAGGGAAAGGCGATGGATGAAGGAGAGAAGGGAGCAGGATTATGTGGCTCGATGGGAGAAAAGGCGTCGATGGTTTAAGACTGGCTGCGGGCTTGAAGGATCTCACCAGAAACTGCAAATGCACACACGGTTTACACCCAACTTGATTATCTTTAACGCTGTTGGCTCTGTCGCCGTAGGATCAGCTACATCCGGCCGTGTCTGTCACTGGCAACTCCGTCTCATTCGTGGTACGAGCCAACACCTTTATATCACTTACTCCGCCCTCCGGTATGCAGCCTCTCAAGAACCATCCGACAATCATGTCTTCCGTGAGTTAAGAAAAGAACGGTGTTCAAATTGCAACATCTATATGACTGCATACTCTACTAGTATGTATTCCAAGCTCCAGCAAACCAGGGGCCAGGCAACCAGGGAAACTCCATCTAGCCTTCACCTATCCCACCATATCTCCTGCTCTAAGCCGCAGCCAGTTACATACAAGAAGCACGGGGGCGGAGAATAACCTTAGTGCTTGCGTAGGGGTAGATGAATGTGCGCCATGCAAAGTATCGGGCAGCCTTGGGATCTTCGAGCTGCATGTCGTACTTTGTGACGAACAGCGCAAGCAGCGTCTTCATGACGGCGGTCGCATAGAATCTCCCGGGGCTAATGCACACAGAGTGTTAGCCAGTGACCGAGACTTGTGATTTGTGACTCGACTCTCGATCTGACTTACCATGCCGAACGCCCTGTTCCCCAAAGCTGCCAATCGTTGACGTCGGTGAAGCTGGAGGGCGCTTCTTGTGGAACTCGGTGACCAGAGACTGCAGAGAGTTGCTTGTCAAGCAGCTTGGGGTCAACGAATCGGAAACCTTGAAATTGCAGCGGATCTGCGTAGTAACGAGCGTCCGACATCATGCCTCGAGGAGCTGTGCAGATCCACTCGCCTGGCTCGATTCGAGAGCCGTCGGATAGCTTAAAGGGCTTGAGAGCCATGCGGCGAGAACTCACTGGAAATGATAGTCATTGTCTGTTCTCTATATTTGCGTGGCAATTACTTGGGCGACTTACCTGACTCTACCGGATTCAATCGGGCAGATTCCTTCATGAAGCTGTCGAGCAGGGGGAAAGATTTGCCTCCCGCCTTTTCGAATTGTGCCCATCCTGTGCTTTCGATTTCGTGCCGTATGGGCTCAATGTACTCGGGGTGAATACAGAGGTCGTGAAGAGCGAAGCAAGCAGTCTAATCACAGTTTACACTCAGCTTGAGTGTGATGTTGGAGGACATGAAGTCTTATATTACCGTTGATGTGATGTGCACTGACCCAAACCACAGGGCCATCAGTTCATGAACTATTCGCTCGGCCGACCAGGGCTTTGCCCGAGGTGAGCTCTCCATGACCCATTGTATGCAATCATGCTATGGGCAGCTGTTAGTTAAAGAGAGGAAAGAAGAGCCCAGCAAGTACAGCTTACATGCTCCGGCACAGCCTGCCCAAGGTTCTTTCGCGCCTTTTCCCCCAGGCGCTCCTCAGCGATGGGTATCAACGCATTGTATAGTATCTTCCCAGAGGCCAACTTCTTGGCCATGAAGTTTCCAATGAGACTGATTGTTTGGTGTTAGCAAACACCGCACCTATTATGTTCACGCTGAATCGAGTCTTACGGCGCGACGGCACTGGGAAGAAGGCGCACGACTTCCGCTGTGATCAAGGTCTGCTCGATGAAACTCATGGCGGCGGTCATGAAGGCCTTGTCACGACCTGTTCGCGTACCGAATCAGTAACTGTTCCTTTCATGGACTCGATTTGGACTTACTGAGGTTATTTCCAAAGAAAGCTGTTGCATTCGTGAAGGCAATTGCCTCAATCACCATGGGAAACAACGGAGAAGTATACGATCCTATCAGAGTATTAGTAGTCCACTTTAGTCTATGTTTGCTGCTGCGTCTCTGGCATCTTACCATTTGCGAAGGGGCGCGACTCGAGCATGTTGTCCAAAAGGGCAGATATAGATCGCCTAGCATCAGGCAAGATATCAGGCAGATGGTTTGTCAGAAGAGTCCGCAGAGTTCTGACAAGCGGCGTACCATCTACCCCCTTTTTGTCAAACCAGTTGAAGTTCTGCATGGTGTACCGTGGCTGCAGAATCTCTTTGGCAGCTGCTTGGAGAGAAAGAACATCTTCCGAAGCAGCATCGATTTCCTTAATATGGTCCCACGACGATACCACGAGATAGCGATTCTCAGGGGCCTGGATCCAAAATGGGGCTCCTTTAGACTAGAATGGCTCAATAAGTACCATGTACTGAGAAAAAAGGCGAGTTTTGATTGACTTGCCTCTTCATATTTTGCTTGAATAATGTCCGGGCCTCTTAAAAGGAATAACCAGGCATCGACGCGCTTTTGAACAGACGAAAGCAGGCTCGAGGTGAACAGCCAAGCACTAAGCTTGCTCATGGTTGGAGAAACACCATGCTCGAGAGACCGGAAGGGTACAATAAGCAACCACAAAGCAGAGCAACTGACAAAGGCGTAGAGAACTTGATCCATGACTCGTAGTGAAGGTTATACTTTCGGTGAAAATTGTAGAGCTGTTACGCTGCAAGAGACTTCAGATAATGACGATGCTTAATTTTCAAGAACACGTGGATATCTCTTCATTTCATACACAATTTATACCTCTACCTCGCCAGCCTCTTCTTCAGTTGCGTTCAAAGCAGACAATACGTTTGTCTCGACACGTAGCATACGATCGTATACAGTCATCGGTTGAGACGAGTAAGATTCTGCTCTGCCCCCATGAAGCAACCAGGAGTATCCCTTCATACTCATATTCCTCTTCCCATGGATGGCTCCTTGTGTAGCTATCACCGCCTATGCGTCCCTTTCCGGCTCAAAGCGTCCTGTCTAGGCAGGTGTCATTTAGTGTATCTAATTCTAGGTCGGTACTTCATGAAAAGAGACCTTATCCACGTATACCGGGCGTCTGAAACCATTATATGCATATAAATATCTTAGGATTAGGCTTTGGATGCTGATACATCGGTCTGATTCCCTTCTTTTCCGCGGAGGAAAGCCTCCAAGTATTGGACGGACGATGAATGAATGTGTCGGTCCCGAGAAAATGCTTCCAACCAAACGCCACTCTCTCCCAAGCAGAGGCTGTGGTCATACCCATCGTACAAGCTCGACGTAACACAACAAGGCGAGGAGGCGTGGTCGACGTACACAACACATGCGGTGCCGACTCCACGAAGTATGGCGTAGTGTCGAGGCTTTCTGGCGTCGTCTTACGCCAAGATTCCTTCACGGCATCATGGGGGCTTATTCACTCTCTGCAGGAATAAATGGGATGTTCTCGCCCACTCCACATCACTCCTTCTTTTCTTGGGAATAATATTTGTAGGGCTGTGGAAGAGGATTATCTTCACCTGCGCCGCTTCCTACCGGTTACCGAACGTTTTCAGTGACAAGTGTTACCCGTTGGGATACCATCAGAATGATTCACCTTCCCAGAGACCTTGTTGATCTTTCAAAGATTCCATTGATTGCTAACCCGGATGGCAGTCCACCAAATCTTGCAGGTGGCCCGTCTCTGGAAACTGTCAATCTTATTGTTGGGGTGATCCTCATCGCCCTGAGCGCGATCGTCGTCACTATTCGTATATATGCGGGCCGCAGATGTGTCGGACGTCTCTTCCTAGATGATTGTGAGTAGAATCTGTGCAAACCTGACATTGTAGATGATAAAATGTCGCTAACATGAACACTCACCCAGTCCTTTGCCTGGCAGCGGAAATCACTACTGTTGTATATTTTGCATTGTTCAGCGCCAGTAAGTCAACTGGCTCAAGAGCCACCACTCACCATCCCTACCATTTTTTTCCCGGGCACCTATGAGAAACTAACATGTTTTTCTTTGCCAAAAGTTGTCGGCAAAGGCCTTGGAAAGCACGCTTGGGATCTACCTGTGAGCGTCATCGACCCATGGCTTCTCAAAGTAGGTATTCTAATAGAACCGAGTGTAGAGTGCTTATACTGATCACGACTTTCCTCCCTCAGAGACATGTCGTGTCCCAGTTCTTCGGCGCCTTTGGTAACTGGTTCGCCAAAGCATCTCTACTTGCCTTCTTTCTCCGCATCTTTGGCAGCCTTCGTTGGGTTCACATTGCCTGCTACGGGCTCCTCATGCTTCTGTCCATGGGCACCATCACTCACGCGGGACTATTTGCAGTGCTTTGCGTTCCATATGGGCATGAAGTATGGGATGCCAATCTTATGGCAAAATGTGCTAGAAGTGCACCGGGGACGCTGGCTGTTGGTGTGTGCACTTTGGTGGTTGATTTGGCCATCTTTGTCTTGCCTTTTCCCATCATTTCTAGGTTGAACATGGATAAGAAGAAGAAACAGGGACTCGTCGTTGTCTTCCTCATTGGTTTCTCGTACGTCCAGCTCCTGCATAACCTCTACAAACTTCCGAATGCATACTAACAGAAGGTTCAACCTTGAGAATAATCGTTACAAGCACGGTCGGCCTAGCTTACAGAGCCGTCGTCATAAATGGTACCGTTGATCCCACCTGGAACGGAACCAACGTATCTATCACGGCGTAAGCTTCTAAGGATTGTTAAGCCACATTATATGCATCAAGCTGAACATTTCTAGGTATGTAGATACTTTCGGGAGTATCATCGTCAGCTGTGCTCCAGGCATATACGCCTGGTGGCTGAAGATTTTCTCACACAGCTGGCTATATGCTTCTATTCGGTCCCTCTCACATCTCCGCTCGAAGCATTCACCATCAGGATCGAATGTATACGGCACAGATGATGGAAAATCCATCCCTGCGAATAGTGACTTGGATGACAGCCACTTTAAGCAGCCGAAGCTTTCGACATCATCTTCTCATCATATATTCCCCGAGTCCACTCGAAGAGATAATAAACACGTCATTCCAGTATCTACTGTCATTATCCAGACAATATCTGACAGGAGAGAGAGTTACGAAGAGAGTTATCGGATGCAGGAATACACATGGCAGCCGCCTGATGCAAGGATGAATCGAACTGAGGATGGAAGATGGATCTAGTTATAGGTTGTGAAAGGAGGTCGAAAGCTTGAGCACGCATAGTTGTCAAGTTCGCAAAAAGCGACACCGATTAAAGCACAGGCATACTCGCTATCAGGAATATCTTGCAAGTTGACGCCGTACTTTATACATGCTGAATACCATCAGTAATGCCTTCTTCTCTATCCAAGAAATATCAGCCTTAATAGAGTTCTATAAATATACAGCCAGTTTGTTCATTAGAACTACCGATATACATAGAAGTTATATCAGGAGAGGACTCTCTGTAGACGGATCAAGATTTTGTAGTCAGAATGAGTTATCTTCAAGGGAGCTTGAACTGCTCAGGTCTTTTCACAATCGGCCTATATCAGAGTAAATAGTTTGCGAATAACTATCGATTATTCCCGCTGTCTAAAATACACTTAAACCAAGCAGAATCATCATGTGTAGCCAAATCTTCCGAGTCCTCTCACGTAACCATAGCAAGGGCAGCTACTCATTGCAAATGTAAGAGTCGCAGTACCAAGTCTGCTGCCAGGCGCAAGAAGCCGCCCCGTAGTCACAACTCTTTGTCCCCGAAGTACCATAGCACGTAGCAACCTGAGACCCATCACCACCATCAATGTATCCTATGTACGTATCGCCGTTCTGATAAAAGTTCAAAGTCCCGACGCCGCAAAGGCCGCCCATCTGGAAGAAACTTGTAGCCTCCGGGCAACCCAGCGCTCCTCCAAAGCCTCCGCTGATCAACGAGTTGGTGGCCACGCCGTTGGCATTCGAGAGGTTGCTGCAGCCCAGTTTGTTTTGGGCAGAGATGATGGCGTCGGAGTAGCAGCCGTCGCTGAAATCACCGCCGGCATCGCAGCAGGGTCCGCACATGATTTGGAAGTCTGCCATGACCCCGAGGGAAAGTCCTAGGAGGAGGACGGACGAGAGAGTGGCCTTCATGGTTCTTGATGGGTGCTCGTTGCGTGGTGGATGTTTAGTTGTTTGGTTGATTGTGTGTTTGTCTGAGGGTGGTGGACAAGAAGGCAGCTTGAGGATGAGAAAAAAAGGACACTTGCTGCCAGAGGTGACAGTTTATATACATATAGTCTCATAGAGGGCTTTGATACGAAAAGCGGCTATCTCGTGACTGACAATAACGATAGTAAAGTAGCCCCTATACAGGGACGTCAGTCAGACTGCACTTACATGCTTGTTCTCTTCTTTTAGCCTGTATTCGAGATCCATCCATAAGCTGGCTCCCGATTTGCCCATGGTAATGTATCTCCGTACGTATGGATCTGAGTTCTACATCATTATGACAATAAAATTGAAGCGTTTCTCAAGTACCAGACTCACCCGGGTTTTTTAATTCCGCGGATTCTACGTCGTTGCTCGGATAGCCAGCAAGCCAGGGTTTACGCTGACCTACGAGCATCCATCAACACGAACCCAGCAGACCAAGTTGCTTTATAGCAAGAACAAACGAGTCTACTGGGCTGCCAAAACGATACAATAACATATCTTCTTAGATGGCTCTGGTCGAGTCATAAATCGCTACACACAATATGCTCTGCAACAGGCTATGTTTTGGAGCCTTCACCTACAGGATTTCAAGACTCGAAGTACACTAAGTTGTGCCTGAGGTAAGTACACTCAACCTGTTGTGAAGTTGACATGGAGGAACGGCTAATCGGCAACCACACGTCATAAGCAACCTTGCCAACTCAACTCATCGGGCTGTCGGTGAGCGAGAAGTAATCAAACTGAATCTCCGAAAACGCCGTTCAACCAGCTTTTTATCTCCTATATGGTTATGGTTGGTAGATCATGCCGCTTACTCCCCAGAAACCTGGCGTGCAACTTACCCCAGATCTCATTACTAGTGTCGATATCCCGGTTAATCATTCCACGCTATTGGTGGCTTCTCGTGCCTGAATATCAGCAAGACAAGTATTGTATGCCAACGGTGGTCAGCGTTGTCGTCGATGTACAGGGGGGAAATTAGCCCAAATACTCTGGATACTCTGGGCTAAGCGGAACCACGCTGGACCTCGTGTGAAAGTCTGGCATTGTATAGAGGCCAAAATGTCCGGATGATATGCCGAGTATTGCTGCTTCTGTGGGATATCGCAAGACTAACCTATAATGTGAGGAAAGAAGCCAGACGACGCGGGAGGGGTTGCTACTAGTATAGGTCCGATAATAGACTCCTATTCTACCGCATAAGGAATAAAACAAGTGAGTGAAAGACCTAATTGGAAGACTTCTCATTGTTGTCATACTGTTTTGAGCAATCAGTTGTTGTGTCTACTAAGCAGATCCTAGTCTCGAGATCATTGCCGCTATACGGAGTACATTGTGTCTCACTCGGCCGAGGAGACGTCATTCACCTCCCCGAGGACTACCTATTCACCGGCCGAATTAAAACGCCGAGTTTTTTTCCCAGTATTCTTGGATACCTCAGGATTAATGTATGAACCTGAAGAATTTGATACTCTTCGCTACATATGCTCAGGCTGCAGCGTTTGCGTAGCCATATCAATACATCCTTATCTTTACGGAATCCGGGGTTTATCTTGGTCTCAAGGGTACGAATCCCGGCATGTGATGTGGGGAGCCGAGATGGCGTCAGCGTCGCGACTTCAACCTGAACACTCTCCCTTCTGACTGCCAGCACGTGTTCTCGTACTGGCACGTTTGTGTGACTCCATCCTGGCATCCCTGTTGATACTTGACACTTGACACACTGACATCAGCCACCATCATGCTAAAGTCTATCTGCACGAGCTCGTTGCTCCTCTTGAGCGCGAGCCTGATCTCCGGCAGCGCAGCGTCTCAAGAGGCCCAGATCCACCTCACCGCCCCAGGAAGGCATAACCAAGTCGACCCGGCCATTCTCGCTGCGTTGGAGAAGCACTCGGATCCCGTCGACGCCTTTGTTTCGCTGCATCCCGAGGCTGCTGAGCAGCTCGCTCAGCCGCGTCTCCTGCGCGTACTCGGAGAGCCGAGCGCCCAATGGATGACCGAGGGCGACAAGCTGCGCCTAAAGCGCCAGGGCAAGAAGTTCACGGACATCACCGATCACGAAGATTTTTACAATGAGCAGGTGCATGCGTTGGCTGGTGAAGCTCGTGAGTTTGAAAGCCGACACGAGCCTACTGTGGAATATTGCTAATATGTCATGTAGACTTGCCCAAGCTGTCTCACCAGCGCCTTGTCAAGTCATTGCTGCCGCGCGTGTCGACGGAAAAGATGCACGATGTTCTTGAGCACATGACGGGCTACTATACGCGATACTTTGGCAGCGTCACTGGAGAGGAGAGTTCGCAGTGGCTGTACGACCACATTGCCGAGGTATGGCTTGCCCGTCGACCCTTCTCCCTCCTGTTGGTGGTACTGCGTCCTAATATGTCGATGTGTTTAGATCATCAAGAATGCGCCATTCCACACTCACATCTCTCTCGAGGTGTTCACTCACTCCTTTCCGCAATCATCCATTATCGCTCGCTTTGAGCCCAAAGTGAGAAACTTCTCGCTGCCGCTGACCATCATCGGCGCTCACCAAGACTCCATGAACTATCTCTTCCCGCTGCTTCCTGCTCCGGGCGCCGACGACGACTGCTCCGGCACGGTGAGCATCCTCGAAGCCTTCCGCGTCCTGGCGGAGAGCGGCTTCATCCCGAGCAACGGACCTGTTGAGTTCCACTGGTACGCTGCCGAGGAGGGCGGGCTGTTGGGCAGCCAGGCGGTTGCGCGATATAAGAAGGAGTCTGGGACTCGTATTGGCGCCATGATGGAGTTTGTAAGTCTTTCAGAGTCCACTTGCGCCAGTAAGTTCTCATTATTGCGACTAACACCAAGTTCAGGATATGACTGCCTTCATCGCGAAAAACGCCACCGAGTCCATTGGGTTCATTGAGACTGAAGCAGACGCCCCTCTGACGAAGTGGGCCGCCGACTTGGCCAAAGAGTACATTTCTATTCCTGCCAACGTCTACAGGCTGCCTAGGTAAGATTGAAGCTGCCTTTCCTTCCTTTCTTCTTACTGACAAAGAGCAGTGGCGCCGGTTCGGACTACATGTCTTACACACAGCTCGGGTACCCTGCTGCTTTTGCGTCTGAAGGCAATCCTTCGGCGGGTGAAGCCGAGTTTGGGAATGGCGAGTTTGATCCTTATATCCACACGGAAAAGGACACAATGCATATTGATGACGAGACTGGCGTGTTCTCCCTTGAGGTAAGGCTCCCTGTCCGCATTTCCTCACGGAACAGCAATGCTAATCAGCTGTAGCACATGGCCCGGTTCTCCGAACTTGCCATTGCCTTTATCATTGAACAGGCCGGTTGGAATAATAAGTGGAGGTAAGGTACTTCATACGAAGTGAGAAGATGCGGTATTGCGAGAACATGGGCGCATTTTATGCGAAATTGAGCTATCCATCCAACCTCCCCTTAGAAGGAATGTGACTTCGAACTATCTTTTGGCTGAGCGCCTTTGCAAGCGAGGCCGTGACGAGATTTGACCGTTCTGCACTTGAAGATCCAGATGGAGATATATCCCGATTCGTATCACAAGTTTCCGTTTATCGGAGCGATAGTCTTGGGAACAGTCCAACAAGCGCGTGATACGTCGCATGTCACAGGTCCGATGATTGAAGATTCCTCAGCCGAGCCCAATGTGCAAGGCATTATTAGCGCGCATGGAACGTTAAAGGTACTGTGAAACCTCGAGACCTTCCTAATCCGTGTCTTGGACAAGAGTCCAATCCACCCTCTTCGGTGTAGCCTGATCCTCACAGGAACTCAATCTTTGACACGTGAATGGCGTTTCAACAATCGGAAATTGCCTCAAGCACTAAATAAAAAGCCATGGGCGCCCTTGCAGGACGTCGAGGATCCGGCTCGCAGATGCCATCAAGCTCAGCAGCATCACCGCAGCCGCAATGATGAAGGCCATGAGACTCGGCTTCCTCGCTCTATCCGTCGCCTGTGTATCGGCTGCCGCGCCGTACACTGGCGGTGACACCTCCGGCTGTGGAAAGTCTCACTTGTTCAACGGCATCCCACAGAACCGATCCCTCCAGTCGGGCGGCGTGGAACGCAGTTACACAATCCACGTCCCGAACAACTACTCCGAGGACCAACAGTACCCGACCATTCTCGGCTTCCACGGCTCCGACAGCATCGGCCTCTTCTTTGAGGTCGACACCGGGTTTGATAGCGAACAGTTCACCGGCGACAAGATCATGGTGTATCCCAATGGACTGGGCGGCGCCTGGGCTGGAGCGAACTATTCCGAGGCCACAGTCGAGCAAGACTTGCAATTTGTCTGGGACATGCTGGTCGATTTGAGGCAGAATTTCTGCATTGACAGTGCCCGGATCTATGCGACCGGCATGTCGATTGGTGGAGGATTTGTCGATACCATTGCATGCAATGCCACTGTCGGCGGCGAGTTTGCGGCTTTTGCGCCTGCGTCTGGATCCTTCTATACCGACAATGATTCAAATTACGAGGCTTGTGAGCCTGCGCGTGTGCCTGTGCCGATTCTCGAGTTTCACGGCGGCGCAGACACTGATGTACCGTATGCCGGTGGAGAGGGCGAGGGTGGCATTGAGCCCTCCATTCCCAACTGGTGAGTTCGCCGGGATGGAAGGTCTGCTTCTGCATGGGGTTGTTGCTGATGTGTGAGGAATTATAGGCTCAGCCGATGGGCGCAGCGCAACCAGTGTGATGAACCGTATCAGCAGGAAGATTTGTTCGATAACGATGTTCATCACCTTAGCTGGACTTGCGGCGGCCAGGAGGGTGTTATGCAGCACTACAAGACCGATGACCAGAGTATGAGCCACCCTCTCTAACTGAGATTCTTGCGCAAGGTTTATTTGACTGACAAACTACTTATAGAGCACGACTGGGCTTCACCCGATATCAACTTTTCACAAATCGCTGCTGGAGATTTGCCAACTCACATTTCGGCGACTACTCTTGTGATTGAGTTTTTCTCGCAATTTACTCGACCCGCGGTCTAAATAGAGATCAAAAAGATCGTCTCTCTTTACGATGGATGAATAGAATGAGCGATAATGGCCTATTAGAGAAGTAGTCGGTTAGGACACGCTATAGAAGACTCTCAACCAGCTCCCTCACTTCTGCCTCCGTTAACCCCTTGATGCCCAAAAGCTCGTTATCCAAGTGGTCCGAAAAGTCTATTCCGTATCCCTCCCCAAGAAAGGAGCTGAAAACAAAATTCTGCAGGACCGACCAATCAGTGTTTCCCTTTGCCACTTGTTCCAGCGAAGATAGACGCATTTCCTCGGTAGACTTGTGCGTAACCTTCCATTCTCGACCATCCTTTTCTTTGGCATAACGAATCAGCTGATTTTGAGTGACAACGGCATCGTGAATGTATAGTGGACGATTAGCCGTCTCAGGGAGGTGTTCAATAACCCCAACGACAGCTCTGCCGATCGTATCGAGACTAGTCGCCGAGAAAGGGACGTCGCCGCCATTGTAAATGATGGCTGTACGCTCAGGGACGTTGACAACAAAGCCATGCAGGCCCCAGTCCAAGAAAGCACCAGTGCAAATCACCGTGTAAGTGAAGCCGGGATGGTTAGCAGCTGCGGCCTTGAGATACTCGTGCGTCTTGACTTTGCCTTCAAACACCGGCAACTGGTTGCGCTTCTCATTGAGGACATCGCTGCCGAATTCTGATGGTATGAATCTTGCCACGCCAGCTGCAATGGCGGCGTCGATAAGGGGATTCTGGTCGCCGACTGATGTAGATGTCAGAGTTGAGATGACGACGGTGTGACCTTTGAGAGCATTCTCGAGAGACTGGGCCGAGGAGTAGTTGACTTGGGCTATGGAAAGGTTGGAGCTCTTGGGAAGTTTCGAGGTATTGTTGCTGCCTTCTCGTGTAAGGGCTGTCACATGGTAACCTGCAGCTAGGAGGGCTTTCACGATAGGGACGCCCAAGTCTCCAGTAGCACCCGCCACGGCGACTCTCAAAGCCATTTTTGCGTGTTTGTCGTCGATTCACTGCTGTGGTATGGGTTGACAAGGTGTTTTCAAAATATCAGATGCGAGTATAGGATGATGGGTGATGGACTTCAGAAGAATATTCGGCTTGAGATATACTCGTCTTTATATTTCACACAAGGATGTAAGTGCTCGTGTATCACCATATATGTTAATCCATTGGAAGCATCGCCCAGCTGTGGACTTCATGCAAATGATCCTTCGACATGATTTGACGAGACTGCATTCTGAGGAAGTATTGCCTGATTGCTAATCACAAGTCACGGAGTGGGACGACACGATGAACCGGCCGCCATCTTTCGAGACATGACAAGTGTCCAAAGCAGTTGACAGACTATTCAAGCAAAGGCTATGTTCTCACAACTCATCAAACCAGTACGACGTTGGACGTTGTAAACTCCACCGCATGGTACCATCACCAGCCAATCCTGTACAATCGTTTCCGCCACCTACAATGGCTTGACTAATTGAGCATCGTACTTCCGCAATCAATCGTGAAGCCCCGTATTCTGAGGTCTTGCTCTTTGCTCTAGACTCTCATGTCGAATGACAGATGGTGAGGCATTTATCATGAATCTGACTAATTGTAGTCTATTCCCGTGTTTAACTGCCGCTTAAGGCTGTTTATAGTCAAACTTGATGCGCTCATTGGTGTAGCTGCCGTGATCAAGTTAAACGATAGCGTCTGACTACGTGGGGAGGTTGTCAACTCGGATCCGAAGCGGTCACAGCCCCTCCCGGGCGCTTCAACCGGATCCGATTACTTGGACCAATAACCACAGTAGCTTATCTACTAACCCTCGCATCCGGACCGTGACATGCACATACGACAGGTAGTATAGGTCAAGTCAACCACATACATTGAGTTTTATACACTCTGAGTTGCCGGCATTGTCCATGTCTAGGAGCTTCTCCAGATCAAACCAAGGTTGCTCGCATAAATAGTCATGTCTGCCTTGTCCTTCTAGAGTGGCATGCCGTTGCAAAGCTGCAGATGCTGTGCCAAAACATTTCCACAATGACAGCAGAAATCCCCAGCATACAAGCTGCGGCTCTAATCAAAGATCCCGGGCCTAATGCGCGAATCGAAATTTGCCATGACTATCCTGTTCCTCAGCCAGGGAGAAATGAAGTCTTGCTGAAGATGGAATGTTCAGGCATATGGTAAGTTTGGTATTGTTTAGAGGGTATCTGAGCCTGGGGTTCTAAATGGAACGTCTTCATTCTCGCGTCAATGAGCTGACTTCAGTTACTCCGGGCGAACTCCAGCTATTCCGACATTTACGTTTACACGGGCAACAACCCTTATTACAACGAAGTTCCCTGCCACGAAGGTGTGGGCAAAGTAGTGAAGCTTGGTCCTGATGCTGCAGATACTCTGCTTGGCCAGAGGGTCGGGCTTGGATGGATCTACAGCGTCTGCGGCCAATGTTACAACTGCACTGCTGGTCGCGATAATTGGTGCGTGAATCAAGCCAACACTGGTACCGATAAGCCGGGGACCATGCAGCAATACGTCGTCGCCAACGCGGACTACCTGATGCCAATCCCTGATGGATTGTCATCGTTTCATGCTGCGCCATTTCTCTGTGGCGGCGTCACCATGGCTGGTGCTTTGTCACTCTGCGATGATGCCCTTGCGGATGGCGATACTCTGGTCATTTCTGGTTCAGGAGGTGGTTTAGGACACTTGGGACTACAGCTCGCTTTTAATCTGACAAGCAAGAAGGATTTGAAGATCATCGCCATCGACAGAGGATCGACGAAGAAGGACTTCAGCTTCAGTCTAGGAGCAACTGCTTTCGTCGACTTCCAGGCAGAAGATGTTGTCCAAAAGGTCATGGAACTGACGGATGGGAAAGGCGCCGACGCAGCTATCGTTGTGCCAGCGGCAACAGAGGCCTTTGATCAGGCACTGAAATACCTCAAGTTTACTGGAACAATGATTTGTGCTGGTATCACTCGAATGGACTATCGCCTTCCGATTTCTCCTACCGAGCTTGAGTATAGAGGTAAGTTAGAACTGCAAACGGAAAGAGAATAATGGCTGTGACAAAATGTTGATAGAATGATTAGGGTTGGCGATTAAAGGCTGTCATGTTGGAACTGAAAAACAGTTGAAAGAGTTGCTCGTCTCCGCAGCGAGGAAGGAAATAGTCCCTAGAGTCGAAGTCTTTGAGTTTAAGAAGACGGGGGAGCTGTTTGAGCGAATCAAGCGCGGAGACATAGTCGGTCGCTTTGTGGTTCAGATACCGCAGTGAAGTTCTACCTCATCGTCAACTTCTACCATTTCTTTTGCCTATATTGAACAAGAGGCTGAGGCTGTTATGTGTAAACCTCCATCACGACGTCAGCATTTTGTGTCTGCAGATATTGTGTACCGGCACAACTTTCCATGTGACAAGACTGAATGAGCAGAACTTCTCAGTACGATGATTACCGACGTTAGGCTTCAATTTGTGAAATCTCCGATACGCAGTTCATCTCCATCGTGGCGGCTATCGGGAGGCGTCTGCCATGGCATTCCACCGAGTAAGTCCCGTTTCTCATTCCTAATAGTCCTATCGATAGAGAGTGCAGTTGTCATCGAGCGCCACCAACAGTATCAGAAAGCATTCTGATGTCTAAGGAATTGCAGAACAGACAAGTATAAGTGCAGTAGACCAAGGCTCGTGCTGACTTGATATGTTGCGTCATTCAAGAATCATGAACCTGCGCCATCAAGTCTCCTCCATCTATGTCACATGGAGGCGGCCATATATTGATGTAATTCTTCGAACGTTCTACAAAACTATCATTCTGCACAAACATCTCAAGAAATTAAAAGGTCGCGCAATTGCAACTTTTAAGAATCGCCAACAGAATCAACCATACTGCAATATCTGCAACGCCCGAAACAAACAGCAGGCATGTCGTCCACTTCCGCACCGAAGTCGAGCCTCGCGTCCGACACTACACCCACCCAGGGTGCCAACGAAACCGCGCCAAAGGTGTTTGACAAGGAGGGCGCTATTGGTCACCAGTTCACAGGTATGACAGACAATGCAATTGTGGTCCTTCGATCCAGTGTATAATTCGAAGCTTACCGTATACTTGCAGAGAAGGGTATGCTTGGTAGTATGGCGCAGAAGGTGGGTGGCCCTCTCGACAAGGAGGGAATGATTGGCAAGCAGTTTACGACTGAGGGTGCTATGGGCGGCACGGCTCAAAACATGATGGGTGGTCAGAAGCCTGCGTGAGCCAATTCGCTCGTGACCATTAATAAAGAAAATACTCGCTGTTTTGATAAACTCTTTAATCACATGGTATCTGTATCTTGGACTATCTTAACGTGCTACTACGCAACTCAGAGTCTTCATCATAGCATATACTCTGTGTCTAGTTAGCATCCCAGGATTTGCCATAACGCATGAATCCCTCCCGACTTACCTCATCTATACTCCATACGCCTCGCCTTGGCAGATTCAGTCACATCTGAAATATTCATTGTAATGGAGAAGCTGCATGATTATGACCTCAATATGACCTCCTCCATACCCACTCCATCTGTGACTCTCGTCACGATAGCTCTCCGCCTTCGGGTCCAAACAGTGTTTCCATAACATATCGGAAAGCATTTGCAGTCTCAATAGGAGTCTACGAGGCTGGAGGCTGAAAGTGATTTCGTCATATTGGCTTCGACCCAGGTCTCCGTGGCAGCCGTCGGATTGTCAGGATGCTCTGGTTTCCCATCCGAAGCCACAGCACTGATTACATGTGATAAATAGCATTGGCATACGAGTCGTTGTCCCCGATGATTTCATGGCAACGGTCTGACGAGACGTGGCGTGTACATTGACATCACCATCTCAGAATAACGCAACCTATCTCGACGGGCGTGAAGGAATCTGGCCCCCGGCCGCAACTATAGTGTACGATGGTCATATATAGCCGGCATCTACTATCACCATTGACCATTGTTGCGGCAGCTCCAGATCAATTATAGCAGCATTCCCTTTACAATGGCAGACCAAGACGATTATAGCGATATTCCCAAGGAGGTCCCTCTGGAGGATGACTACCGTCAAGACCCAGAAAACGTCGCTCGCGGACACAAGGCTACCCTAGCGAATCCGAGTACGTCTCAAGGTCAACGTCACCGTGCCATCCTATTAACGAACGTCTGTAGACGTATCAGATGCAGCGAAGCAGCACTCCCGCTCTGTTCTTGAGAATGAGTTCCAAGAAAATGAAGCTACGGAAACTACCAGGACTACCGGATCACAGTCCAAGCAAAAGGATCCTGGCAATGTGTAAGACCATATCTATGTGACCTATCATATACATGGCGGGGTATTGACACCTGGAATAGTGCTCGTGGTTTGAAGGCTTCCCTCGCAAATGAGGGCGTGTCGGCAGAAGCAAAGGAGAATGCGAAGCAAAAGCTTCAGGAGATGCAGTGATGTATGATATAGTCTATCGATCAGTCGTAGCTTAACGTTTTGAAGGATTAACACGTCACTTTAACCACCTTGAAGCGAATACTTGATGCACGGTTTTTTATGCGATTGCTCACCGGGCATGGTGGCTCGAAAACCAGTGACTGAAGGCAACAGTGAAGCTATTTTACACATGCAACGATATTCCAAACAAGTAGAGACAATGACAATTCGAGTTTAACCATAGGCATAAATGTTCGTCATTCTACAGAGCTGACGGTATGAGACCTCAAACCACAGAAACTGTCAAGAATGCGGTGGTCTGCTTGGCTCGGGATGGAGAAATGCCATGCTCCACCATAGCTGATCGCTCGGCGCTCGTACCAACACCATCTCGGCTTGCAGATGGAAGGCAAAACTTCCCGATGGCGAATATACGGCTATGTCGACCTTCAATCGGCCAGCTCAAGGCAAAGAACACTTAGCGATCCGGGCGGTTGGCACGTGTTGGGAGTAATGATGATGCAATGAACGTCGTCATGGATAACACCTTGTTTATCTCAGCATATATCGACATTTCACTTTCTGGCAATGCTGATATGATTCATCTCACGGCTTTCCACGTCTAACAGCCCGAATCCTTCACGTCAGTGGATGCAAGGAGGCCCTCACTGTTGAATCATAGCGAAGTGATGTCACGCTTATCCATTATCATATAAACCGACAGTAACACCTCCGCAAATAAGCAATTACATCTGCTACCCATCAATTTCAACGACGTCCTGAGTCCTTCCCACTGCTCTATACATAGATTCTATTACCAATTCCCGCAACATGTCGAAATACGCCCATCAACAGATCGATGATAAGGATACAAACGACACCCTTGGCGCAGATGTTCCCGAGGGACAGGTCCAAGATGACTCTTATGTGACGGGCACTAAGAACGAGTCGGTTCCTGTTCAAAGCGACGACGCGCCCGTCGAAGATCCGATCAAGGCATCATCTGCCGACAGCGATAGACAGCTGGGTGAGTCTACTTTCAGAAGAGACACTCTGAAGATTACTCTTGAAGCATCTACTAAAATACCCGACAGAGCAAGATGATAGAGAGGCCATTGACAAATCTAACATCATTGATGAGAAGATTCGTGGCGCCAAGCCGAGAGGATCGTATCGCGAACCCGGCGACGATCAGTTAGGATTGACTGAGTAGACACCAGCAGAGTCGTTACATAGGAAAATAATACTACTTCAGTTCTTACACATCGAAAACATTGTGTCATCTTCACAATAGTCAATGTAGTTGGCACAATCGTAGAAATGATCATGTCGTAGCAACAGACCAAATAGAATCTACTGTTGCTGTTGGGTCCATTGCTTGACTGGCTATATGGAAAGGATGCCATGTCATTACATGTATATTTAAGCTTCTCCTCGTAAGCCCTTTAGATTATAGGCGATTGAATTTAAGATATAATCACATCTGTTTTAGTGTTATTGAGGAAGTTGTTACGAAAATGTTTTGTATTGTATATTTAAGATTCGTCGAGTCGTTTTACCCCCTCACCACCATGATACCCTTATGATACCCGTCTAGAAATCCATATTTCCTTCCAAGCTTTCTCGTCTACGGCACTCTGCTTTTCGGACTAGGTAGGGTGTGATTATTTGGCGTAAAACTACACGGCAGGAGCTGTGGTTCCATTGTGTGCAGCAGTACCTGGCCGCGACTTGGAAGCGCCAGTACGCTCGTCTCGATGAGCCCGGAACAATAACCCTTCAACGAAGATATTGACCAGCAAGAAGAAGCTACAAATTGTTAGTACAAGCGTCTCGTGAATTGACAGGAGGCGCATAGTCAACATACAATGCGAAGAAGTTGAATGCAATAACGGTCTTCTTCAGTCCGCATTTGCCAAAAGTGGGAGCGTGCGTCCTGCATCGACCACCAGCCCAGTCTTGTGCCGAGAAGATAAAGGCAGTGAGCCAAAGGTAGGACAAGATATGGTTCGCAAGCCACAGATGGCCACCGTAGGCATTGACGAGCGGTAATATCATGCCAAAGGTCCAGACAGCCAACGTGATGGTAGCCTAATGAATGTGAGAATGTTATCTTGAGTTCGGAGAAAGGGAGAGCTTACGATGACCTCCTGGTAGATGACATGGGCGTTGTTGCTGAGATTATACTTGGCGAGGAAGAATGACAGAATGCCCGTGACTATGAGTGAGGACACCCATACTGCGAAATGATTGCCAAAGGCAAGGAGTCTTAGGGTTCGTTGGAACATTTTGCGAGACGTCCTTGGTGGTCGAAGAGTCTCAGTGTAAACTCAGCACGATTTTTCTTGTGAAGAAGATTGCATTTTAGTAAATGTGGCTCAATGACTGCTATCGTATATATACAGGTCGTTCTACAGTTACACGGTGGCTTTACTCTCAGTTATCGTCAGTTATCGTCATCGTTGTGCTTCCGACTGCAGACCGATGTATGACGCTGAGACATGAGCACTGCCGTGTTGATGATTGCTAGCGCATTTGCACCTTCAAGCACCAAGCAATCTTGCCTGTTTGGCTTCGTCTGACATCTCACTCATTCACAGCATGATGCATGACGCCGTGATTTGAGGTCGAAGTAGTGCTAATATCGTGTCGTGCACGTAATGTGGCAGTGAAGCAAGCTATGCCAGCAGGTACTTGCCTCGGTCGCAATAATTCGGCAATCATGACAACATGTGTATAACCGACTCACGAAAAACACAAATCGTGTCTGAATCAGCCTTGCACAGAATGCGTCTGTAGAAATTGCTCCGCTGCTGCCATTTCCTCGCTTGATGGCAGGTTGGCAATCATGAGGTATAAGACGTCCTACGACAAATAATCAGCCACATGCTTCGGGAATCAGCCTCGCAGACTTTAAGAATAAACAAACCTCATGCATAAACTTTCTGATGCCGCGTATCAGAGCTCTTGGCCCGACCGTGCCCAAGACGGTAGTTCCACGTTGCTCTCTTCTCGCCTCCCTTCGTTCGGATCGATGCTCACGTCTAGCAGCCCTCCTATCACGCCTGTCCTGCATTCTGCCACTCAGTCTACCAGTGACAGCGCCTCCTGTAAGTAAAGCCACAAGACTGCCGCTGCTCGCTGGATGGTTGGGATCTGCGTAGCGTGAATGAAATTCAGGCTTCTCATTCAGCTGAGCCAGACGACTCTCCGGATGCTCGTTTGCCCACTGGGCTTGAGCCCGCTTATCCATGTAGTCCATAGCAAAGTTCATGCTGCGCTTCAGTCCGTTTTGCTTCTGCCCAGCATCTTCAACGGCCTGCCTCCCTTCGGGAGTACCAGCGAGCTTGTCTAACGTCGGAAACACCAGCGGCGCTGACTCTGGCCACTCAAAGCTTGTTGTTCCATGTGAGGCTTGCATCCTATCGCTGAAACCGCTTGTTGTTCCAGAGCCCGGACCAGAAGCATTCTGTGTGGCTTGCTCCAGTGCCGCGTCAAAGTTGACTTGTGTGACAACCTCACGGGCTCGGCTAGGTTTCCAGGTCATGATGACGGCAATAAGACCCAACGGGCGAAAGAATCCGGCGTTCATCTTGTTCAAGAAAGCGTTTGTTTTCGAACGGCTGTGAGCCTGGAGGCCGACTTGAGTGGCGACACGTGCCGCAATGGAAACGGCTATGGAAACAGGCTCCGGGACATTTTGCACAGCCACGGCCGCGAGGTTGATGGCGTTGATCCAAGGCGATGGCGCTGTTGCCATATTCAGCTGCTCGATAAAGTCGAAGAATGTCGCCTCGTCAATGCCCACATCTTGAAGCAATGGTGCATAGGCGTGGATGAAGCCGCGGGCACGCTCTCCGGGACGGCGCTGCGGGAGGATCACGGGCATCGGCAGTCCCTGGCGCTGTATCTGCTGGTTTGATGGAGCGGTATGACTTCGTACAAATCCTTCAGCCATTGCGTCGACGTCAATGTCTTGGGCCATGACAGTAGCATAATCGGGCGGTGGCTCTAGTTGTGATTGCGCAGCATCGAGCTGCCATGCTGCCTCCTCCAGATCTCGGGACGTCTCTTGATCAACGCGCACTAGCTCCTCGTTGCCATCGCTATCCGAAGATCCGTTACCGTCATGTTCATATGAGGTGTGGCGCCTTTCATCGCGAGATCCTTCCGAATAACTGGCCGGCCGGGCTTCATCATTGTTGTTAGACGTAGCAGCAGCAGCTTGCGCTTTCTTCTTCTCTTGGTGATTGTGGTAACTCTCAGCGGCGAGACCAATACCAGCAGCGACATTTCTCACAAGGCTGCTGACAATGCCTTTGCGTCTTCGACCGCCGGTGCTACTTTGAGAGTGAGATCTCGAATGAGATGACGAAGCGGTTCCGTCGTCTTCATATTGGCGCCCATAGACCCCGCCTGGTGAGCTTCCCGGCTGTAGATACCTGGTCGTCTGTAAGAGTGTGCTTCTTCATGTCGGAATCCGTCCTTCATCATACCTATTGTGACTATCGTGGCTAGACATGGCTGTAAACTCTCGCTATTGTGCTTGATAGTTTATGTGCCAACTGTGTCTCTGGATCTCGAGAAGGTTAAGGATAACTGGGAGACACTGAAGGTTGGAAGGCTTCAATGGGGCCCTCTACTTATGAGTCGACCTAAGGATTGAGTCTCCATTGCTGATACCATCGTGGCAGTGAGTCGCGATCCTTTAGAGGGTCGACCGGCATATATAGCGGGGCAGTTTCAACCGAACCGAAGCTATTTTTGCTGGTGATGGGCGCCAGTGACGCGATGGTATCAAGTAAACACCAATAAGTTCGTGTAGTTCCCCTGCGCTAGAGATGGGTTTGTACAGGGACCGAGATCCTGATATACAGGGATTGATTTGAAATACGTGAGATTATCCATATGAACTCGAAGCCGCTTCGGAAGGTTGCGAAGTCTTCATGATATTCCCGGTGTGCCTGAGTCGTGACCTGCATCTTTCTCGGACGGTCTAAGACACAGCCTCTGATCTCAGCCACACTGCAGGCCTAGCGAACAGTGTGTTGGTGAGACTGCTATGCCCTGCCTCATCGACATCTGCCATGTTCACGGACGACAATGAGCCCAGCTCATTTGTTTCAGACATGGCATCTTCATTGTGTATCCGGTGCTCGCGTCGTGCACTCGAATATGTATCGAGAGCCTCAACAGCGGTATTCAACTTCTCATGCATGAGCTTTTTCACCCTCTGCACTGATTGTAAGCTCTGAGGTAGCTCATTAAGCGCATCAAAGACGATTCCACAAAATCCATCGAATGAGTCTTTCGCAATCTCATCTCTCTCCAGGTAGACGAGCAGAACATCAGCCGATAGCTGTAACGACGCGAGGATATGGTGCGGGTACGGATCCAAGCTGATCATCGAGGACAGTCTGCGGTCACGCTGTGTCCCGTCCTGATTGAGCGCTACCTGGCACCTGAGTCCGAAGCTGATTGTGCTGAAGATTGCATGAACTGATTCGCGACGAACAATATCAAACTTGGGGACGAGATCCAAACGCTCGATCGAGACGGCTATACTACACAGGAGGAGTAATCCCATATGATAGTGCAGCTGAAGAAGGTCTTAAAAACGTTAGTCTAGAAGTCAACGTTGAGAAGAGTAGCATGGTGGTCATCAACTCACAATAACATAGTCGAGCATCTTTGCTGAGAAACAAGAGATGTTTCTCGCAGGTGGCCAGGAGTGGCTTGAAGGTTCTATCAAAGCGCTCTAAAGCCTGGCCGATGAGTATCTGCAGTCTCGCGATGACGGACTCGTCGTAGCCATGGTTTATCGCCTCTCGCAGCGCACCGATTATTTTCCATGTGTATCCTTTCCAAGTCGATGCCCGATGAACGATATATAGAGTAGATTGACTGGTTGGTACAAACCCATTTTGTCGCCATGGCTCTGTACTCTCATGGAATAGCTGAACCCGAGCTTTCATTAGACGGAAAATCGGCTCCTCTTCGAAGCCAAAAACTCCACTGCAGAGGATGGAGGGACACCCTCTGGTCATGGCCGAAGAGGTGTCAAAAACGACGCCGGCCCAGTACATCATATTTTCGGCATGGATGAAGTCTTCGTTGACAGCAACATGAGCACCGGAACCCTGTCCACCGTTTCGACCGACTGAAAGACCAGTCCCGGAGAATCTGAGATCTCGTCGTTTCACTCTCAGCCTGTGGATGTGACGGAGGGCCATATCGACGCTGACCTCGCCAGCGCTGTGAGCATTCTCCACATCCATTGAAACCGCGTCGCAAATGGGAGTGAGTCCAAAGAGATACAGAGCCAAAACCGTCTGGTAGCTCAATTTGTCAAAGATGGACAGCACTCTAGACTTGGCATTGTGCCAGAGCCGATCACCAAGCAACGAGAGTTGCTGGCTATCTACTGCGCTGTCCGTCACCAGCGGAAGCCAGCGGAGAGAGAATGTATGTACTGAAGCGATGAGTGCCAGGCGAACATCTCGATCGCATCGTGGGCAAGCATGGCGAGTTGAGGCATGACTGGCGTCGCCTTCACAGGTTGCCCAATCAAGGGAGACAGCGAGCTGAAGCATTGTCAGGCTGGACATCTATTTGTCATTTAGTACATGTATCTAGAACATACTGATACACGCTATGATCATCAAGTTGGCTCACATGATCGGGGACCACATATGGACTGCAATCAGGCCCGGTCCAGAGTGTCAGGACGGGCTCAAAGATGAGGGTAAAGACCTTCCAGAGCTGGTTGTGAAGAGCCATGGCCTCTATCTGTCGTGATAATTCGCCATCTCGCGTCAACCTAACAATGTGAGCATTGGAAGCTGATAAATAGGCTTATAAATGAACAGCGTAAACATACTGCGAGCTTCTTTCACGTTCATTTGCCGTCCCAGCAGATTGGGTACGCGCAGCTTCATGGTGCTGTATTACTACAGTCGTCTCTGGATCACTGGTCACAGCCCGTGTACCAGCTGTCCGGAACCGATTCGGAACCGAGCGACGAGATGACTGACGGGGAGTCTTTGACCTATGGCCATCCCTTACTGCGGCCGCTGCATTCTTGCTTGCGTGACTTTGAATCCACTGAAAGACTTGGTTATAACGGGTTGAACTATGTGGTAAGCAACGGAACATGAAGCATCAAACGGACCTCATATGTGCAGGGCACAGCCCGTTTCGAACAGTTTGTACACTGAATCCGCGTCGAAGCGGCGTCGGAAATCCCGGATGCTTGATTTCTGGATGCGCGAGTCTCGGGAGCTGTGAGTTGGCGCTCCTGTAGCTGAGCAGCATCGCATGCGATGCGCGATTTGCGGCAGAGGTCGCAGCTTGAGAACTGGCGTCTACGTGCAGACTCGGATCCGTTACCTTGAACCATGATGGGAACTGTGCATGTTGTGGACAAATTTATTTGACGCACCGGCTAAGACAGATATGCAATTCCCACCTGAAATATAACGCTAATATAAGATTCATTTAGATCAATCGTGCTTACTGAGAGGGATTACTTTAGCCGTGAGACTATAGACAAAGCTATTCGTGCAAGTGTGATCTCGGATCCGAGGCTGGCACATAATATTGCCTAGTGAAGAGTTTCCAGCACCACTCCAGCAGTCGCATGTATTACCTTATCCATTAACGGTCGTCTTCAGCATGATAACTCTTGGATCGCCATGAGAGATTGACTATATAAGACACAAAACCCCTTCATTGTGGTAAATGGCTATAACAGTAATCACTGCTTCTTACCCCCAGAAATCGACCATCTGAATTGTCACGATGTCTACCCAAGACAATACTCTACCTTTCGATGAGTGGCAGTCCATTCGAATGAAAACAACGGACACTAGTCTTTTCGCCCGCTACAATGGCACCGGCCCAGCTGTTCTGTTGTTGCACGGATGTCCGCAGCATTCTGTATGTTGACTCTGGACCTGTTCACGGTTCTTCAAAATAGAGCTAATCTAACATATCGCAGTTGATGTGGCACAAAGTAGGCCCGCTACTTTCTACAAAGTATACAGTAATCTGCCCAGACCTACCCGGTATGGGCCAGTCGACGCTCAGCGAATCCGGAACATACACTTCCTCCGCAGCAGCTGAAGCCATTATTGAATTGCTCGATTTCTTACACATTGAGAAGGTCGCTATATTTGGCTATGACAAAGGCGCTTCGGTTGGATCCGTCCTCGCCTGGAAGTACGCCGACCGTGTAACCTCACTAAGTGTTGGCGAATATGCTTTACCTGCCTTTGGACACGAAATCATCCAGAACCCAGAGCCGTCGAGGAACCTGTATGGGCATTGGCATCTCGCCCTCTTTACCATCCCCGAGGCAGCCGAGTTTCTCATTCGCGGCCGTGAGAAGGAGTTTCTTAATTGGTACTTCTGGCATAGTTCGTATTCAGCAGGCGCGACTATATCGCTGGAGCATGTCAAGCGCTATGCAGCAGCGTTGGCAAAGCCGGGATATTTGCGCTCCATGACGGAGTTTCTCAACGGCAACATCTGGCGCGAGGTTGAATACTTCAACCCGCTGAGAGACGACCCAATTCGACTTCCTCTGACTGTTCTTTGGGGAGAAGCTAGCATGGTGCCTGAGGAAGTCAGTCAAGATCTATGGGGACCTACAGCAACTTTAGTCAAGACAGTAATTGTACCAAAGGCAGGACACTGGCTAGGTAAGCGTCCGACCACGTTTGCCCAGGACATGTTATTGACAGTTCAACAGCGGATGAAAACCCCAGGTGGTTGGCAAAGTTCATCGACCAGAATGTTGCCAGCTCTGCCGTCGAGCCGACGTTTGTCGATCTCAGTTATTTGGAAGATCGAGTTACGATGATGTAGATATTCGTCCCATGACTTGTCTGAGACGCTGTGACTAATTCAGGATGGACTTGGCGGGTATTGGAGTACATGTACCCTAACAGTGATGGGGAAGTTGATCGTGAGAAGAACGATCATGAGACTTTGTGAAGTATTTATTAATGAGACATTCAGATAGTAGTGAGTAATTGTATAGCCCTTTGTCCTTTATAGCAGAGAGAATTGGAAGGGATCGAGCCATCAGATATGGTACTGTCGACGAAGGCTTCAACCAGCCACCTGCACGATGCCAAACACAACCTCAACAGTCATGGCAGGGACATTCTATGATAAACAACTTTAATTTAGAGAAGAAAGATAATCATTCAAAAGAGAGCTCATTTATCGTATATACACGTATACCTTGACGAAGTAACATTGATCCGGTACCGACGCACTGAAGGAAACCCAAACCAAGGCAAGCGGTACCTAAGCACCTTCTTTGTAGCTGTCGATCAGCCGCGAGGTTCTAGCTGCAAGCGTGCAAGCTCCCGCTTCTTGCCTGAGGTGTCATCGCAGCCACAACCTGAAACCTCAACTCCAACCAGTCATCATCACCACAACTACAGACAAATCTCACCTCACCACAGAGAACACTCGCCACCGCACATGCAGTCGCTGCTCAGGTTCAGCGCATCCCCGCCAATCCGCTGACGAAGCTCGGCTGCTGACCGTCGCAGCTGGCCGCACAGAGACTGCGCAGCACTGGCATACGCAACCTGCAGCCGCGCGTGAGCCTGCTTGGCACCGCTGCCGCCCGTCGCTATGGCTGCCGTACAGTGTCCATAGACAACCTCACGGTCTGCGTGGCTGAGATGCGCCATGTCTCTGGAGCCGCGGAACCGAGGCAGCTCGCGGCTGCGCGCCCTGATGCCGTCCCTGATGTCGATGAGGCTGGCCGCGTCTTCGGCACTGATGCGCCGATCACCACAGATGGACGCCAGCACCGAGTTGGCCTCGCACGAGCCCGACGACGTCGCGCCGGAACTCGAGTTGGACTTGGACTTGGAGCTGGAACAGGCACAGAGATCGCCGCCGGAGCGCTCGAAAGTCGCGCAGGCACTGCCGGCCACGCAGCAGATGTCGATCGCGCCGCGCGTGTCGCGCAGCACCACGGCCTCGAGGGCATCGCACACAATGTCCATGCAGGCGGCCACACCCTCATATCCCGCGGCGGCCCCCACGGCAAAGTAGGCGTTGTCGGCGGAGCCCAATCGCGTGTCGCTGCACAGGTCGCCGGCGTCGTGCCCAAGCGCGGATGCAATATACAGCCACGACGGCACGGGCTCCTCCCAATCGGCGCTGCTGCCGAGCTCGTAGTGCATCAGGACGTCCCAGTGACAGGCGTACACCCACGCGCGCAGCGTTAGGCCCCGGACAAGCCCCAACGTCGACAGACATCCTGCGTGCCAGTCGAGGATGGTTGGCCACTGCACCACCAACTCCATGGTTGCAACCGTCCAACGGGCCAGGCTTGCATGGCGCGCGACGTCCCCGGCAAACGCTGTGAAGTCGCTGTCTCGAACCTTACCGTGGTCCAGGGCGGCGAGATAGGTGCCCAGGACCGTCAATTCCAGGCTGTCGGTCAGCGTGTTGATGTGGTTGTTCATGAAGAAGTAGTGCAGCAGCACAGTCTCAACCGAGCCGCGGGCGCCCCTTGCTATTTCTTGGCTGGCCTTGCCGCTCTTCTTCTCGATCTGACGACGACCAGGCCCGGCCAACCACAGTGCATCGGCGAAGATCTCAGGCGTCGCACCCGCCCACATGCCACGCTCATAAGCGAGTTCGATTTGCTCTCTGGTGGGCGCGCGCGCGCGGACGACCTCTTCGGATTTGGGAGCCGCATCGGAACTTGCGGGCGGCGCTGTGGCGGCTTCAAGCTGCTTTGTCGATGATCTGAGCTGTCGGGTCGAGACGGGCGTCAGTTTCTGTGACGCCTTGGCCGGTTTCTTCGTTACGCCGGCCTGGCGCGTCAAGGTGCTTGGCTTCTGGTGTTGTTGCTTGGCTGGCGCCTTGAGCTCCTTGGACTGTTTCCTCAGCGCCCCGATGGCGACCTCGATGGACAGGGATTGAGCCTGTCCGGACGTCTCTAGCTTCCGATTGCCGCACGAGCACCAGTGCGCAATTGGACCAGCGTCGTCTTCGATCGGCCCGTTGCGCTTATACCCGCCGCTTACTTGGCCCTTCTCCACAGGTTTTCCACGCAGCTCCTTCGAGGCGAGATCCAGAGCCCAAGCGGCCCATCCGTTCTTCAAGACGTACAGAGCGAGCATATCACACATGTCCGCCTTGTGGGATTTGTCAAGGCATGCTGGCGCACGCTCCACCGCTCCGTGATGCACAACTCGTCCAGTGCCGTCGAGCCACCGCAGCATGACGGTATCGTCCCGGCTGGCGAGCTCATCCCGCAGCTGTCGCAGAAACTTGCTGGGAAGAGGTCTTTGGAGCCCGGAGACGCAGCCGACACACGTCTGCGCGCCATTCCAGCAGACGCTCACCCTACACTCCTGGCACAAGCTGATGTCCGACGTGTGAATGTCAATGTCACTGCTCCATGACTGGTCATCCGCCGACCAAGAGGCGTGGTCGTTATCCTCCAGCT
Organism: Trichoderma citrinoviride; assembly: GCF_003025115.1. Lineage (NCBI taxonomy): Eukaryota > Fungi > Ascomycota > Sordariomycetes > Hypocreales > Hypocreaceae > Trichoderma > Trichoderma citrinoviride. The sequence continues at coordinate 1,154,533 of NW_020194716.1, read as the reverse complement.
TCGGCATTGTTTCCTACCCTGCTCGTAGTGTTGAGTTGTCACTGTCGCCCTTTCTGTAAGGGAACATGCGATGTTTTCCCTCCTTTCTTTATGCTCCTGTGCCGTGATGTCCTGAAATGCCTTTCTGATCGGGGAAAAAAAGCAAATTTGGGCACCTATATATCCTTTTTCTCCATCCCCGCTTGCCAGGGCGGAGCGGGAACGGGTTCCCGTTGGATGGGTCCGAAGCCCATGATAGTCAGCTCACCGACCCGGGGTTACGGGTGCACCTTGATCTCTCTTCATCCTTTCATTGGCCAGGCAATGGCATCATCTCATGGTTCCCTCGGCTCGCTTGTCATTTCCGTCCTCGTTTTACGTGATATATGCGGTTGGTTGATGGTAGTGGGGTTCAACGGCCTGTCGACTGGATATCTCTTCCACGCGGAGGAGCATGATTGGCCTCGGGGCATGTGTTGGACTTGACTCCGGCTTCCTACAGAACCGCCGTCACCGTCGCCTAGTGCAGTGTCTGCATATATCACTTTGAACTGCAGCAATGCAGCCATTGTGGTGGATTTGGTTGGCTTCTGGCTCGGAGCTACTCTATTAGGTGCATATTATTGACCTCTAGCCACCTGTATCAAACTTGACGTGTATTTATTTGCCTCAACTGCCAGCTTTGTTTGCCGTCATTGATACCTCGACTAGTGGTGTTGGATCCTGTTGCAGGTCAGATGCCCTAGCCCTTCTCATCGCCGGCGGCACTTCTCATCGCCGTCATCACATCACCACCATTGTCTCTCATCATGGAGGACGAAGTGCCTCGTCTCTGGCTCGCCTTGGCCGGCCTGGGCTTGTATCTTGGTGTCAGGACCTTATATCGCCTATATTTCCATCCGCTGTCTCATATCCCTGGACCAAAGCTGACAGCATGTACGCATCTATACGAATTTTACTACAATGTCATTCGCCCGGGCATGTTCCTGTTCGAAATCGAGAAGATGCATAAACAATACGGTCAGTCGTTTGGGCGACTTACCTGGGACGCGTATGCTAACGAGGCTTGGATAGCAACAGGCCCCATAGTGCGGATCAATCCCCGAGAGGTTCATATCAGCGACCCAGACTTTTACGACGAGATTTACGCTTCCAGCTCTCGCAAGCGGAACAAGGATCCCAAGTATGTCCCTACCTATGCCTTGCCCGGCTCCATGGTGTCGTCCGTGAGCCAAGAGGAGCACCGGTTCCGACGAGGAATCTTGAAGGACTTCTTCTCCAGACGCTCCGTTGCCGAGCTGTCTGATTCGGTCAACGAGCGGGTGCAGAAGCTCATGAGGCGCCTGGAGGCGGACAGTCTCAACGGGACGATTGTCTCGCTTGACGATGCCTTCTCAGCGCTGACATCCGACATCATCACGGCGTACTGCTGCGGTAAGGACTGGGACTTTGTCGAGGACGAGAACTTCCGCAGCGACATTCGCAATGCTGCTGAGAATGCCATTGAGTTTACTCACATCTCACGCTTTGTCCCGTGGCTCGTCTACGCGATGAGCGCCCTTTCGCCACGCCAATTGGCCTTGATCATGCCGGGCAAGGCAAAGCTCTTCGAGTTCCTCGAGTCCTTCTTGGAGTACGGACTGAGGGAGTCCCATGTGGACAAGCGGAAGACGATGGTGGCCACCCTGGCCGATCCAAGCATCCCCGAAAAAGAACGGGACTACTATCGACTCCGGGACGAGACATTTGCCCTGCTTGCCGCTGGCACGGAGACGACTGGTCGGGTGTCAACCATTGCGGCTTTCTATCTGGCCAACGATAGCAGAGTGCGGGAGAAGCTGCAGGCGGAGTTGAAGCAGGCCATGCCCACGCTGGATGCCAGGCCAACATGGGTTGAGCTGGAACAACTGCCTTATCTGGTGCGTTGCAGTCTTCACCCTCGGGACAATCAACCAACATGCATAATTCGGACCCAGTACGCTGATTCACTTACCGCCAGAATGCCTTTATCAACGAGTCATTGCGGTTGGGCTATGGTATCACCGCTCGACTCCCGCGAGTTGCACCGCACGAAGCTCTGCAGTATAAAGAATACGTGATCCCTCCAGGAGTGAGTTTGATGAACAGTCTGATTTTTATTGCGCTCTCTCCCCCTCTCTTGCTTCTCGCGTCTAACCCACATTCTCTTCCCGCGCCGAAAAAAACAGACCCCTGTCAGCAGTTCCACATATTTCATCCATGGCAATGCCTCCATCTTCCCCGACCCGGACACGTTCCGCCCCGAGAGATGGATCGAAGCCGCAGAAAGAGGAGAGAACTTGAAGAAGTACCTGGTTACATTCAATCGGGGAAGCAGAGGTTGCATCGGTATCAAGTATGTCACGCATGTTTTTCTCTTTACGTTTATCTTTACGAGTCTATTCTGTGCTCCATATGGCAGCACAGCTCCGCCCTTACTCCTCATCATAATGCATGCAGCTGACTGACGGCATTAGCCTCGCATACCTGGAGCTGTTCCTCACGCTCGCGCATTTCGCCCGTCGCTTCAACATGGAGCTGCACGACACTGTGCTGGACGACGTCCGCATCGTCCGGGACATGACCATGGGCGTGACCAGGCGAGGCGGCGTCAAGGTCTATGCCAAACTGTCGCGTGTCGACGAGTAGGCTGTCTAGCTGTCTATTAATTTGGCGGAACTCTGAAGGAATGCGCCTTGTCCGTGGCCAAAAGTCCGCTCTCCTGACTTGGATTCTCTGCTAGACCGCGCAGCCCGGAGGTGCAAGATAGAGCGTAATTTCGGCGCACAAACACGCAGAGCCCTAGGATCCGCGAACCAAAGAGACGCTATTGAACATCCAGCTACAGATTTGTAATTGTGATTTGTTCTTAATTGCGCTGCGTGACGGAGCAAGGCAGCCAGTTGGACCAAATTTCCTTTGGCTGCTGGGGAGGGGGGAAGCGGCTGGTATTGTTTACTCGTACTAACAAGACGGCCATGCAGCCAGCCCGTTTGGCACAACCCCTGGCATCATTAGCTAATCGTTCCCAGTCTCCCGGATTTCTGGTCGAGCCAGACACCATCTGAAGGGGCCAAGGAAGGAGAAGTAAGACAGTTGCCTCTCATTGGTTACCAAAAAAAAAAAAGTCCGTCATCAAGACTTGTTTGTTGGCGGTGTGAAATTAATTAGAACGTGTGTGTCTGATATCCCAAAGCGGAGAGAAAAGAAGTACGGAGTACATACAGAGAGGGCGAGAGAGAGAGAGAGAGAGAGAGAGAGAGAAGGCTTGCCTCTCCTGCCTCTCGGGCTGAACGACGACAACCCCGGACTGACTTCATTTCTTTTCCTTTTCCATCCTGTCTCTGCTCTCTTCCTACTCGCCCTTCCTGCTTCTTCGGACTTGAACAAGCTCGCTTTTGTCCGTGCTGACTCCACTAGCTGGCAGCTGAAATCATCAGAAGGGAGAGGGCCTCCCCCCCCCTGTCTAGCGGCCTTTTGTCTTTTGCAGCTGTTTAAAACGGAGTACCCCTTGTGGTGGTTTCGTTTCAGTTGCACTGTCGCAACGGTTTGAAACCTACCACCAACCAACAACACCATCAAGCATTGTCATCAACACCATCGTCGATATCACGAGCCTCGCCGTATCATCATCTTTGTGACCGTCACATTTGATATCTTGCCCCCCCACCCCGTCGTCACCTCTGTCGATCTAAGCACCCGTCACCAGCAACTACCTTGCACCAACAGCCTTCGCAAGTCGGACCAAATGGGGCCTTCAGGGACAGCCCCGGGTGAGAACCCGAACCGCAGCTCTCTTGTGGATCTCAAGAACTTCCAGTTCACCTTTGACTGCTCCAATATTATCGAACCCGATGTATGTGTGCTTTTCCTGCGTCCCCGGAATCCGTGGCTGCTGGCCATTGGCTACGGCCGAGCTCCATTTCCCCATGCCTTTTCCTTGCTTTTCGTGCATACTGCATCAACTTGAACACCCTACTAACTTACTTTTGCTTGGCATCGTGCAGTTATCCTTTGGATTCAAGTAAGCGGACTCTGGCGTGAGAAACAATTGGCCAGCGTCGTCGAAGCTCTCTAACCCGCTTGTTCTTTCTGCACATACAGAGACGACACTATATCCTTATCCGAGAGCGTGCGGGACTTTCCCCGAGAGTTTGGCCGCACGTATCACGCCTACCGAGCAGGATGTAGGTATCATAAAATATTCGTTCTTGATAAGGCCCCAATGCTAATAGCAAGCTTCCTCTCTGTTTCTCTGTCCGCAGCATACGCCTACCCCAACGATATCCCGGAGCAGGAGCGTCTGGCGTTTCAGGGGCCCATCATCAAGAGGCTCTTCGGAGACAGGCTTTACTTTGCTCCGCTTTCGCAATCGAGGCCTCCGCGGTACATCCTCGATGTGGCCACCGGCGTCGGCGACTGGGCCATTGAGATGGGGGACATGTTCCCGACGTCTGAGGTCATCGGCACGGACCTTTCCCCGATCCAGCCCGACATGGTACCTCCGAACGTGAAATTCTACGTCGACGACTCGTAAGTTGACCCCTCGTCCAAAGGAAGACAGGACGCCCCGAGAACCGGAGACGAGGACTTGTTGCTTTGCGGCTAACCCGTCCCCTTTAATGACCCCAGGGCGGATGAATGGAACTTTACGGAAAAGTTCGGCTACATACACACCCGCCTGACGGCCGGCTGCTGGGGCTGCTTCGAGACGGAGATTGCCCAGCAGGCCTTTGACGCCCTGGAGCCGGGCGGCTGGTTCGAGTCGCAGGAGGTCGAGGGCGTCTTCGGCTGCGACGACGGCACGCTGGACCCGGCCGGCCCGATGTGCACGTGGCTCCACGAGATGCGCCTGGCCGCCGAGCAGATGCAGCGCCCGGCCGTCCTAGGCTCGATGCTCAAGGAGGTCTTTGAGCGCGTCGGCTTCGTCGACGTGCAGCAGCTCATCTTCAAGATCCCGACCAACGAGTGGCCGCGTGACGAGCGCCTCAAGGAGATTGGGCGGCTGTGGGGGGAGAACTTTTCGCAGGGCCTGAACGGCTTTTCGATCCAGCTCATGAATCGGGTCTTTGGGCGGAGTCCGGCTGAGATTGAGGTGAGTTACTGCATGCATACAACTACCTTATTTCGTATCCCTACAATGTGTGACGAAATAAGCGCAAAGGAAGGGAGACGCAGGCCCTCTCCTTTGGGATAATCTACCCCCCTGTTTCAGACTGTCGTATTGTTTTGCTGACTCTCTTCTTTCCCTTCTTGGAAGCTCCAATTGGTGAAAATCCGAGAGGAGCTTTCCAATCCGCAGATCCATGCTTACATGCCTGTTTTTGTCGTCTGGGGGAGGAAGCCGTATGTCGGGGAGCGGGTGAATACTCGCATGAGTGACTAGGCATGGCCACTCCGCGTACCTTATATACGAGCATGTGTGATTTAATTTCTTGAAAGTGCATTGGACATCTGGATTGTCATATTAGTTAGCGATATGTAATGAGATAGAGCGTTGGATATCAGTAAAGTGCGGTTCTGGGTTCCGGGTAGGAGTAATAAAGAGGCGTCTGTGAAACCGTGCCTTATGCAATCACTCTTTGTACCTAAGTGATATGCTATGACGATATGTGAAGAAGTAAAGTAGAACAATTTGAACAAAGTAGAGCAATTTAGAAGAAGTAGAACAATCTGCTCTATGGACCGGGCTGGATATATCCAGCTCTAGCAGCTAAGATTCTCTCCGCAACCTTTGGATAGCCCTTCTCACTTGCATCCGTCACAGCAGCTCGACCCTCTTCACCAGCAGCCCACCATCCGTCTATCTCTGCTCCAGCATCCAACAACCTCTCGACAAGTCTGGGATGACCCTCCTTAGCGAAACACTGTACGGCCGACTGACCACCACAACTGGCAGCCCACTCTGAGTCTATCTTTGCCCCAGCAGCCAAGAGCCGCTCGACAACGGCTGGGCAGCCCTCTTCGGCAGCACACCGTAGTACATCTGACTGACCATCGTTACTGGCAGCCCA
>NW_020194716.1:938794-1148422 GCF_003025115.1 Trichoderma citrinoviride | reverse complement strand
CTCGACAACGGCTGGGCAGCCCTCTTCGGCAGCACACCGTAGTACATCTGACTGACCATCGTTACTGGCAGCCCATTCGGGATCTATCTCTGCTCCAGCGGCCAAGAGCCTTCCGACGACCCTTATATGTCTTACTCTAGCAGCAGCTTCTAGAGCAGTGTCGCCGTAGCCGCAGCTATACTTTGCGTTCACATCTGCCCCAGCGGCCAACAACCTCTCCAGTATAACAATATCGCCGTGTACAGCAGCAGCTTGTAAGGGGGTGTGGGAATTTTCCCTCTTCGGGAACGCGTTAACGTCAGCTCCGGCGTCTAAGAGCTTCTCAACAATCCCAAGATGGCCATGTAGAGCAGCATCTTGTAAAGCAGCGTTGCCCCAATTGAAGCTGGACCCCTTTGCGTTCACATCTGCTCCAGCGGCCAAAAGTCGTTCAACAACATTCTGATGTCCATATCTGGCAGCAGCCTGTAAAGCGGTGTGGCTGTAGTCGGTAAGTGGCACTGCATTGACGTTGGCTCCAGCATCTAATAGCTTTTCGACGATGTCTAGATAGCCCCCTTCAGCAGCATTGTGCAAAGCAGTTCGACCTGAATTGATAGTAGGCCATATTGCGTCTACATCTGCTCTGGCGGCCAGTAGCATTTCGACAATACCTGAATGCCCGTTAGCAGCTGCAGCCTGTAAAGCACACTTGTTCTGGTAATGATGGGTTGGCTTTGCATTGACGTCTGCCCCAGCGTTTATGAGCATTTGAACAATGTTCAAATAGCCCTTGAAACAAGCAACTTGCAATGCGGTTTCTTGCCGACCCTTTGGCTCTGCGTTGACATCGGCCCCTGCCTCTAAGAGCAATTTGACAATATCCAGATGGCCTTCTCCAGCAGCAGCCCGCAGTGCAGTTCCACCACCATCGTCAGCTGGTTCAGCATTAACATCTGCCCCAGCGCTCAGTAGAAGCTTGACAATGTTCATGTGGCCGCTTTCGGCAGCGCTCTGTAACACAGTCCGGCTGCGATGTCCAGCTGCTCTCATGTTGACGTCGGCTCCAGCGGCTATGATCCTCTTGACCATCTCAATGTTGCCCTTTCCAATGGCAGTATGCAATACAGTTCTGCCACGCACATTTTGAGAGTTTGCATTGACATCTGCTCCTGCATCAAGCAGGGCGTCAAAGACATCCATCCGATTTTTTGAAACTGCAAGCTGTAACGCAGAACAGTCAGATCTACTGCCTTCTGCATTGACATCCACTCCGGCAGCCAAGAAATTCCGAATCTGATTCAGGGTGCAGTGACGTATGAATAGGCACAGTTCATCGGGCCCATTCATACCAGCGGCTAGCAGACCCTTGATGGCATCCAGATCGCCGCTTTTGGCTGCGTCCTTCAACTCACTCCAACCGTAGGCGCCCGCAGCTAAGAGCTTTTCGACGGCGTGGTGATCACCACTACGAGCGGCAACTCGTAATACAGTATCGCCATTTATACGAGCGTTCAATAGGTATGTGAGAAGATCTTGATCACAAGCCTTGGCAGCGAATTCTAACAAAACAATGGCAGCGGCTAAGAGACTTCGAATAGAGTCGCTGTTGCCGGTTTCCATCGTGCTTTTCATCGCGGCTTGTAATAGAGTCGAACCCTCCACACCAACACGTCTGAGGCACTTGATAGCTTTTTGGTTGCCAGCTTCGATGACGGCCCGTGATACAATCCGAACATCTACACCAGATCGTATGAGGTGTCGAACAGCTACTCGATCGTCGCCTTCAACAGCGGCCTGCATCGCAGGCTGGGCATCGCCGACAGTCAGGAGATAATCGATCACATATTTCCTGCCACTTTGAGCAGCAGACAGTATTGCAGCCTGATAGTCGGCTCCGGCGGCTATGAGCATCCCGAGGATATCAAGCTGATCGCCTTCAGCCGCTACTCGGCAAGCATGGTTGATCTCAAGGTCCGGGCCTCCATTCTCGAGAACGATATCAAGTAGTGTGACATCGCTTTTATTTATCGCCTCGAGTAGCACTTGGTTTTTGTCGTCGGTTGTCACCATATTCGCCTGAATCAAGAGCCGTATGAGAGCGTAGTGGTTATAATTGCAGCCCCATTCCAGCACAGCCTTGCTGCTTTTACTGGACACTTCTTCGTTCCATGGTTTCTTCGCGAGCTCATGCTCATCGCTTATCATTTCTTTCCACAAGGCCCATGTCTTGGATTTGTCTCTGTCAAATTGTATTGTATGGAATATCCAGTGAATTGAGGCATAGGTCAGGAAAGGATGTCTCACGTCTATGCTTTCACGCGGGTCTCCTGCATTATCGCCGCGTGTCGTAGCCTCCATGGCAGTAGCAGCTTCTGAACCTCCCCTAGTATCCAAATTGAACTTCCAGAGAGAGGAAAAGGAGGCGGCTGCCTTCCATTGGGGTCGTAAAGCCGTGCCTGCCATGGCTATCGGCGGCATAGGCGGTAATGGCTGCTGTCGTTGGGCCAAAGTCTTTTTGAAGTCATTCAAGTTGAGATATGTTACGCATATTTCACCAATGTAGTGATCCGCGTCTTCGATGTTTATGAGGAACTGGTTGTGTCGCGCGTCGTGGACCTTTTCAATGAAGAACCGCTGAACACTCTGATGGACGAATTGGACGGTCTTCATTTCCTCATCGACCTGGACAAGGTTTTCACACCATGAGCTGATGTGTTTGATGCCATTAGGACGCCGCTCCGGCTTCAGATACGGTTGTCCGATTTGGATGAAGATAACCTCGCGCAGCTGATCTAGGGTTAGGGGTTCCTTTGCAGCAGCAACCCATCGAAAGATCTGTTTTGCAACTTTTTCGTTTCTGCCACAGATGATTCGGTCGACTACCCGGTTAAATGTCTCTTCTAGGCCTTTGGGTAGATTATGAATGGCCCTTCGGATGTCGTCGTCACACCGTTGCAGTACGAGTTCATCCATCTGAAATGATACCCACAGGAACCTGAATCAATTAGCATATGATCGATACTGTGATCCTTTTGAGAGACTCACATGCCATCGGCCCCTCCAGTCAGTGCAACTTTGACGTCTTCAATAAGGCTCGAATCCTCGACTATGAGCTCTTCGCTCCGTAATTTATCCTCGACTATCCCCTCGACATAGGTTGCGATATCAACATGAACCGATGGGCATCCCATAAAAAGATAGTTGTCGGTGCTTGTAAATGTGTTTTGTATTTCACTCGAAACGCTTTCACGGCCGGCAAGGAAGAGCTTGGTGTTTAATCCAGTTGCCACAAGTGAAGAGAGAATCCGGAGAAGATCCCCTCGGTCTTGCTTGCTGCACTCGTCTAGACCATCTATGGCGATGTAGAATGTTTTGAAGGATGCGGCAATCTTACGTAGTAGTTCGAGAAGGTCCTGAAGTCCAGATGACAGGCTGAGCCTCATCCGTTCCAACAAGAACTCGATTTCCCTGGAGAGAGTTGACGCATTGAGTGCTTGTTGAATAATCGACTTGAGTATAGTTTCAGCATTCAAAGACTGCTGGTCATTGAACTGTATGAAGAAGAAAGAGACAAACACGTCTGGTCTCCGCTTGTCTGTCAAGAGCTTGTCAATTAAACTCGCCCTACACATTGCCATTAGAATCCGTAATAGGTTTTTATACGACCGCATCGTTGTACTAACGTGAGAATCGTCTTGCCAGAGCCAACTGTAACTAGTCAGAACGATTGCTCCCTCGGTTGTAGTGTACTGGCAACTCACTCTTTCCGGAGCACCAGAGCAATGGGGATTTGGAGTCATTGATCCATCGATCAAATTCTTTCGTTTTGAACAGCCACTCCAATGTGCCGCTATATCGTTTCCGCCGACTTTGTTTCAGAGGAGTCACATAGTCATGGGTTGACAGAAAGTCGAGCAGCTGCTGCCTTCGCTCCATGGCTCTCCTCCTGTCGACTTCCGACTGTAACTCCGCGATTATGGCCGACTTTTCATTGTCTAGTGAGAGCATTCTTCTCAATTTCTCACTCTTGGAAGCTTTCTTCTGAGCTATAGTCTGGAGCTTCCGATCTTGATCATGCGCCTTTGCTTCAGCGAGAGCGATTGCTTTCTTGACGTCTCTGCTGTGTATCTCCATATCGATTGCGTATTGCTGAAATTCTTCTTGTAAAGGGCTCCATAGATGCGTGGGAATATAGCTCGGCCCTTTTTGCTGTTAGGGTGAGATGAACTGATTAACTCGGAGTAGCTTCACATACCTATGTGAAATTAGAAAACGAAACCGTCAGTTACCTAGGAGAAATTATCCTCTGTTTAACTGTTCGTCACAACATACATTGACCTAGGGAAGATTGCACTGCACGCTTGCAGTAACGAAGAAACGACGCGTAAAAGCTGCAAAGGGCTTTCTGTAGCTGAGATGATGATGAACAGTGGATCTGATAGTCCGTACGGCGTGGGAAAAGGCGACCAAGTTCCATGAAGTTCTTGGAGGCTCTTTCATAATATGACTCTGTTCTAATGGAGACCTAACGTGTTTGGTTAGTGTCATCGCAACCAGATGGAGGACAATGCGGGGATCTTTACAAGCATTGTCAATGTCACGCTGCCCCATATCAGAGAAGCAAGTCCATTGTGTGCTGGACTCAGTTTTTCAACAACGGCGGAAAAGTCCCTCACGGACTGTAGAAGAGAATAGAGTCTACTAGCAACACTGAGCCCCTTTCTGTTCCTGTTGAGCAAATCAAGTTCAGCGGTAAATATGAGTACGGCGTCTGCATCAGGTACATTCCTGGCGTTTCTCAACTCGCAACGTTGTTCGGGACTAAGTATCGTTTGGAAATCAAAAATTGCATCTCGCAACGTTTCGGTCCCTTTCGGCTCCAGAAGGACAAGATCCGAGGTGAATGAGGACGTGTTCCTGCTAGTACGTGCAATTTCGACGTTTGTTTGAAGGAGGCGGTCACGCCGATTGGTATCTATGTCCTGTCAATAGTGTCCATCCAGTGGGACAAGACTCGATCTTACCATTAGGGGCGGGAAGTTCGACATCATCTGTTATGGTATATCGTCCCAGCATGGCTTTTACCACGGCTGCCGCCGTTGCCGCTGCAAAGGGCTGCCAATTCTTGTTCTTGTGGCTGTCAGCATAGTCACAAATGCCCTTGACGACGATACAGGGAGCCTCGTCCCAAAGGCCGGCGCCCTCCATCTCGAAGGCAAGGATGTTGTGCTGTTTGGCGATCTGGTCCCGATGGATCCCCGACTTCATGACCGTATCTGCTGATGCAACACGTCCGATGTAAATTTCTGGACCTTGCGCCTCTTCCGCCTTAAGGTATCGCTTTGCTTCTAGCCGCTGCCGAGTGACGAGTTGTTTCTCGTCGCATCCCACCTCTGCACAGGCAGATTGTGCAGCCTCGTCGCAGAACCTTTCAACCTCACCACAGCATGATCGATCTTGATGCTTATGGCGATAGGCTGCTTCAAATAGTCTGTCTTCGGTGGGCCCCGGGTAGCTGTAACATCGTCGGTAACGCCTCATTTCTGCCGTCTGTTGTAAAACTCTCAAGTGATTGGCGGTGCTTTTCCGTAGGTCTTTCATCCCCATCTCGGATTTGAAATAGGCCAGCAGGGTGCGGATGTCTTTATTTGGCACATTTTGGGTAGCATCAATGGCCTCTTTAGGAACAAATTCGCCGGGATACTGTCTGCCAAAGTCATATTGGATGATGGACTCGCCAATCACCACGTCTCCCAGCAGCGCTTCTTGTGACCCAAGGAAAGGGACTCCGCCACAGACTCCCACAAGAAAGGCGACTCTCAAGCTTGAATAGCTCGTCCGCAGGCTGGCTGCCGAGCCAGCAACTGCGGCTTTGCCCATGTTTGGTAGAAGCATGAGCACGACGTTATGCATGCCGATTCGCCCGTTGCGATATGTGTTGGCGTCCCCAGAAGTCCGTCCGTACTGCTTATCGTCCTCGTCCCAGAACTCATCGATAAGAAGAGTGGCAGCATCATACTCGAGCGATAAAGCACATATGATCGCAATCTGGAAGTCCTTTCGGTGAGAAGGCCGACGACAGTCAGCTTCAGAGCCAGCCGATGGAGGACTGGCCGAAGAGAATGACATCTTGGCTGATGACTGGTAGTGGTGATTGCAGTGAGAGAACCCCGCCCTCTCAGCAAGGAAAAGCGAGGTTGATTCAGCTGATACCTTGCATCACGAGAGTATTTATATTTGGCAAGTTCGACCCGAGGCACTGAAATGCTCGCATCCGATTCCGAGGCGCTTTCGTAGACTTGGATGGTGTAAAACGAGTATATGCGGACACGGTTTGGGGCAATCTCAAATAGTTGGAGAAGCGAAGAGTGATGATTTGAAGGAATCGAGATGCTTCCAGGCATCTGCGGCGGCACTCAGCCTCAGTTGCCATGGGAGCCTGATTGGTAGGTAGTGTGACCAGTCAACCAATATCCTGTAAGTCCCAAAAAGGGGTTCACCAATCATGTGCTCGCTCGTTCGAGGAACATAGACAGAGACTATGTGCCCGTATTAAACTCCGAATCCTTGTCGTATTGCTCGACTTTCCCAAGCATAAACCTACATGTAGATTTCCCTACATAGTACCTTATACACTTTACTCACTCGTCGTAGGTTCCTCGTTAGAAGTCAGCCATCACCGAGCTGCAAGCAGGCAAACAAGCAGACAAGCGGACGCCTAGTATCTTTGCTGCCTCTATGGAAAACCCCGATAGATTGCGGTAGTAGATTTGTATGCATCTCTCAAAGCTGCCAAATACCGAGGCTCCATCTCTCCGATATATGCGGAATATGGATCAAGTTTGTTGTCACTGGTAGATACCTTTCCAATTGTTCCCTCGTTGGCGTTTGTCCTATGTTGTCACTTTAGTAGAGCAATGCAATCATGAAACCTTCAATATCGGGCAGATTATTATAGTCTATGCGCACATACGAGCATGACCGGTGGAAAGATCCTGGTCCCATAAAGTTCTTGTATCGAGTCGACCTCTCCTTCTGACACGAGCCATCCGCGTGAACTAGACAGTTCAATGGCCCATGTTTTCCACGCTACGAACCAAGTCTTTGGCGAGACTCCTTTTCTTACACTCCAAGGGTATCAGCATATCAAAATAAGCAAAAGAGCGCAGCGAGGCGGGTGTTGTAGAAGACTCATCAAGATACCAATTGCTCACGGGAGGTAACATCGCAAAGTGGACATGCATAAGGCAGCTGTGATGCATGTAATTTATGTAGCTACGTATCTAGAAATACACGGAAGGAATGCCAGTACTTGTAATGTAGATTTACTTGGCTGTCACAAAATGTATCTTTTATTTTGCGGTGTCTGGTAGAATCCTGCTTTATGGCTCAAAGATTCTTCATATGAAGGAATACTTCAAGCCGTTTCTCGGGTAAGGCAAGTTGAATAAGTACTCATACAAAGGTCTCCTGGAAGTTTGATAGTGCGGGGTACTGTGACTTGCACCTGCCTCCGCCAGGCTCCAAAAAAATTCAGTGGAGCCAACAGGTAGGACATAAAGGTAAGGGCAGCTCCCGACCGCCTACCGTAATAGGAAAAAGTGCCCCTCCCCCGAAGATCGGAGAGCGGCAAAATTCTTTTCATATTCAAGCTCTTAGATATGATTCATCTTTCTCAATTCCTAGTAGACACGGCTCTTTTCTGAATATCAGCTTGGACTACGATCCAGGGACGCATTCTCTACGAGGCGACCTCCAGCTCAGTATAGATTTTGCCATACTGTTGCAGCCATGGGGCTTCCCGATCCCACCGTTGACCTCCAATGGAGCAGCTACATCGGCGCCATCCATGAGATATTCCACAAGAATGCCCTGAAGCATCCCGACGCGCCGTGCGTTACCGAAACGGCCTCCTCCACCACGCCCGAGAGGAGATTCACCTACAGGCAGATCTATGAGGCGTCCAACATCTTGGCCAACCAGCTCCGTGAAGCTGGCATCGAGAATGGCGATGTCGTCATGATCTTTGCCTACCGTTCCGTCGAACTCATCGTCGCCTTCATGGGAACCCTTGCTGCCGGCGCCACCATTACCGTTCTGGACCCAGCATACCCTCCGGCTAGACAGCAGATCTACCTTGAAGTCTCACAACCAAAGGCTCTGATTACGATTGGCAGGGCCAGGGACGAGAATGGCACTTTCGCGCCGCGTGTCCAGAAATACATTGACGAGGAATTATCTCTCAAGATCCGAGTACCTGAGCTACGGATGAGCGATGATGGCCATCTTACCGGTGGCGAGGTCGACGGCAAGGAAGTCTTTACGAACACTGAAAGCAAGGCATCATCGCCTCCAGATGTTCTCGTGGGACCGGATTCAACAAGTATCCTGAGCTTCACCAGTGGCACAACCTCCACACCCAAGTACGAGATTAGCAATTCTCAAGATTTCGGGCACTAGCTGACTATACTCAGGGGCGTCTTGGGCAGACATTACAGCTTGGCCAGGTACTACCCGTGGATGGCCAAAACTTTCAATTGGACCTCGGACACAAAGTTTGCTTGTCTCAGGTACCTTGAACCCTATCGAAGATGATACCAATCGCACCCCTGCTAACCAATTACAGTGGTATAAGCCATGATCCTATCCAGCGAGACATTTTCACTCCGATTTTCATGGGCGGAGAGCTTATTATCCCTGCTCGCGAGAACATTGCCCACGAAAGGTTGGCTGAGTGGTTCCGCGATCACAAGCCTAATGCGGTCCACTTGACGCCCGCCATGGGCCAGATCTTGTGCGGCGGTGCCAAGGCTGAGTTCCCTTCACTGAAGTGGGTTCTTTATGTTGGCGATATCCTGACCAAGAAGGATTGCGCTTCGCTCCGCAAGCTGGCGCCTAATGCGGACATCTGCGCTGCGTATGGTACCACCGAGACGAGCCGCAGCGTGTCATACTACCACATCAAGAGCCACGCCGAAGACCCGAAAGCATTGGATCAGTTCGGCGATATTGTTCCTGCCGGACGCGGCATCGAAAACGTCCAGCTCCTCGTAGTCAACCGGGAGGATCCAACCAAGCTTTGCGGCGTCGGTGAGGTCGGTGAGATCTACCTGAGATCAGCAGGCTTGGCCGAGATAAGTCTCCCGTTCATTTTTTCTGATAGGTTCCTGCTGACTTTTGACTTTACGGATATCTGAATGACCCGGAGAAGACCAAGGAGAAGTTCATTGACAACTGGTTCGTTGACAATCAGAAGTGGGTTGAAGCTGATAACAAGGTTGCCGATCCCGTCAAGGAACCCTGGAGAAAGTATTACAAAGGCCCACGAGACAGAATCTACAGGACTGGCGACTTGGGCTATTTCTTGGATGATTCCGGTAATTGCGCAATCACGGGCAGAGCCGATGATCAAGTCAAAGTTCGTGGCTTCCGCATCGAGCTCAATGAGATCGATAGCAACTTGAGAGGACACCAGTTGGTCCGCGAGTGCAAGACGCTGCTTCGAAGAGATCGGAACGAAGAGCCAACACTGGTCAGCTATATTGTGCCTGAAGAACAAGAGTGGATCAAGTGGCTAGCGGAGCACGACCTTGAAGACACTGAAGAGCAAGGTACCGAGATCGGACCCGTCACCGTGTTTTCCAAGCGCTTCCGGCCAATGCAAGCGGAGATCCGGGATCACCTCAAGTCTCGATTGCCAGTTCACGCTGTCCCGACTTATTTCATCTTCCTGAAGAAGATGCCTTTGAACCCCAACGGCAAGATCGACAGTCCAAACCTGCCGTTCCCGGACGCGGCTTTGATCTCGGAAGAGGCTTCAGAGGAAGATCTGAAGAGATGGGAGGCGCTCAGCAGCACCGAAAAGGAACTGGCAGAGCAGTGGGCAACCTTGGTCAGCGGTTTGAACGCCAAGACCCTGCGGCCTGAGTCTGATTTCTTTGAGACTGGTGGGCACAGTCTGCTGGCCCAACAGCTTCTCCTAAATATTCGCAAGGACATGGGGGCCAATGTCACCATCAGCTCACTGTACTCGAACTCATCCCTCCGGGCTCTTGCCACACAGATTGACCGCCAGCGTGAGGGCAAGGACGATTCGGGCGCGACAGAGGACGGCGAGGCAGCATATGCCCAGGCGCTTGACAAGCTGCTCGGTAGCCTTGATGCCAAGTACCAGACGGCGGACCCTGCGGCACTCTCACCGACAGGCAAGACGACCGTCTTTGTGACTGGCGCCACGGGCTTTCTGGGTTCTTTCATCGTCAAGGACTTGCTCGAGCGCGAGAATGTCCACGTCATTGCTCATGTTCGTGGAACGAAGGGCGTCGCGGCCGCCCTCGAGCGACTCCAGAATTCGCTCCGCGGATACAGCGTATGGCAGGATTCTTGGGCCCCCAGGCTCAGTGCAGTCATTGGTGACCTAGCACAGCCGCGTCTTGGGCTTGATGACGACACCTGGAAGACGCTCAGCGACACTGTTGATGTGGTTATCCACAACGGCGCCCTTGTCCACTGGGTGAAGCAGTATAAGCACCTCGAGCGCAGCAATGTTCTATCAACAATTGATGCCCTGCGGCTTTGCAACCAGGGCAAGCCCAAGCTTTTCTCATTCGTCAGCTCGACAAGCGTTCTGGACACGGATTACTATATCAAGCTGTCCCAAGAGCAGACCAGCACTGGACAAGGCGCTGTCATGGAAGCAGATGACTTGATGGGCAGTCGCACCGGTCTCGGCACCGGATACGGCCAGACCAAATGGGTAAGTAGCCTACCAGCCCCCCTTTGCATAGTGAGTGACTTTGATGCTAATGGACTACAGGTATCTGAACAGCTCGTCCGCGAAGCTGGCAGACGCGGCCTCCTCGGATCTGTCGTCCGACCTGGCTATATCCTCGGAGACGCTTCCACCGGTGTCTGCAACACCGACGACTTCCTGATCCGCATGCTCAAGGGCTGTATCCAGCTATCCAGCCGTCCGCACATCATCAACACTGTCAACGCCGTGCCTGTAGGCCACGTCTCTACTGTCGTTGTCGCAGCCAGCTTGAACCCCGTCCCGGCCGAAACTGCAACCAGCAACAGCAGCAGCGGCGATGTCGGCGTTCACGTCATCCACGTCACTGCCCACCCTCGCCTGCGTATGAACGAGTACCTCTCCATTCTGAGCTACTACGGCTACGATGTTCCCGAGGTGGACTACGACCACTGGAAGGCCCAGCTTGAGACCTTTGTCTCCGCAGGTCCTATCCAGAAGGACGAGGAACAGAGCGCTCTGATGCCTCTTTTCCACATGGCGACAAATAATCTCCCCGCAACCACTCGTGCGCCGGAACTGGATGATCGCAATGCTGTTGCTGTCCTCAAGGCCGATGCAGACCGGTGGACTGGTGTTGATGAGAGTGCTGGAGAGGGCATCAGCAGGGAAACTGTTGGCCGCTTCCTGAGGTATCTCGCCGAAACCCATTTCCTGCCATTCCCAACGAGCCGTGGTAGGGAGCTGCCGGCTATTAAGCCCGGTGTTGTCGAGGCGCAGGCCAAATGGGGTGTTGGAGGACGTGGTGGTGCAGCGTAAGAAAAGGAAACAGGAATAAAACGAAAATCGAGAAGATGAAAAGTGTATTATCATGGGATGTTGGATAGCTAGTCTCTCTTTAAAATTAATGCCACCTCCTGGCTTTGCTACATTGTCAACTGTTTGAATGCCCGCCGTATTCCGCAACCAGCTTGCACCCTGATCCAGATGACTCAAGTAAATCAGTTGATCCGACCCGCTCTATATCCCGGTCCATAGAAACCTTTTATTCTGCTGGAGAAAGGCCTTGACTTTGGCCCCGAAAGCCGTCATCTCCGCCTGCAGTGACGAGAGGTCAGCATCCAGTGCTGGGCCACCCAACGAATTTGGGTGTGCGAGACTTGGATTCGGAGGATCATCTTGCTGCAATGAATCGCTTTTGTCATCTGGACCCCATTGAAGAGAATGGTGCTCCAGGGCCTTCCGTGTAATTGGGTCAACCAACAGATATTCTAGCCGTAAATATCGAATTACGCAGAGTCCACCACTCCGGCGAACCTCTGCCTCTGTCTCCACAAAGGGCACAAAGCTGTACGTGAGAGCAGAATGCGAGTGCTTCTGGGCCACCTCGTCCCACTTGGCGATGATCCGCGCCTGGGACACCATGGGCTTTTCAGAGCTCCTCCAGACGATGCTGGCTCGGCTGTCCTCGTAGGCGTACTGGAAGATGTAAGCGTGGCTTCCGTGTTCGTCGAGGCAGATACCCCAAAGCTCGATGACTTCCAGATGGGGAAGCGACAGAGCCGCTTTGGCTGCAAAGAGCACCATGGATCCGAAATCTTGTCCGCTTGTGCCCGTGTTTGAGAGCGGACAACGTAGAATGATGCGTTTCAGGGAGCTTTGAAGCATCGCGGATGAATCTCCAAGTTCAATGATGGAATGAAAAAAGGCAGCTGTGTCCATCTGCCATGGCGGGCAGAACTGCTCCAGTCTTTGAGAAAGCTTTGCCATCTCCCGTGGCAGCTGGGCTCGAGCATGCGGAGGGATTTCGGATCCTACTTGCTCGAGGCCAAAACCGCGCTCAATGATGGGGATCTTCCACTGCGTAAAGGAGAGTTGGCGCAAGGTTCTCGGCAGTGATGGCAGTAAGCGTGACTGGACGCCTGAGAGAAGGTTGTTAACTTCATCAGACTCTCGCTGTAAAAGACTCCACGTTACGTACCCTGCTCAAAGGAGAGTTGCTGCTGAGGCTCCTGGTAAACAGTCCTCTCGAAGCGGAACCACTCCAGTGCCACAAAGCTTCTGGTAAGTAGCCAGGACAGTGCCCCTACCTGGATCTCCCTGCGGAACTGTCTGCGCCTGACCAGTCCTTTGACCATGGGCACGCCAGGAAGACTCTTTTCCATGTTGACAAAGCTGCCTCGATCACCCCTCTGTATTAATCGGAGCGGAGTTCCCCGAAGCCTTTGGGCGTGTCCATTGTGCGATGGCGGACCACAGTCACCGTGAAAAACGTAGATGTACGGATCAGCAACGTTCGCCCGGTGGAATTGAATCAAGCCCGGTGCGAGATCAAGGTCTTCGGCGTAGTGAAAGGGATAATTGTCCTTCATTTCGCATCGACCGAACCGATGCTCTGTATCGCTGGGCGAGGATGCAGACAGCATCAGAGTCAGTCCCTTTGCGCCATGAATCGCCGGATCCCAGAGCTTAAGAGTCCTGAGGAGAGAATGAATACACGTTGTGAATAGTAGGTTGTTGCTGCGAGGCTCAATTAACATTAAAACAGCAGTAGGAGATATTGAATGCTCGACATACCCATGCTGTGTTGCCTTATCCTCCGGTTCATCACAATCGGGGCACTCGTACTTTCCGAGCCGGATTAGAAGCCATACTTTTCAGATATACCCCAAACAAGCGTCACGTCGTCTGATGATTGCGTCAAACTCGCCGAGGGAGTCAGAGTCGAGAACAAGACGCCGAAAAGTATAAGTCTCGAAGAAGACCTGCCATTCCCTGCAAACGGTAGCAAATTGAGCCAGCTTTTGGGAGCCTGGGCCGTCGTATCGCCTCTCAGAGACGGGTAAGGCCACCAGGCTCCTTTTGCAATTCACTATGTCCAAGTAACTGGGTAATAGATAAACATTTTCAATTTGTTTGAAGTAGCCCTTGCGTGCTATCTACTCCTTCTTCCATTCGTAGCTAGCAACGCCATCAGTGCTTGCAGTGTCTTTCTTCCACTGGTAGCTGGCGACACCATCGGTGCTGGCAGTATCCCTCTTCTCCTTCTTCCACTCGTAGGTAGCAACTCCATCCGTGCTCTCGGTATCCTTCTTCCACTGGTAGCTGGCAACGCCGTCAGTGTTGGCAGTGTCCTTCTTCCACTGGTAACTGGCAACAGCGTCAGTGCTGGCAGTATCTCTCTTCTCCTTCTTCCATTCGTAGCTGGCAACGCCACCAGTACTCTCGGTGTCCTTCTTCCATTGGTAGCTCGCAACGGTATCAGAGTCCTAGAAATACTTATTAGTACTTCACACCTTGGAGCACGGAAGGCTTGGGCAGAAAAAATATACAGGGACAGGAGCAGCAGCCACTGAAGCTGCGAAGGCGATGCAGCTGAGAAGGACAGAAGACTTCATCTTGGTATGTGTTGGTTTGACGAATCAAGAAGATACTCGATAGTAGAGTTCCTTGTATGAGACACAAACGGTGGAAACGAGTAGGGTGGCATTGGCTTTCCTTTAACGTCCGTGGACCTTTGCAACACCTTACGTTAAGATGTACATACTACTCGTACATGACCACCGAGCTTAGAGACTGGTGGAAACCTCACAACGCACCATAGAGAATGTGGATAATAGTGACTAGTCTTACCCCTCAAAGACTTCGCAATATTCAGAAGGTGTTCCCTCTTGCCGAGGTGAAAAGTCCCGGACTCCCTGGATTTGTCCGCACAAGGTGCTGATAATCTCCAATCGGAAGGTGAGATTGATTGGTATGCCTCATAGTAGGCCTGTATGACCATCTGCAGCCTATCTGTCGATGCTACTAGTTCAGGGATCCCAGCAAATGGTATGCATGATAACGCAACTTAAGTGGGAGTTGACACTAACACTGGGTATGCATAAACGAGGCAAAAGAGAACGGGTCACTAACCCACCGATCCACACTGTCAGATCTTCTGTCAACAAGATTTGGGCTATTAGAGAGGTTTGATTCAACTCCACGGCTTGAGATGATAACTTGAATCTGTCGTTGGAATCGACTGCAAGTTCAACGACATGGAAATGCAGAGAGACAGAGATGACAGCTCTCTTGAAGAGTCTGATCCCTTCTTAGGTGCCTCATTACACTCAAAGGGAGAGTCACAAAGCCAAAGACGGCGGCGCGATATGCTCTTATGGTCTCTAATCCTGCTGCTTGGGATCTCTCTGGGCTCTCATGTCCTGACGTACCTCTACATCCACAGAGCCTCATACCTTGACGCTGCCTGCGTGCGGCATACGCAACAGAACCGTAAGTCAGATTTTCATTACGCTCTTTTACGAGTTCACTTGACTAATCCGTGTCAGCTACTCCCATTGATATCCCAATTCACTACCGCTCTGTTCTTTATGATGGGACATTTCTCGCCAACTCAACCTCCGTCTTCCGTCTGCCTCCCTCACCAGAGGTAGACGCAGCATGGGAAGGTCTCGGCACAACCTCAAAGCCTCTCGTCTTGTCCAGGCCCCAAGCAATCCGTGCTGGCATTAGTCCAGACCATCTCAAAACCCCGTCGGGCGACTTTCCAGTCCTGTTCGAGTTCAACCACCACCTGCACTGCCTCAACATGATCCGCAAGGCCGTCTTCTTCAACTACGACTACTACTCCAGCCCCGACTACCCAGGCCACCACCTTGGCAAGGACGACCAGACCATTTTCAAACACGTAACGCACTGCATCGACATGCTTCGGCAAGTCATCCAGTGTAAGCCCGACTTGGGGGTGTTCGGACAGTATTGGGTAAAGGACCCGGCTCAGGGAGTGGATGGATCTTTTGTCGACTTCAACACGCACCACAAGTGCATCGACTGGGAGCCAGTCAGAGAGTGGGTTCGGGCACACCAGACGCTCGAGGACCTGGTGGTGGAATTGCAAGAGGGTGACAAGATTCTTGATATTGCGCCGTAGGAGCGGGCCATTCCGGGACAATCAGCAATCTGTACAAGGATAATGGGCGAATAATGTATGATTTTCCGTAGCACCGCATGCAGATGCAGTAAGATGATGCAAGGTTGCGAGTCCTGATCAGAGTTGAGAAACTGATATACATACTTAGTCAATACAGTAACACATCTTAGCCGTTGATGGATTTGCTCCTTGTCTTGCCTCCATCAAGTCCTTGTAGTCAAGGCGCACTTTTGCTAGTCTCGACAGCGACGTCTTACTTCTGGGGCGAGGATAACCACTCCATCGGCAACACGCACTTACATACACGAGTGACACGATATCGCAAAATTAGGTAGAAACCGCACGTTCATCCAAGGTTCTGCCCGCCACTAATGCAGGCGTGGTTCTTCCCAGACGTCGACCAGGACTTTTGTTTCTGCAGGTCAAACAAGTCCGCGGTAAACCAGAACAGGGTCCCCAAAGTCGCCCCTCAGTGGGTGTTTACAACTAGCTTCCTTTCCTGGCCGGAGGTACAGCTGATGTTGCGCTTACTACTAAGGTTACATACATAGTAATATCTCCGGCGGGGTTCGTCACGTAAAGTTGACAGAAGAAGACGTTTGAGGTTATGATGCTGGAAATTCCTCTGACCCTTTCCGATCTTGAGGTGAACCGGCATCATGTCTCGGCGAAGCTCTGGTTCGGAGGATGAAGACACGTTGTTGGGCTCCAAGAGCGAGAGTCTCCCTCTCCAGCGGATGGAGAAAAGGAGGATAAATCTCACTTTGATACATTTTGCCCTCGTTGCTTTGCTGAGTTCAGTGATCTCCGTTGCAGTGAGCCTCGTTGTTTGGAAGGCCGTGCAGCCTAGAGATGGTATAAGAGAAGACGCCAAATTTCTTCCCAAGCTGGACATTCCTCCTCGTATGGGCAATCACCTCCATGATGCCTCCCGTGTCTCTGCTAACTAGGAGTTTTAGTTGGTCCAATACACAAGGCTTTTATGCCGGAGAGGGTATATGATGACCCACGAACAGAAAATGGCCATGCGGCGTGGATGAACCTATTTCCAAGTATGATTCAGAGCGTTTCCTACTCTTGTGAGCCATGACGCATTGTCCTAATGTATAGGAATACAGAGGGGAAGGGATACGTTTCAATAAAGAAAATAGAGGCCGCAGGTCCAGTGCCTGACTATGTCCGAAGCACCAGCACAGATGGCACCGGACGGTTTTCTGTCGCAGTATTCCATCAACTGCATTGCCTGGTATGTCTGCCTTCATCTGCAACATATCCACTTTGTAGCACTCCTGAACAAAACTGAGCTCATATCCTCTGCAGTATCTACTCCAGTCCGACCTCTTCGAGGCCTTGGAAGCCAACATCACCGAGCCACACTCACACACACTCCACTGCTTGGATTATCTCAGAGAGAGCATCATATGCGCATCCGACTCTACGCTGGAGCCATTCAAACCGAGCTTTGACACTGTGGCACCCAGAAAGGGGGTGGATGGGTATGGGACTCCGCACCAGTGCCGAGACTTTGGGAAGTTGCGAAACTGGGCAGAAAGTTTTCGCTATAATGACAACCAGGGGTTCGAGACTTATGAGGGGTGAAGAACAGGAACTTGTGTAAGATAGACATGGGAAGCCTTAGTCGTATCATTACGTTATCAGAGAAAGGCCCTGGCTTCAGAAATTTCGCGTAGTCTTCGACAAAAGCTCAACTTGGTGCAAACTACACGACAAAGTAGCCTTTGATACCCGTAGAACATTCGCCCTCGCTGCCAGATGCAATGCTCACGTCGCCATAATGGTGTCGGGACTCAGATATTAGACAATGTTACCCTTTGACTCTCATTTGGTTGCCAAGATTCACGAAAAGACCTTTATACTAGCACAGGTTAGTAAGTCGGCATGACCTCTCCGTCTGATGGTTGAGCTGAGAACCCATGCCAAGGCTGTAGTCCGATTTGGATGATACCATTCATCTCGGAACCTCCATCCGAATGAACAGGTCCACGTAGGGTTGCTCGAGAATCGGTTTCTCGGCTTCTAGGAGCCGAATCCTACCCAAAATGGCCCAGCCAATGTACCATCAGGGTGGATCTATATTTCGTAGCCAGCAAGGCCAATACTCTGAATATCGAGAGCAAGTCCTTTGATTGGCTTCTCATCTGTGGTGTGGTGTTCGTCCCTGTGGACCAAACCGGCCCGCTTGTTTGTTCATGGCCACGCCTCAGCCCTACCATCCTGCATGGATCGACAACTACGCCGGGAGCATAACGGGGCACAAGCTATTAAGACGGATACGACCGAGAAACGTCCTTGTCTTACCCCAGTTCACCTATATAGCAGAAGGGAAAACTGGGTTAGGTTACTCACACCTCGGGATACATATGGGTTTATATGATGTCAGCATACGGGAAGAGGGCCTCAGATACCGCAGGGATGAAAGGATCTAATACGAATGTCGTATGTGTAGAAGCCGTACTTGGGTGTCTACTGGGTTACTGTACATACATCAGGTGTTGATATCTGCATAGAACCAACTTTACGACGATAGAATCAAAGGGAACCAGCTACATCCAACTACTATTAGACAATCGAGTCTGATTACAACCGTCATTCGATGAGACACTACTTCATGGCCGACAGAAAGTCTTCGGCGCTTGCAAAAGCCTCACGTCTAAGTCTCAGAGCTTCCTCCATCTACCAAACAGATAGAAGACGATAGGTCATCGGGTATCGCTAAAATACCAGAAACCATAGAATGACCCGCATCAGAATAAAAGGCAAGGGCAGTTCAAGGACCAAATTATCGGTGATATGCCATCCGCCAAAGTGACTGTTGCCAATGAACTTGATATATTCTATCTACATTTGGCAAAGCCTTTACATATTGAATGCAACCAGGGGTCGAGTTGCCGACGCTCGGCAAAACCATGCATCTACGACGACGTCGTGTAGGGATTCGGTGCCATATAGGTGCACTATGATAGGACAAGACCTCAAGCAGCAGGCGAACTCTGGATGCCAGCTGGCTCAAAAGCCCCGTAAATCCCAAATTCAATCCAGGTAACCTCACACGATGATATCCCAATGGCCTCAATATTCGCTCAAAAAGGCAATGCGTCTCTAAGAACACAGCCGAATCCCCTGTCAACCCACCCCTCATAAGCTTAATTTTTCAGTTAATTTTCAACATCCACCAGCGCCAATGAGGCAGAATGAAATGAGAAGTGTAGGTCGGGCACACTGCGAGACTGCTCATGTGAGCTGATCTGGTGGCTGTTCCAATGGGAAGAATAGGGTAAAAACAGAAATTGAAGATTGGGCTACCCTTGCAGTCGATAGCGTCGGCCAGTTGACCGCTTCGTATGCATGCCAAGACGAGCTGAAAGAGAGCTGGCTGTGACGATGCGGCGCAGGGCTGGTGTGGTGTGTCGTTTTTGCTGTGCTGTATCTTGGCCCAGCCGTGTAGGCATATTGAGAGAGACAGTTTTAGGGGCTGATTCCTGCAAGCGGGTGTTTATAAGTAGACACTGAGTTCCTCGGAGAGATGAAGAGACGGCAATAATATACAAGGCTGAGGGCCAGAAAGTCAATAAGCATTGATACTGATCCTAGTATCCGACATTTCAAGCTCAATAAACCCAGCCCAGTCGAGAAACAATGGTGGTCAACTCAGCCATTAGAATCTCCCTCCTCCTCCTCCTTTCACCAACCTCCCTCGCCGCCACAAACCTCATCCCACATAAGCCTCCCGCACGCCTCCTCGCCCAAGCACCCCCATCATCTCCCCTCCAAGCCCTCTCCGCCATCGTCATCGTCGCTGCCGGCCTGTGCCGCCCTGGAGAGCTCACCTGCAACGCCGGCTGCATGCCCCCGCGCGCCGAGTGCTGCCCCGACGGCCTCGGATACTGCAAGCAGGGCTACGCCTGCGTCGTCGACGGCTGCTGCCCCATCGGACACACCTGCAGCGACGAGATCAGCTGCGACCTTGGCGAGGTGCCCTGCGGCGAGACGCTGTGCATGCCTGAGGGGGCTGTGTGCTGTTCGGACGGCGCGTATTGCCATGCTGGGGAGGAGTGTTTTCAGAATGGGTTTGAGCAGTATTGCCAGAAGGGTGACGGCGATGGCAGCACGACGACTAGGGGAACCAAGACTGGCAGTATCGCTGAGACGACGACGACAACGACGACGACTCGAGGCCAGAACACGGTTTCGTCTGAGACACTGAGCTCCAAGACGAGTGTTCATGGAACCCTGGCTTCAACAACTGCAGAGACACAAACGGAAACATTGGTTTCAACTTCGACGTCACCACGAGATATTTCTTCCGACCTTGTCTCCAGCATAAGCTCCACGACTGTAATGATTCCATCAGCTCCATTTCGCCCAGAAGCATCATCAATCTCGTCGCCTGCCACGACGATCACCTCATTTACCTCTTCTTCAGTAATCGGGCCATCAACAGCAACTTCAACAAGCGACGGGAATAACATAGCCATAAATGTGATCATGACTTTGGTCATGGCACTATTTGCTGCATCTATAATGGCGGTTCTTTGAGTCAAGATGATGGTCGTATCAAGTATAACAGACCATGAAAGCACAAAGGGAAGATCATGAAGATGCCTAGCATAACGGGGGTATCATAAAGCACAAAAGAAGCGCAAAATGGTATTCCAAATCCCATACTATCTTTCCCAAGGGTTCTCCATAACAAAGGCAGTACAAAAGAAATACCGCTCGGGGTATCTGTATACACACAAGAACCAGAAAAAGAAGAGAATACATTACATGAAAATTTTTAAACGGAATGCCAATGCAAAGAAAACATCGGCTCATTGTAGAATGCTCCCCAAGCTCTTTCATCTAAACCGTTAACCAACATTTCCTTTTGCACTCATCTCCGTATTCGTTTTCAACATTGACGAGCCCCCGCGGGCGACCATATTTCTCGTCCTTCATTATCGGATGAACTCTCTCATCCTTCCATGTCGCCCATCAGCAGGGCGCAAACCGAGATTCGGCGTCTCAAACACTTTTGGGATGCGTCTAATATTCTGACTTTTCCGGGTGTGCTGAAAGCTCATTCACAAAGCCGTGGTGTTGACCGGCGCTGCTTGTAGAGCCGCTGCTCATCCTCTGCGGGTTGAGCAGAGACGGGCTCGGCTGACCTTGAGACCACCTAGGATCGGATGAGGAAGCCGAGGGCGGGCGATATCCCGGGCTTGGAAGCGGCGAAGCATAGAGACCTTGACCTTGCCCTTGACCAGGCTGAGCATAGTGTTGTGGATAGTCGCCCGGCAGCTCCATGATAACCATCTGTTCCTTGGGAGGAATCGGTGGCGGCGCATACATGCCCTGCTGGGGCGTGGAAGCGTATACTGACTGGCGAGGGTCGTACATCTGCGGGGTCTGGGAAGGCTGAGGAGAGGTGGGATATGCGTAGTGAGGATAGGCTGGGGTGTAGCTTGGCGGCATCTGGGCGCTCTTCTGGCCCGGGACTCCATAGTTGACGGAGGGCTGTCTGCTGCTATGGGGCGACATGGCGCCGACTGCGGGCGTGGTTGAGCGGTCGTTGGGGTTGACCGTCTTGAGCTTGCCGTCCTCCATCATGGCCTTGAGCACGCCGGCGTCGAGCAGCTCGGCCTTCTTGATGATGCGCTGGACCATCTCCTTGTTGGCGGCCTTGAGCTGCGCCTTGACAAAGCTGACCATGGTGATGTTGGCCTTGACCTCAATGTCCTCGCGCAGGTAGAGGCCGTCGGAGGGCGCGCCGAGGGCCTCGAGGCCAATCTCGCGAGTTTCCGGCGGCTCGACCCCGGGCTGGTTGCCGCAGATGCGGTATGTGTTTCGCAGGTCAATGTTCATGGGCGCATATATATGCGTCTGCAGGCCCCAGGGCATGTCGTGGAAGCAACCGTTGAACTTGATCTTGCCGGAGCCCAGCTTGCCGGCGCCGGGCAGGAACTGGATGCGCTCCTCGATCTCGTACCAGGTGCTGTAGAACTCGTCGGCGGCGGCATTGCGAGGCGCCGAAATTGGCTTGTGGCCGAGGACGAGCGGGTTGAGGGTGATGACTTCGCTGTGGGAGTGGAGGATGTCGATGGCGAGCTGTCGAGGGATGAAGCCCGGGATGGGCGTGACGAGGGTGAAGGCCTCTTTCTTGCGAAGCATTTGGCTCATTGGTCGGGGTGAAAACTCTGGTAGAGACAGAGTTTTCGAAGAGCAAACTTCGTAAGACAGGAAACGGAGAAGGGGGGAAGAAGTAGGTAGAGACGAGAGCAGCGGTTGTGAGAGCTAGAGCAACTGGTTCCAGAGCTAGTTCGGATTCAATGGGATTTCATCGACGGGGATAGCAGTGACAATAACTGAAGTTCAGCTCCGCAACCAGCCAGCCCTGTGGCGCGGGTTGTATGTAAGGGATCGATTACTTTATTTAGCGGAGGGTCCGTAAGAGTTATCAAGCATCAGGTTGAAATATGCGGGTTGGCTGGCATCGACGGCGGGTTGGTCGTTTAGTATACGAGGACGGACTTGGTCTAAAGCCTGAAAACCTGAAGAACGAGGAAGAGCAGAACATGCAGAACAGAGAGCCGGAATGAAGTGAGATCCGAGCGAAGAATCGAGCAAAAGAGAATTTAACAAAACCGAACCAAGCCAAGTCAATGCTCAGCCCTTCCTGGAGGCACGACAATAATACCTGGAACTATCCCGTGCTACCCATTCACAACCCTTGTCAGCAACCGCTTGGATTGGTGGAAGGACCACCGGCTTTTCCTAGAGCCGCATAGCTAGCTCGCAGCTAAGCAGCGAAAGTAAGCACTGGCGAGGCTGTTCATCGTCCTGTCAGCAATCTGGATGGCACGCCACCGACGTTAGCGAGCTGCTTCGCCCCCCTTTCTACTTTTGGTGGGAAGCGTTGGCTGCTGGCGGTACTTTAGGCGTATCGCTACATGGGTTGGCGGAGAGTTCGTCCAACGAGTTTACAGGTTGCTGTGGTTGTTTGAGTCAAAGAGTCCAGGGTTGTTATCGAAGTGCCGCTGGAGCCAACACGGGCAATGCGAGCCCTTCTCGTCGCTCCCGGCCCGCTGATGATGACAATACACAGCTTATAAGGCCAAATGCTACCCTTTTGAAACAATCCTCCCCACGTTAGAAGAGATCAAGTACCGGTACTCCCCAGTACTGCGTCAGTCTGTGCTGCCATCTTGCGTCCTCAAGCTCCTCCTGCTTGTGCGGCTTGCGGCTCAGCCCCGGATGGATGAATTCCATGCTAGAAGGTCGATGATGCGGGAGCATGACTTTGACGTCAGACTTGTGCTACGACAAGCTGCACCTCAAGCTCGAGAAGCTCTTTGGATAACGTCGTAGGATCACTTGATTGCGCGTTCAGTGTACATGCAGCTGCTGTGCTGCTGTTATGGCTCGGGTATCGCTCGTGTACCGCCATGCGGAAATACGGCAATCCCGCCAGTCGATCACGGTAGCATTGCAGACCTTCCAGAGAGATGGAACCTCTTCAGTCTGTGCGTTCAAATACAACTACAAGTATGAAGACATCACTGTCGAACAAGGGACCTGGACTTCTACGGAATACTACTGCCGTGCAGGCATCGCCAGCTGGTCCCCGTTAACCTTCATGTTAGTACGTGTCCACTCCGTGAAGCTTGGCTATCCGTAGCCCAGAACATCACCGGCTGGGAATACTTCCGGATACCTAGAATAGATCTGGCGGTGGGGTCCCGCGGTGTCGTCTCTCTCCCGTCTCCCGCAGAGAAGCCCCTTGCTTGTGCTGTCGTCAGGTAGCTTTTTTGCCTCTTCCAGTCGAACCGAACCTTGGGCGGAGTTTCAGATTCCCTTGCAGAGAGACGTGGAATGGGCAGAGATGGCTTGCCAGTTCTTCCGTCGTCATCATCATCATCACCTCCTGGAGCGTCTTGACGGAGCTTCAGAGACTGAGCTATAGCCATACTCAAGCATTGTTCTGAATAGCTTCCCTGCTGGTGCTACCACAGCATCTGATCCATTGCCATCTCATCTGACCTCAACCATGGCCAAACTCGCAGCCCTTGGCGCGCTGTCGCTGGCCGCCATCCAGGCAGCCCACGCTCTGGTTGTACCCGAGACAGCCGTGCCAAATCAGGCACCGCTAGGCGCAACTGACGAGGTCACGGCCGTCATGGGCCCGCATCACCTGGACGACGACATTGCTGCGGCCGAGAGCTTCTTCAATGCCGTCTCGTCCATCCGCGGCCACATCCACGACGACTTCAGCCAGGCCGTGGCCGATCTCATCGGGCTGGGCTACTCCGGCGACCTCGGCGGCACCGGCAGCTCCGCCGACGGCGGCCACCACCACCATCACGGGCACAAGCACGGCGACGAGAGCTTCACCATCTACGAGCTCATCCAAAAGAGCAAGTACACCACCAAGTTCGCCAAGATCCTCGACGAACACCCCGACGTCGTGGACGTGCTCAACAGCACCAAGGCCAACCACACGCTCTTCGTGCCCGTCGACAGTGCCTTTGACGAGGACCACAAGAAGCCCGACAAGGAGTTTGTCGAAAAGGCTCTGCTCTACCACATTGCCCTCGGCGAATATCCCGCCCGCAGGATCCTGCACTCGTACACGCTGCCCACGGCCCTCGACGAGGAGCTGCTCGGCGGTGAGCCCCAGCGTCTTCGTGCCTCCGTCGGCCTCGGTGGAGTCAAGCTGAACTTTTACAGCAAAGTGATTGCTGCTGACATTGTGAGTTGACCCCCCCTTTGTCTCTCCCCCCACGCTGAGCAAAGCCCGGCTATTAATAGCCAACCCGTCTGCCGTGCTTCGTACTCGTAAAGATTCACCAATTGCTGCGTACAACAGAGTTGCAAGATCGACTGGCTGACCCCTTTCATTTGCCTTCTTTCCAACTTATATAGGCAGCTAAGAACGGCATCATCCACGCTGTCAATCACATCCTGGTTCCGCCCCCATACGTCGGCCGCATCATCACGCTCTTCCCGGACCGCTTCTCGACGCTGCTGCTTGCGTACGAGAAGACGGAATTTGTCAAGTTCATCCACGGCGTCAACCTCAAGGGCAGCACGGTCTTCGTCCCCACCAATGAGGCCTTCCACTGGCTGGGGCCCAGGGCGAACGCCTTCCTCTTCAACACTGACAGGGGCCGCGAGTATCTGAAGGCCATTCTCAAGTACAACATTGCGCCCAACGCGACGCTCTACACTGATGCCTTTTACGATGAGACGGACAGCAAGCAGCAGAAGGCGCCAGTCCACGAGAGCAAGACCGAGCATTACGACTTGCCCACGCTGCTTGGTGATGCTCACATCAGCGTGGACATTGCCCGCATCTTTGGCTTTGCCTCGATCAAGGTGAACGGCTTTACGCGGGTTGTGATCCCTAATGGCGTGGCCAAGAACGGCGTCATCCAGGTCGTCAACCGAGTGCCTCTGCCTCCTCACAAGGGCCATGGCGGTCATCAGTCAGAGAGCGATGGCGGAATCGAAGTCGAGGATCTCATCAGCAGACTGGAGGATTGGGTCTGATTGCTTGAGGAGTGCAACGGCACTGTATATGATGATCATTCTAATGCTACCTGAAGCAGAACCGAGTACACGGTAGGGATGATTTAACGCGGGATGTATATTTGGACGACACTTGGGTCAGTTGGCCCATGAACTGTAAAATGATCTGGAACGCTTCATACTTGGAAACAGATCAATGGACTGACCACGATATCATGACTATGATGACTACACTCATTGGAAACCTGAATAGGTATGTAGCTTTAGCTCAAACTCCACTCATTGTAAGCCATGACAACTCTCGTGATGTGTGTAAGGACGCTGGTAAGCGGCTCAACATACAACAGTAGGATCACCTATTCCTCCCATTAAGACTATATCAACTCAGTCCCTCTCCTCAATCGTCGGCCCTTCATTCCTCAGCTGCGCTCATCCCGTCACCGAAGGACTAGAATGAAGCCACTTCTCTTTGTGCTTCTCCACAAACTCCTTCCACGTCGTCGGCTTCTCCTCCAACAGCGCCAAGCTCGCCCCCAGACTCTCGCCAGCATAGTAACCCGGGTCTTCCAGCAGCTTCATATTCTCCAGCAGCTCCTGCGCTGCCACCGGCGACAAGAACGACTTGAACTTGTCGTCCGGGATCTGCACGGCCTGCGCGGGCTTGCCCATGACCTCGGAGAACTCCGAGATGAGCCGGTGGATGGTGTAGTAGTCTGTAGCCGCAAGGATGCGGCTTCCAGCTTGTGTCGGGAAGTTTTTGATAGCAGCCTTTACAAATTTACCTGTCACACACAACGTCAATAACGAAAAGAATAGTTGAGAGAGAGAGAGAGAGAGTAACGACTCACCCATATCCTCAGCAGCAGCAAACAACGGCGCCTTCGCCTTGTTCGGATCAACAGGCAAAGCCAACGTATACCCCGCCGGCTCCGAGGGCGGATTGGGGCGAATCATGGTTGTGAAGCCGCTCATGAACATGCCCGGCAGGACGTACGTGCCCGCGACGCCGCTCGCCCGGATGTACTCCTCGATGCGCGCCTTGCCGTCAAAGTGCGAGATGTTGGGCAGCCGGCCGTTGCTCGCCTTGGTGACGTCGATGAGGGACGAGAAGACGATGTGCTCGACGCCGGCGGCCTTGCTGGCGTCGACGACGGCCTTGCCCTGCGCGATCTCGACGTCGGCGGACATGCTCTCCCAGAAGTTGGTGACGAGGAAGACGGTGTGGGCGTCTTTGACGGCGGGGGCGACGGAGGAGGAGGAGGACATGTCTGCCTTGAGTTGGGAAACCAATATGTTAGGGTATTCTATCTTGGACATGATTATAGGAAGTATCACTGTTTTTGGATAGTTTCGTACGCACCACGACGAGCTCGACGCCCTTTGAGGCGAGCTTTTGGGCTGCCGGCTTGTTCACATCGCGAGTGATGCCTCGGATCTTGAATTCCCGGGATAGGGTCTTGTCTGTGAGGATGGCTTCTACGACGGAGCCTCCTTGGTTGCCTGTGGCGCCGAAGACGGTGATGATCTTGGACATTGCTGCTTTTAATTACTGTTTACAACGACTCAGGGTATTACTAGAGAGTGCTCGAGAATTAATTCAATCGAATGTGTTGTAGGAAAATGGTTACGGTTCCATATAGTATGGAATATCCACGGACGACATGAAGCGTCATGACGTAGGAAAGCTCCAAGCACAATGAGGAGACGAGTACAAGTAGCGCTCCGCATAAATGGGCAATGAGATGCGCTGAAGGATTCTTCCAGTCCAATCTTTCGACACGGATGAGCAGACAGACATTATCCACGGCGTCTCATAGGTCGGAGGGAGCTGCAATAGGGCTGCCCCTAGCTCCCGATTTATGGAAATGGATAGCTTTTTGGGTGGTGTGTGATGTAATAGTCGAGATTAGTTCGACAGCTCCTCCAGAGTTTATTATGGGTGCTTGATGTTCTTGCATATTAGTGGCTTTCAGCTCAGCGCCGAGCTGAATAGCTGGAGGGAACGGCGGTTTGTTCATTAGAAATCCGAATACCTACTAGAGGTAGGTAGCTGCTGTGGCATTCCTGCGTACCTAAGGTGTATAAGTGCTTGTGGTCTCAACTACCATCAGATGGCTGCGGTGTAGTTGCTATAACTCCCAGGAGTCCCCTACATGGCCGTCGATTATACTTACCTTATATATATCCTCTCAACTTCTCCGATAGCTGCTTCACATTCTCAAAGACAATCCACTGAGCAGCATCATTAATCCAACCACAATGTACCGCCTCCGTCCTCCTGGCATAACCCCGAACCACCTCTGGCGTAGAAAGCACATCGTGCTCGCCCGACACAATAACCAATTCGTAAGGAATGTCCACAAAGTCCGGATCAAGCCCCCCCAACAACCCCCCTCTCTCATCGTCTCCTAAAAAGGCTTCGCAAGCCTTCGCAAACGCCTCCGGCTCTTGTCCAAGCAAACTCAACCGAACCGCGGCCTCCACAAGGGGATTACTCTTTCTCGTAGACTCCGACGTAGTGGCAAGAATAATATCGTCCACTACCGCTTCCATCCCCGACATGCGGGCCAGCTCGCTCCGCTGCTGCCAGGCCGTTCTGTGGGTTTCGGGCAGGGGGTAAGGTGGCGGGCTGAACAGCACAAGCTGATACACCATACCAGGGTTGTCGAGGATGAACTTGAGAGCAATCAGACAGCCAAGGGAGCTTGCTATGACCATTGCAGGATTTGATTTCGTGACTCCGGCGTGCGAAAACACGCCGGCAAGGTCCGATGCCAGCGAATCCACGCTGAGGACGCTCAGCGGATGTGTAGGGCTGAGTCCATGGCCTTCAAAGTCAAACAAATGCACCGTGTTTCGTTTGTCAA
This sequence comes from Trichoderma citrinoviride, assembly GCF_003025115.1. Classification (NCBI taxonomy): domain Eukaryota; kingdom Fungi; phylum Ascomycota; class Sordariomycetes; order Hypocreales; family Hypocreaceae; genus Trichoderma; species Trichoderma citrinoviride. Next base: position 1,120,362 of record NW_020194716.1, on the reverse strand, counting down.
GTCCCATCTCAGAGATCAACGGCAGAAAATACTCCTTTGTCTGGCCTAGACCGTGGACAAAGACCATGTGGTTGGGTCCGGAACCGAGTCGCTTGTAATGCAGCGGCTTGCCATTGATGTAGGTCAGTCCCGCTGTGCCGTTGAGGGAACGCGTCGCGTTGGAAAGGCCAAAGGCAGACTGAGAAGCAAGACGCTCGCTGGTGCCGTTCACAGTAGTGACTTTGTTGTTTAATGTGCCAATGCCAGGAATGGTGATGGTGATCTGGTCGCCCTCTTTCAGGAATATGGGTGGATTTCGTCCAATGCCGACACCAGCAGGCTACCAAGCAACGGTATCAGTGATCTGAGAGAGACTAATGGGAGACCAGTATGGACTAACCGTGCCAGAGGCAATTACATCGCCTGGCAGTAATGTCTGGCCTTCCGAGAGCGTGCTGATCAAAGTAGGGATATCGAAAATGAGCTCGTCAGTCGTTGCATCCTGGCGCAGCTCGCCATTGACGTGCGTCTGAACGCGCAGTACCGCAGGAAGGTCTTCCTTGGGAACTGCGACAGGTCCCTAACCCTGAATCAGCGATCATGTTCTAAGAAGACAAAGAGATTTTATTATTTCTTCTTACCATGGGGCAGAATGTATCTGCCGACTTGCCAATGTAAAACTGCTTGTGATCTCGTTGCCTCTCTCTCGCCGTCACATCGTTGATGATCGTGTATCCCCAAACATAGTCCATGGCCATTTCCTTGGGAATCCGAAACCCGGCCTTGCCAACAATGACGCCAATCTCGCCCTCATAGTCGACCGTCTTTGAAAACTCCGGATGCAAGTAAATGTCCTCGCCATCCGCAATGATGCTCGTCGCGCGCTTGGTGAAGATGACGGGATGGCTCGGCTTGTCAACCTTGTCCGAGCTGTCGAACCCCGAGGCGTTAAACTCCTTTGCGTGCTCCATATAGTTTTTACCCACAGCCAATACATCGCGACCTGCAAGGGGGGCCAGGATCTTGACGGACGAGAGGGGCAGAGCCGGGCCCGAGGCGACTATCTGCGAAGTACCGGCTTCGATGACCTCGTAGAGGTCTTTGAGGGGGTATCCGGAGAGGAGTCTGAGGGGCTGGATCGTGCCGGCTGCTGCATCCAAGTGGCCGATTTGGCTGATGCCGGATTCGGGACGAGTGAAGGCGGCATATTTGGTGAGACGCTGAGATGAACTCATTGCAGCATATGTGAGTGCGCTGGAACTGCTATGCTTATGGAGAAGATCAAGTATTACTGGAAACTCCAAGTATCAAGTACGTCCAAATAGCAAGCCCCTCTATCGAATTCCGCAAACATTGAGCGGTTCGAAGAAGGAATTGACGGAGACTGGACGCTCAGCTGCGGGCCAAGTCATTTTGCCGGTAGCGTGCGGAGAAAGGCCAGGCGTCAGACGATACAAACGTGAACCATTGATACATGGATGTATGATAGAATCGCGCAATCTTATACAACGTACTTGTATGAGCACCAACTCCACAACGTATCGGACCAGAACGGCCAGAATGCAACATGACTTTCCATCTCCGAGAGGCATGTTCAAGCTGGTCGTAGATCGTTCGAGCTTCAGCTATAGGTACTACCTTGGGTTTAGAGCAACACACAGCACACTGATATGGGTGGCACAGCGAAGGATCACTGCTTGCCCGCGAAGGACATCTGATTTGATGTTAAGATCCTTCAGCCATTACATGTAGACGCATGCAGCCTGTGTCTGTTTCAGCATATCCTATCAGGCCGCTCTTAGTTTCAGGGTTCCAAAAGCACATGTTCTGTCAGACATACTACCAGTTTAGACAAAGCTGGAAGTACATACGCAAGTCATCGATGGCCGAGTACGAGTTTAGAAACCAACCCAGACAGATTTCCGCGTAAGATATGCAACGCTCTAGTTGAGAACACCGCCAACGAGTCCCGCTCCAGACAACCAACATTTGAACTGAATGGCAACCAACATACAAGTCTTATTGGCCGCGAATGATGCAAACGCTACATACCCTCGACCAAGGTAATGATACCTGCCCATTAGATGTCCAAAGTAACAATGAATCCTCTCAGCCTCGCATTAGAAACCGATCCCCGCTTAGAAATCCGGCTGCCCCTCCTGTCACCCCTCCATGCGTGTGTGCATGTGTGTTATTGCATGATCTCCCCCTCGGAGTCGCAATGAGGCTGTGGACAAGGAAGGAGAGGCGCGATGGATAGATCTTACATAGAGACCACATATATAAAGACCTTTGACTAAAGAACTATCCAACAAGGATAAAACCTATACATCAACTGTAACCAAGTACTCACCCCAAGCACCATCACCACCATGGCGCCCATCCGAACCGCCATCATCGGCCTCTCAGGCAACGCCATCACGTCCTGGGCCAGCGCCGCCCACCTGCCCTACCTCCTCTCCGCCCGCGGCCGCGAAAAGTACCAGATCGTCGCCCTCTGCAACAGCAGCGTCGAGGCGGCCAAGCGCGCCATCGAGGTCTTCAAGCTGCCCGCCGAGACAAAGGCCTACGGCGACCCCCAGTCCGTCGCCGACGACAAGGACATTGACCTCGTCGTCGTCAGCACCCGCGTCGACGTCCACCACTCGACCGCCCTGCCCAGCGTCAAGGCCGGCAAGGCCGTCTTTGTAGAGTGGCCGCTGGCCCACGACGTGGCTCACGCCAAGGAGCTGGTGGACGCGGCCAAGGCGGCCGGCGGGCGGACGCTCGTTGGCCATCAGGGCCGGGAGGCGCCTCCTGTTGTCAAGGTCCGGCAGTTGATCGAGCAGGGAACCATTGGCAAGATCCTCAGCAGCGAGATCAGAGCCTATGGCGGAGCTTTGGATCGGGAGTCGCTGCGGCCAGGTCTCAAGTATTTCCTTGAGAAGAAGGTGGGCGGGAACATTGTCACCATTGGCGTGGGACATTGTAAGTCATCTATCGGCTCGACCGTATTCACTGACTACATTCTTGTTATGCTAACTTTTTTTTGCAGTGTTTGATCAGATCCAACATGTCATCGGAGACCTGCAGAACATCCAACCCCATCTCCAGCTCCAGCGCCCCAACGTCCTCCTCCGCGACTCTGCCACCAAGGAAGTCGTCGAGGTAGTCAAGTCCGACGTCCCCGACCTCATCATCTTCAACGGCACCCTTGCCGCCTCGGAAAAGGCCGTCGACGGCGCCAACGTGCTCTTCCGCTTCCGCCGGGGTCAGGCATTCCCCGGCGAGCCCGGCCTCACATGGGCCATTAATGGCGAAAAGGGCGAGATTCGCCTGCAGGCGTTTTCCGGAGCCACCTTGCACGCCAATTCATACGACGCTCCCGTGACGATCGAGGTGCACGACTTTGCGTCGGATAAGGTACAGAAGGTTGATTGGAGCTGGCAGGACTGGCAGGAGGCGCTGCCGGTGGTCGGGCGAAGCATTGCTGTTTTGTATGACAAGTTTGCGGATGGACCGTTTGAGGGGCAGCCTACGTTTGACACGGCGTTGGTTCGCCATGAGCAACTGGAGACTATTCTCGCTGATTGGAATCCGAAATGATCAAGCGAGAGAGGGGAAGTAGGTAGATGATTTGAGCAGTCCAATCTCATAAACATGGATTTCGTTGTCTTCTCCGCTGCTACTTTGAATCGGTGATGAAGCCCTCCAAGTCCGGACAGGCCTGTAGAATGCTGGCCAGTTCATCGTCCGAGAGGCCGCCCGTCGATGGTTTCTGCTTTTGCTTCTTTTTCTTCGAAGTTGTCCATTGGACACTGCATGCTTCATCGCCACTAAGCGGAGGAAGATGGTTCAGTGTGAAATCGCCCTTGAGAGGGCCTGTACTTCCATCATCAAGCAGGCCCTTCTTGAACAGATCGGATATCTCCTTGTCCTCGACAGTACAAGACGTTTCGTCGAATCTTGGTCTCCTCTCGTCAATGTTGAACGAGCCCTCGAGGTACTTGTCGTCTTGCAGTTCTTGCTCGGATTGGTTGACCGTAGACTTGCTGATCGTCCGATCGTGATCTGTGCTTGGCTGTGCAGCCGTTTCTCCTTGCATTTCGGTCATCACGGGTGATCTTTGGGCGGTGGAGGTTGTCTTGTTTGAGGGAAGATTATTGCTTGATTCAGCCATATGGGAGGAGGGAAGCAAGCGCAGTGTCTTGGTGAATGCACATATTGCCCCTTGCTTGAATACGCCTGCAGTTCTTATACAAGACGGACGACATCTGTTTTTGCGTGGCAATCCAGAGATATGCACTCATTGCCCCTGTGAGTCACAGGGGGCTTCCAGTCGATGGATGTGTCACGCCGTATTACTTTTGCCTGAAAGAGACGGCAAATGGCATACCAGCTGCGATCAATGCAGGGGATCTTTTTGGGACCACGAAGCGTAGTGGCGCTCTGTATTCCTGGCTCACTCTTCATCCGGTCATACTGGGAAGTTCCGTCTCATCTCGATTCATGAAGGAAATGATGCATCGGGCCCTCCTCTCCTCCTCGCCCTACAGATTTGCATCTACGATCGATCGCAGCATGAAACATCGCTCGGAGGCCATCTCCGTCCCCCCGGCAGGAACAAATCCTCCTTGCCAGGCCCTTCTAGAAAACGGAAAACGCCCGGCGTGACCAGGCGTCTCTGATGCGGTAGTCCAGGGTGCCCAAACGAGCCCTCCCAGCGAATCAGCACTATCGATCTGAGATGGGCCACGTTTGAGACATCATGCGACAATTCTCGCGGGCGACGTCATGCGAACGTGTCGGAACCAGCGGCCTTGCCCATAGTACTACTACTATTGGCAGCCTCCCTCGCCCGGAACAGAATCGACGGCCATCTAGATCTCTGGGGCTGGAGAAGCTGCTAGCAGCCGCCCGGAGCTCACGCCGGGAACAATACTCGGCTGTACGGGGTCTGGGGGACGGGGGGTACGGCGGCTTGGAGTACCTGTACTGCTGCTTTGGAGTCGTGATAAAGAGCCGGACGAAAGAAGCCTGACGGATGCCCGATGATATTTAGAAAGCGCGCGCAGATGGATACATGTGTCCTGCAGACACTCAATCAAGCAAGCAATCAATCAATCTTCACCGCCAGGCTGGCATGTGAAAGTCGATGCGTCACCAGCATCTGCACCGCAGCACGTGGACGAGCGGTGGAATATGGGGGTTACGGGGGAAATGGGGGACGTGGAGGCAATTCTGGGGGATGTTGGGCGGTCGGGGTGGTGCCCTGGGCTGTAATCAGGGCAAGTTCCGGGCTGGTCAGGCATTGATGGCACAGCCTTCAATGATACTATGTACTCGCAGATACCCTCACACAACCCAGCGCCAAAGTATCGAGTTGGTGGAAAGGGCTTGATACCTTAGAGTGCCACTCGCACCTAACCGTCGGGTCGGGTGCCATTGACTTCGAGGCCTCTTACGGCTTCAGCAGTGGCTTAGGGCATCACTCGCCTGTAGCCCAACTGCCGGCAGGTCCCAGGTACGGCAACGTCAGGTCCCCGTCATGTACTCAACCGTAGCGGGCCAGCGTGACCCCAACAGGCCGCTACTAGTGCGTATTGTCCCCACTGCAATGCCATCAGCGGTCAGATGCCCCAACCAGATGCTGCAACCCCAGATTATGCGGCCCGGCCTTAATATTCGTTCATCCCAAGAAGCATCCCCTGCCTTCGTCTCCGTCTCCTTTCCCTAAGCCAACAACCAACTGAGCTCAGTTCTTACTGATTCCCCAAGGTCAAGACGCTCTTCTCTAACGCCTGCTCTTCTTCTCTCCAGCTCCCAGCCGCAATCGACGCCGCCAGGCAAGCAGGAATGGGACTGAGGCTGTGTCCGACCCTCCGACGGCCCACCTGAAGATCGTGAAGAACCCGCGGATGCTTCGCTGCACCCGTGGTCATGGCCGACTTCCTCCTCCGCCCCCCTACGATACCTTCGATACATAGCAGTAATTCCTCTGCACCATTACCAAAGCGACCGAAGCGCGCCTCGACAGCCTCGCAGCCCGCTGACCCGACCCTCGTGCAGACCGTCTCCCAGAAGGTCAAGGAAGCGGCGGGCCTCTGGCGATCCTGGAAAGATGGCGTGAGCGGCGAAGAGCGCGAGAGGGCAAGGCTTCTCGAAGAAAGGAAGAATATCCTCTATCTACGCATGAAGAGTGTATGTGTCCTCCTGGACCCAACATGATGATTTGACCAAAGAGAGAACATCCAGCTAACCGGAGCATGGCATTGGCGTCATAGGCTGAGACATGGAAACAATGGCAAGCAGCAGCGCAGGAACTCGACGCCCTCGAAGGCAACGACGACTGGAAACAAGACGTTGACAGCGGCGACTACAATCCCAGGCTCATTGAGCAGCGGCTTCAGGCCCTCGACGAGGCCAGAGAGAGTCGAGACATCCGCACCATGATGCACCTCATCCGAACCTCCCTGTCGCGCGATCTCGGCGGCATGGGCAACGTCGACCTCTACCGGCACTCGTACCTCGGCACCAAGTCATTAATCGAGCGCTATGTCGAATCGACAATCGCAACTATTGACGCCGCCATTGTCCACAGCGCCTCGGACAAGAGCATTGCCTACAGAGACTTGCTTGAGGGCATGCTGCTTGCGCGCCAGAGCTTCGGACGAAGCGCTCTGCTGCTCTCCGGCGGTGGCACGTTCGGCATGGCGCATGTCGGCGTTCTCAAAGCCTTGTTCGAGGCCCAGCTTCTGCCCAGAATCATATCAGGCGCCAGCGCTGGGAGCATCGTCTGCGCCGTCATGTGTACGCGCACGGATGAGGAGATCCCGCAGCTGCTCAAAGAGTTCCCCTATGGGGACTTGGCCGTCTTTGAAGCGCAAGACAGCCAAGACGGCCTCTTGGACCATTTTCGTCGCCTGCTAACGGAAGGCTGCTGGTCCGATATTGCCCATCTTAGGAGGGTAATGAGGACCATGATGGGCGACATCACCTTCCAAGAGGCGTACAACCGCACTCGTCGTATCCTCAACATTTGCGTCTCGTCCGCGTCCGTCTATGAGGTGCCACGACTGCTCAACTATGTCACCGCGCCCAACGTCATGATATGGTCTGCTGTGGCAGCGTCCTGCTCGGTCCCTCTCATCTTTGACTCGTCCCCTCTGCTGGTCAAAGATCCGGTGACGGGGGAGCACCGCCAGTGGAACCCATCGCCCCAGAGGTTCATTGACGGCTCGGTGGACAACGACCTGCCCATGACGCGCCTTGCGGAAATGTTCAACGTCAACCACTTCATCGTATCCCAGGTGAACCCTCACGTCACCCCCTTCCTTTCCAAAGACGACCACCTGTCGCCGGAGAATAAAAGCGCCCGCAAGAGTGCCAGCGCCGGCGACAACTTGGACTGGCTGTACACCGCCACATCGCTCGCCAGAGATGAGGCGCTCCACCGACTGCAGTTTATGGCAGAAATGGGCTTCTTCCCTAACATGATGACCAAATTTCAAAGCATCCTCAGTCAAAAGTACTCGGGTAATATCAACATCCTACCTGATCTGTCGCTTGACAACCTCCCTGTGCTTCTCCGCAACCCGACCGTGGATTTCATGCTCAAGTGCTGCCTGGTTGGCGAAAGAGCGACCTGGCCAAAGCTGTCCAGAATACGCGACAGCTGTGCGATAGAGCTGGCGCTGGACCGCGCAGTGCATCGACTGCGGACAAGAGTTGTCTTTTCAGAGAGCCAGAGCAACCTCAGGGGTATGGCTTCGCATCAAAGCAGCCTGCGGCTCAACCCCTATGGCCAGACATCTGCGCAGCAACATCTCGGTGTGATAGGTGCCAACCAGGGCCAGAAGCGCCAGCGGCGACGTTCGGGGGGGAGCCTCCGTATGTTGCCCGGCGCGGGCCTAGTCCTGGACTCTGAGTTGACAGACGAGGATACCGCGGAGGAAGAGCGCCTCGAAATCGCCTCGAGACGACCTGGATTCGCATCGTCAACTTCTCTTCGCAAGCCGCAGCTCAAGAGGTCAAGCGTGAGCCAAACGCATGTGCCCCAGCTGGCTACTCAGACTCGGGTTTTCACCCAGCAAACTCCAACCTTTAACTTCTCCAAGCCTCTGACACCGCCCTCCAGTGTCTCCGGCGAGGGGGACGCCACTGATGCGACAAGCACCAGCTTTTCAGAGGGAAGACTCTCGGCTACCTTTGTCAATGACAGGGATGGCCGTGTTCTGCCGACGTTGGGCCATGTGATATCGCTAGTCGACGAAGTAGAGACAAGCGAGCTAAATTATACTAGCGACACAGAGGTGGACTAAGGAACTGAGGAGAGCGACCCCGATGACAGCCAGTCTGGACTTGCTGAGGACACTGCCAAACCAGCGAATCATGGCGCATCTCGTCCCACCAGGCATCTTATTGGTGGCTTTTGGTGATGATGTTGAATACGCACCCCCTCATTGACAGGTGGTGGGGGGAAGACGCGACATAGAGGGGTCGCAGATCAAGATGCACGGAATTTAAGCATAGAATGGCGTTATGACATGCTTGTTGGATTTTCCTTTTCATTATTCTTGTTGGTGGCAAGCGGGCTGATTTGGGGTTTGTGCATCAGTGGCGGCACTTTTTGGTATAGAGGCAGACTTGGACATGATCCCAGCTGCAAAGATCGCTCATGCGATGCAGTCTACTGTTAGTATTTGGCTTGAGAGTTGGACGCAGTACATCCTTCACTAGGCGAGAGCTTTAGCATTCATGATTGATAGCAAATATCCTTGGATCCTTTGACATATATTGAGGTGTGCCGTCCATGAGGGCAGCTGCCGCGGATCGAGTTCTGTTTGGGGTTGACGGTAGCCAGACGCTCATATACCGTGATAGCCTTCCAGACTGCATCTTCGGCCGCGTGGCCTAATGGCTAAGGCGCTAGATTTCGGTTGGTAAACACCACCTCTAGAGATTCCAGGTTCGACTCCTGGCGTGGTCGCTTTTTTTGCCCGTTTAGCCAGATATTAAAGGAATTTTTACTCAAAATTATTGCTCATGCTGTCGGGATGTCTAATCTTGCAACTGAGGCAGTAGTAGTTGTGAGGATTACATGGTTTCGTCTTTTGTAAGTACACAGGTAGGATAGATGAGCAGCAGAGGGACGGACGATGAGGAAACAATGTGCGGCTCTCGGGCTGTCGGCAATCGTTGTGCGACCTCAGGATCTCGGGTCAGCACAGCATAACATACTACTACTATCAGCTAAAGTATGTAGGGTCTGAGTTTATTTCATGCAATTGTGGCGGCTGAGGAGCCGTTTTTGCGCCAGGGATGATGGTTGTACTGAGTGTTATGGGGTGATTTTGAGGAGAGCTGATTCCATTGACTGTCTGATTACTTATTTGTAAGGAAGTAGTTTGTGAATGAGCTTGCTGGTCGGGAAGATGATGGGTATTCAGTAGGGCTGATGTGAAAGTCTGTTGATTGATGGCTACCTTGATGGCTACAGCAGATGAATTTGTCGTGTGTGTAACATTCAAGGCCAATGGCATCATTTGCGATGGGTGCGTCTATGGGCCACTTACAAATCCGCCGTGAAGCAGAAACGGACTTGCTCCATACGCTCGCATTAAATTGCTCTTACAAGTTGAGATCCAAACAACAAGTGAACCACATCTCTCGAAGGAAGGCAATACTAGTACATGCATTGTTACGACGATCTCAAGCTGTCTTCAACAAGCCATCAAGTAGGTACTGTAAGACAACTTTGATGTCAAAAGCATGGCGCAAACGGCACACTCTTGGAAGATTATAAATCCAGAGAGGTTGACAAGGTCGAGACCTCAAAATCAGCCAAAAGTACCTACGAGCAGATTACTGTCCCCGACACGAAAAAAGGCTTATCCAACCTTCCCCTTCCGAAGCCGCAAGCCGCGCCGATATGTCTCGTAAAAAAAGGCGACAATCCGGCCCATCGGCGTTGTTTGGCGGCAATTCACATGGATGGGCCGCCGACCACCCGCAGCATCCCCCCTCCACCCCGCCAAACCCGCCCCATTGGACATTCAACATTCTTGCTCTCTTTTTTTCCCAACTTGCCCCTTTGCCCCTCTCCCATGTTCCCAAGCCTGGCGGGAGCTACAGCTTTAGTTGCATGTTCGCAGCGTCGCCCCTCCCATTGCGTCAGTGAGACTCGGATTGCAAAATGCGCAGGGCGGGCCAATGAGGCGGCGGGCTCAGCACGCAATCGCGGCGCGCCTTGCCGCTTTGAGGGAGCTGGGTTGGGGGGAGGAGGCCACTTGTTCGGCGCTGATCGTGGGGTTTTGTTTGCTTGTTTGTTTGATTGTTTGAGTGAATGGATTATGTAGCTTCAGAGGGAGAGGGGGAGAGGAGAGGGAGAGAGGAGAGGGAGCAGAGAGTGAGAAATAAAGCAGATGATAGCTGTGGTTGAGGTGGTTGTGGTGAGGATTCAAAGAAGAGAGGGAGTAGTTGATATTGGATGTCGGTGCTGAATCCAGTGCTCCTTTTCATTAGCTCCGTAAGCAAAAGATGGGTTTCCTGAAAGGAGGGGCAGAAAGGTGATCCATGAGATGATGGAGGGGGAGGGGCTGGATGGCTGGAGGTGGGATGGGGAGAGATTGGGTGATTTGTTGCGCGTATGGGCAATGGAGGGCAGCATGGTCATGTTGCGTACCTTGCCTTGCTATATAAAGAGGCGTGGAGCTTGTCACCTCAACCTCTCCCCTCCGTTTGCTTCTCTTCCCTTTCTCTTCTTCTCTTCCTAACCATAACTCAACCTCACCTCAACTTCACCACCAACTAAACCGCACATTCCCATCACCAAACCATCCACCATGTCTGAGCCCGCCCCCCTCCGCCTCGGCTCCGTCGCCCCCAACTTCAAGGCCGAGACCACCCAGGGCCCCATCGACTTCCACGAGTTCATCGGCAACAACTGGGTCGTCTTCTTCTCCCACCCGGAGGACTTCACCCCCGTCTGCACCACCGAGCTGGGCGCCTTCGCCAAGCTGCAGCCCGAGTTCGAGAAGCGCGGCGTCAAGCTCATCGGCCTGTCCGCCAACACGGTCGACTCGCACAAGGGCTGGATCGAGGACATCAAGGACGTCACCGGCGGCCACGTCACCTTTCCCATCATCGGTGACAAGGACCGCCAGATTTCCCTGCTCTACGACATGTAAGTCCCTTTTTTCTTTTCTTTCTTTTTTTCTCCTTGTCTCTTTCTCCAGTCGATTTCTTTCCACTTGGTTCATGGGCAATTCCCATCTTTTTCGGTGTTGCAGCAGCTAACAACCCACCAAACAGGATCGACCGCCAGGACGCCACCAACGTCGACGAAAAGGGCATCGCCTTCACCATCCGCTCCGTCTTCTTCATCGACCCCAACAAGAAGATCCGCACCATCCTGTCCTACCCGGCCTCCACCGGCCGCAACGCCGACGAGGTCCTGCGCATCATCGACTCCCTCCAGACCGGCGACAAGTACCGCGTCACCACCCCGATCAACTGGCAGCCCGGCGACGACGTCATCGTCGCCCCCGTCATCAAGGACGAGGAGGCCAAGAAGCTGTTCCCCAACTTCCGCGCCGTCAAGCCCTACCTGCGCTTCACTCCCCTGCCCGAGGTTTCTTAGACGTTTGAGCCTTGGAGAAAAATTCAATGTATATCAAAAAGGACAAAAAAGCAATGGCCCTGCACAGCACCTTTTGTCAGGTTGAAGATGAAGAGCAGGGGGGGCAGAGAGCATTGCGGCATGCCTTGTCGACTGTTCTTGAACCCGTGCCGCGAAACCAGATAAGAGGAATACTTCGTCACAGCCGAAAGAAGGTCTGGGCAGGGCAATGATGATGTTATATAGTAAAAGATACCAATTTTTTTCACGCAATGTTTGATTTCTCGTCTGGAAGCTCAAATGTAAATATTGAGACATGTGGAGGTGGTGAGGACTTAAAGACGTTGCGGTAAAGTCGTATCAAAATTGGAACTAGCCTAGCCAATTCAAGATCTCTTGAGATTGAAAGACAGGGAGACTGCAATTTGTCCAACAACTCGGAATTCATCCTCAATCGCTGATAGTGGTCCAGGACATGTATGGGGTCATCTTCTGTCATGCTACCCTGAAGCTTTGAAGAATCGCTTATGTAATCACATGATCTTCTCACCAGCTCAAGTTGTCGGCGGAAGCTTCGTGTTGTGTACTCCGTACCTGTCTGCTAGCAAATACCCACTTTCAAAGGTATCAAGCACTGTTCACATCGCATCTTCAGCAGCTTTTCTAATCCGGATCCAGCGTCAGCTATTGTGTATACCTGGTCACAGCCAGTACATAGTAGTAGTTGATGAGGCATAAGCCACAGAGCCATTCAGCTAATGTTTCAGGGCCAGGCTAGCCACCTCTCTAGCACTGCAAAGGCCACGCGGATTGCAGGTCGCATCGCCGACACGAATCATGGCGATGCAGACGAGTGTCCAGGGTTCGGTATCTTGACTTGTAGCAGTAGTCCGGGAGATCCGAGGAGAAGAAGACGGGGGAGCAGAAGGGCAGAAGGAAGTTGAATAATAATGGCCTGATGGACCAAGAATGGCTTATGAGTGATCGGCATTGATGCATCAGTAGGTAATAACGGATCAGGGACGCTCCGAGTTGAACTGCCGGACGGCACGAGCCTCATGCTGGACTGCATTTACCGGGGAAATCATCAATGCATCCGTTTGTCCTCCATGGTCTGCAGGGAACTTCTCGTTGCTTTTTCCCGTAAATACCTCCTGTATGTATGTCGTTGAGTCGAGACCGACCTCTTGCCGGGACAGGGCATGACTGAACTGACAAGTCGAATGAAGCTCCTTCGGAGAATCACGTAGAGACCAGTATGCCGAATTGACGTCTTCCATTGCCATGATCTAGACAATGGCCGGCCTGTTTCAAAATAGAGTCGAGTGGGCTTGGCCCGGAAGCATCTCCAGCCCATCCCACGTGCTGATATGCCCGGGCTGAACAACCAAGACCCTTGGCTTGAGACTTGGCAGCAGCGGCAGCAAATAAGATGATGAGCCGGTGGTAATTCCTGCTAGTAGTAACTGTCTGTGATGGAATGCCTGGGGGCTTCGAGAGAAGCAGCATGGAAGAGTGTGGATATGACAAAGAAATGGCACAGCTCCCGTCACATCACATCACTTCAGGGACGAATTGACGCACATCGGCGTCAAAACTGCAAGCGCAAGGAAGCGGCCCCAGCGTCAGCCGGCAATTGGAGACGACTACATATCCCGACATCTCGTCACAACCATTTGGACACTGAAGGGGAAACATACTTGTGCTCATACAAACGATGTCCTAGAGATAAAGGCTGGAGCTGTGTGGTTCGTTCCACTTTAAGCCTCCGATATAGCAAGCAGCTCCGCGGTGATCGCGAGGTCCGCCATCCCCTGCAAACCTGCAGAAGCACACACGAGATATTACCGCTTACTCCAAGCCAGTAAGAGTAGTTCGACCGGCGCGAAGACCCCTATCGAGCCAGATGATGCGCAAGTAATATCCGCGGGTCTTCGGGCGAGGGGGGTACTAGTAAAGAAGATGGAGGAGCACATCAGGAAGTGCGGACCGGTTTGCTAGTCATGCTGGCTTGGTGAGAACCTTATTAGCGGACGAGCTAGAAGGCGTCAACAAAAGCTGTTGGTGGGCAATCGATCCGTTTTTTTTTTTGACGTCTGGCGGGTGGCTTCTTGCTTTGTTTCAATTGTTTCAATTGTTGCTTGGTCGTGTTTGTTGTCTCTCTTGTTGTCGCACAGATGCCGATGGAGCGGGTGCGTGAACTGCTTGGACTGCGGATTGTTGCTCACAAGGCACGTTTTTGTGACATGCATTGATCAAGTTGGATGGAGAGCGGCCTGTCGATTGTTTCTTTTCGCTTTTCGTTCATCTTGATTGTTTTCCCGCCTGTCTTGCCTGTCGTCTGTTGCGTGGTGAAGAAGCAGAATGGAAACAAGGAACATGAAAGGTCGGAGAGTGACAAGATGAAGGTACATACACGTACCTGGACTTTCCCACGTTGCTGCTGTACCTGTACTTTTAGTGCCGCCTTCTTTTATTCTAGAACAGATTGACTAGATTAAATTCATGCAAACTGCCATTTGCAGAACCCTCGGTCCAGCACATGCCAGCGACGAGTGAGATGGTTCTCGTTCTCCTTCCATGTGGCTCTCAATCTTTTTCCTTTCCACTTAGGTACAGTAGGTACTGCATCCAGCATTCGCATGCAGGTACAGTTACAGACATCTCACAGTGCATCCACGGAACACGGAGTGCGGAACCCCGACATGCCAGGGTCTGGCGCTAACCGGTAGCACTCATGCTCCCTGCAGTTCTTGGTACGAGTACTCTTGCCTTATCGCAGCCCTTCACAGACTCCGTGTCCAGTCTCTCGTCCTCGTCTTTCTTCTTTCACCTTCACCCTGGATCCTGTACTACCTACTTAGCCATACCTTACCCAACGTGACTGAACTCATCTTACGATACTACTCCATCCATCTCTCTCTCTCTCACTCGCACTCTCGCCTTTTCCATCTCTCCTCCTGCTATAGCCCCCAACTGCTCCAACGCTCTAACCGCTAACCCCACCCCCTTAGCCAGCCTATCAGAGCCCGCACATCCCCCTCTGCCAGTAGCCCGTAGCGAGTCCCAGCGCCTGTAGCGGTACCGGCTCAGCACCTGTAGTTGTTCGACAAAGCCCACAACCCCCCTTCTTCGCGTCTGTGCGCATTAGACGGTTATTTTTTTTCTTGTTGCTCGTTGCTCGAACCTCTTTTCCAGCCCACATCGTCAGCTCCATCGCGCCAGCCAAACGGGCAGCGCAGCATCACCAGCAACGAGTGCGACGTTGGCCCTCGGAAAGGCGTCTTTGAATGGTACGTCATGCGGCATCTCCTCGTCTGGCCCGTCGTTGGCCAGCCTCCTCCCTTTTGCGCGGCTCCCGTGCCCCCTTTGCGACACACACAGCTCGAAGCCAGATCATCGCGCAACCCTTTGACCACATTTCCACCCACTTGCCCGGCTGCTCCACGCTGCTCCTCGCTCGACGCTCTCTCGGCCCCCCGGATCGCCCTGCCGGGCTCCTGAAAACCCTCTGCCGGGTCCGAGGAGACACGGGCGAGGCTGTGGCGAGCGCCCGTCGCTTTCGCATCTGATCTCTCCAAAACTTGGCCACGGTGCGGTCAGGATAATCCTCCCCCCCTGCCGGCCGGCTTCTCTTCCTAGGTCCCAAGCGAGTGGTCCTCTCCCCATGCGCTGTGCCTTGGCCAGGAACGGGTTGATCAATCTGACAAGCGTCCTCGAAGGGAATTGACATTCCTCTCTTCTGTCCTTCTCTCATCTCATCTCCTTCTATAACCCTACCCTCTCGCTCTCGTGGTTCGAGTCTTCACCATCGCACGCCCGCCCCCCTTTCTTTGCTTCGGCGCTTACCCTACGCAATCTTTGCGGCATCGTCTCCTCCGCTTGGCGCGTCGAGACGTATTGGCCGCTGCCATGGCCGAATTCGCACCACTGACAGGTTTCCAGAGCCCATCACCGAACGGCTTCTATTCTTATCCCGACTCTGGGGCCAATGACCCCCGCCTGCAGACCGATCATCACAGCAGAAATACCGACAGCGCATATCGAGCAGCCGGATCCCACTCCTCTGCCAGGCTCCCTCGAAAGCCGTCCCTCCAGACATTCCAGAGCCACGCAACGTCAGCATCAGGCGGTGGCCTTCCACCTCATCCCAAAGCGAGAGCAGCGTCCGTGTCTAGGCTTCAGCACCAGCATGGGAGACAGCTGAGCCTGCAAGACAGTCTCGAGAAACCATTACCGGAGCCGCCCGCCGAAACAAGCCTCTCGACGCCCCCGTCAGTCACCCTCCCCATCTTCGACAGTCTTTCTCAGAGCATCGGCGCCGTAGAACCGCCCCAGAACCGCTTTCTCGAGTCCCGCCAAGATCACCGAATAAGCCCCGTAGACTCGATGAGCCCCAGCGCCGGCAACCAGGCATACGGTTCTTCGGGCCAGGACAACTTTTACATGCAGGAGATGAGCGCCAACATGGCTGGCTTGAGCGCGACGAGATACGGTGGTGGCCCTGACGAATACAGAGATGGTCATAGAGAGGGGCTGACGCCGAGGAGCAACGGCTCTGTATCGGCAGGCATGTCGCCCGCGATTGCGCAGGGTCAGATGCAGGCGCAGGCACAGGCACAGTCTCAGCAGGCTCAAGGACCATCTGCCACGCCCGTCGGCGGTCCTTCCCAGGGGTCCTCGGCTCATCTATCGGGATTGATGTGCAACGTACACCGAACCACGGGCCAGGAGCCTCCGCCGCTGGTTGGGGCCACGACGACGATCCTAGGCGACAGCTTGTACGTTTTTGGCGGCCGTATCCTTTCCCGGAGCCGTCCCGCGCCGCTCACCTCCGACCTCTACGAGCTGGACCTCATCCGACGCCACTGGACGAAGCTGGAGGTGACGGGCGACATCCCGCCCCCTCGATATTTCCATTCCATGTGCGCGCTTGGGGGCACCAAGATGGTGTGCTATGGCGGAATGTCCCCGGCGCCTAACCAGCCCATGGGGGCGGACCAGCAGCAGCCCGAGGTGACCGTCATGTCCGACATTCACATATACGACGTGCCAAGCAAGCGGTGGTCCTACGTCCAGGCGCAAGAGACGCCCCAGGGCCGGTATGCCCACTGCGCATGCATCCTCTCCTCGTCCGCCACCTTTTCCTCAAAGGACGCCCCTCTCTCGGCTCTCCAGCACAACCCGTCCAACGGCAACCCCAACGAGGGCCGCATCGGCATCAACATTGACGGCACGGGGGGCGCTCAATTGGTCATTGTTGGAGGCCAGGATGGCGCAAACCACTACATTGAACAGATTAGCGTCTTCAACCTCAGGAGCCTCAAGTGGACGACGACTCAGCCGCTGGGCAAGAGCTGCGGCGCCTATAGGAGCGTCGCTGCCGCGCTGCCTCCCGCTGTCAGCGCAAGGATCGGAATGCATGCCCAAAACGGCCAGCAGCGAAACGATAGCACCGCCGGCCAGGAGCCTGGATCGTCCATGCTCATCTACTCCAACTACAACTTCTTGGATGTCAAGCTGGAGCTTCAGATTCGATCGCCCGACGGGACCTTGACGGAGCGGCCCATGTCGGGAACGTACTCGCCACCGGGCCTTCGCTTTCCCAACGGCGGCATCATCGATACTCACTTTGTGGTTAGCGGAACGTACCTCACGTCCTCGAAGCAAGAATACGCGCTGTGGGCTTTGGATCTTCGGTCCCTTACCTGGAGCCGCATCGATGCGGGGGGCAGCGTGTTCAGCCAGGGCAGCTGGAATAGGGGTGTGTTGTGGAATCGACGGAATACGTTTGTTATTCTCGGCAACAGAAAGAGGAGCCTAGTGGACGACTACAACCACCGGCGCATCAACTTCTCCAACGTCTGCATGGTGGAGCTGGAGGCATTTGGCTTCTATGACAACCCGCGCAAGGTTGACCCCATGTCCGGCTTCGTCTCTGCCAGCAGCCCATACTCTGGTCTGAGTCTGAGTCTTGCGCGCAAGGCTGGCTCTACAGCCGGTGGCCGCTTCCACTCTCGGGCAAGCGAGGACCTGGGAGAAAAGGTTCTCGCATTTCGAGAGCTCGCCGACATGGACATCCTGTGCATTGGCGGCGAGCGGATACCGGTCAATTCGCGAATCGTGGCGCGGCGATGGGGCCCCTACTTTGTCCAGCTGCTGCGAGAAGGCACGGCAACACAGGACGGCAGCGACGCTGTGACCTTGCGGTCCGGCCTGTCGAGCAATCCGATGCGGACGTCAGCGTTGACCATCACGCCGAATCGAAACTTTGACGACTCGTCGACGCTGGTGGGCAGCACGGGGGGCTCTATAGGAGGGTCCTTCTCGGGACCGTCTGGCCTCTCCGGTCCGATCCATCACGGAGGCGGTGCCGGCACGGCAAACGGAGACGAGGCAGTTGCAGCCGCCAACAGCGCCCCAACGCCTCGCAGCCTGATGCCCAACTCGAGGCCGCGATGCCTCTACCTACCGCACACGTACCTGACGATCCAGGCCCTGCTGCACTTTTTGTACACTAGCTCCTTACCTTCGCCTACCTCTGCGCTGTGCACGCCGCAGATCCTCTGCTCTCTGCTCCAGATTGCGCGGCCATATCGAATCGACGGCCTGTTGGAAGCCGTCGTCGAGCGTCTGCATGCCCTCCTCGACAGTAGGAACGCGGCGGCGGTGTTCAATGCGACGGCCATGGCCGCTGGTGGAGGACGGGGCATTGACGGGACCCTGAACCCCAACTTCTTCGTCGGCAGCCTGGACCCCATCGGGTCTCCGGTGTCCACGTCAGACTTTTCCCTCAGCGGCACGACCGCCAAGGACTCCATGTCGGACCTGGCTTCGCGCACAGGAAGCCTAAGCGTATCGGGCCTCCAGCAGCATCCGACGCGGTCATCCAGCGGCGACGTGTCTGCCTCGACGAGCACGAGCGGGTCCGAATGGGGATCCGAGATGGGCGACACCGAGCGGGACGCCGTCATCTGGAACGGAGAGCTCAGCAGCGTTATTGGGCTGCAGAAGAGGGGCCTGCGAGGACTCATGGAGGGCCGGAGAATGCGGGAGAGGACAGGGACGGGGACTGGGGGCGCGGCAGGCATGGGAGCTGCCAACATTGGCGGGTATGGAGGCCAGGCTGGCGGCGGCGGCGGCGGCGGCCAGCGCGTCGGGCTGGGGATTGCCGGACCGGGAGTTATCTAGATGACATGATGACGTGAATAAGAAGAAGAAGGAGAAGAGAAAGCGGATGAAAGTGAGGTTGGGAGAGGCTCGTGAAGCGAGGTGGAGAGGGTTATAGCTGGATAAACTCTGATGTTTATATCATGAGCGATTTGTAATCATCTTATGTAGATATATATAGTCTTCTTTGACGGAGGAAACGCGGCTTGTTTATACTACGCTTGTTGTTAATTTTTCTGTTTTGATTAAGATTCGGAAGGCATGTCTAGGGCATATATATATACATGAATGAGGTTATGAAGCATTATTGGCAGAAAATGTGTTCATACTATAACAGAGTGGAAGAGGGCTACCTATTGATATTTATTTCACCTAGTAAAAAGAGACTGAGATAGAGATATGATACTTGATATTCTAGTAGAGAATGTTGTCTCTCCGTTCTAGCATTAGAAGTACACCGTGAAGTTATATATGCTACATTAACAATACTAAACAAACCACATTGAAAGAAAAGTAACAGCAAAGCAAGTAAGGCAAAGAGCCTCTAACACCGCTGAATTGATAAACGCAACATGCCACTATAGCTTCACCCTCCCACCCTCAAGTTCCCTCCACTCCTTCTCTCTAAACGGAACATACGAATCGCCCCTCAGCCAGTATACATCAGTCTCAGTCTCCCCTTCATAACCACCTTCTCCAGAAGACTTCATCCTCGGTCTCACCCCCGCAGCCCGCAGACTCTGCTTCTGCTGCTTGTTCGTCCCCGTCGTCTGACTCCCCACACCGACGTCCCTTACAAGCCGCAAGAACAAGGGGCGAGCGTACCGCGGCAGCGAAGCCCTCACATGGGCAGCCAGGCTGCGCAGCGTGGCCTCGTCGGGAACGGGCGGATCGAGACAGACAGCGGCGCAGCCCGCGCGGCCGTCGTGGTGCGGGAGCTCGACCCCGTAGACGTTGGCCTCGCGGACGGCCGGGTGCAGCCCCACGGCCTGGCTGACCTCGGCGGTCGACACGTTCTCCGACTTCCAGCGGAACGTGTCGCCGATGCGGTCGCTGAAGAAGGTCAGCCCGGCGGCGTCGCGGCGCAGCACGTCGCCGGACCGGAACCAGGCGTCGCCGGGGCGGAAGACGCCGCGCAGGATCTTGGCGTCTGAGGCGCCCGGGTTGTTCAAGTAGCCCTGGAAGCGCTGGCCGATGTCGTCGGGCGGCAGGCGGTACAGCATCTCGCCGGGCTGGCCGGGCTTGACGCGCCGGCAGAAGCCCGTGACAGGGTCGCGCCACGGCGAGTCCGTGGCCCAGTCCACCTCGACCAGGGCCGACGAGCTGCCCGTCAGCAGCGAGTGCAGCCAGCCAGAGCGGCCGATGGCGCCGCGGGCGAAGTCGTTGCTGGACACGTTCCACGCGGCGCCGGGCGACTCGGTGGCGGCGTAGAACTCGGCAATGGTCTCGATGCCGAACCGCTCCTTGACGCGATCCCAGATGTCAGGGCGGAGGCCGTTGCCAAAGGCCATGCGCACGCTGTGCTTGCGGTCGAGGTTCTCGCCGGTGACAGGGTCCAGCTGCGGTGGCGCCGCCAACAGGTACCGCAGCGTCTCGCCGACGTACTGGATCGACGTGGCCTTGGAGGCGCGGCACTCGTCCCAGAAGCGCTTCGTCGAGAACTTGCGGCCCAGCGCCTGGGTCGAGCCCGACAACAGAGTTGCGCAGACGGAGAGGAGCGCGGCGGAGGAGTGGTATAAAGGCATGCACTGGGCGAATGTTAGCCAGGCATGTTTCCTTGTGTGGACATCTGGGCCAGTTGACGGGGAAAGATGGAAGGAGAAAAGGGGGGAGGCGGGGGGGCTTACAGTGTACATGATGTCGCTGTCGCCACGGTTCAGCAGCGTTGCGGCCATGATCCCTCCATATATGCACTTCGCCCATGAGACGACAGCTGGCTTAGGCAAGCCAGTCGTGCCCGAGGTGTAGATGAGCATCCCCATGCTGGCCATGGTGCCGTCCGACCGATCTGTATTAAAGGCCCGCTCCGGAGCTGTCTCCAGGGCTTCGGCCTCTACCTCGGGCGTGAAGACGATGAACTCGACATTGGGCAGACTCTGCCTCACGCTCTCATCCTCGAAATTTGGGGCTACAGCAGGATCGATGAGACAGAGCCTCGTGGTCGCCGCCTCGATGCAGTGAGCCAGGGGCTTCCCAGTAAGATTGTAGTTGATAAAGGCCGGCTTCGCACCAATCGACCACAACGCAAACCACACAAAGATGAAGGTGTCCGAGTTCTCAAAGTCCATCGCCACAATCTCCTGCGGCTTCACGCCGAACCTCTTCCTCATCCAGTGGCCATACCGGAGGACCCTGTCGTAAGTCTGGGCATAGGTGTGCGTCCTGCCCTCGAAGATGAGAAACGGCTTGTTGGCGAGGCGGCGGCTCAGGGCTGCTGACTCCAGGGCGTAGAAGAGGTTGATTGTGTCAGTTTTGAGGCCGTGCCGCACGCGGAGAGACGCCTTGACGACGCTTTTGATGAGCGCTGCGTCGTACCAGAAGCTGCTTTTGGCGTTGAGATAGGCCAGAGAGGCGGCCGCCGCGGGGATGAGGACGGGGAGCGGGACTGGCATGGTATCAGTTGATTCCTCTGTTTTCATGGGATGAAGTATTGTGTGATAGAATCGATAAGAATCCCTTACCTGGCATTGCTTGAAATTTTTCAAAATCACCTCTTTTTTCCTGCTGAAGATAGAGTGAGATGGAATTCAGCATGAGACTGCTGTTGGTCCTCTCCCCCGGATGAAAGCACCCAGGTCAACTCCCCCTCAGTTTATTCCTTAGTATCCCCTAGAGAGTGACCCTAATTTTTTTTCTCTGCGACTCTATTATTCATTAGACGAATTAGATCTCATGATGCCCATCCAAGAATGGACAACCGCCGGTTGGGGGTGTGGTTGAGGAGGAGCCTCGGCATTCAGGCAATATGGCCTCCCTGACGACCTCTTCACACTTTTTTCTTCCCTTTTTGTGTTGGGCTGTTGGAGGTCGAAAGTCGATGTAGACGAATGTACCTCGCGGATATGGGCGACTCAGGTAACGCAACAATACGCATGCAGACGCAGAAACGCAGAAAATAAATGTGACTTTGCAAATACAAAGCACGCAGAATGCCACGCCTCAAAACTGAGCAACAACAAAACCAAGACAAGACCAAGCCCACACAGAGGCAAAAGGGAAGAAGAAAGGAGGAAGGAGCTAAAGTGAAACCCTGAGTCAAGAGGGAAGCCCCAAGGTGACTGTTATTTCTACTCAAGCCTTGCCCTGCCCTTCTTTTGTGTTGGCCACAGCAAGGGCGGACAGGCGGCGGTGGAAACGGCGTCATGCATATTGCATGCGTACTTGTAGCATGCGTGCACGAAAGGGACCGGCCTTTGGTTAGGGTCTCCGTGGGGACCAGGTCGGGGAGGGGGAAGCGTGGTTAGGCTTGCGAGAGAGTTGACGACTTGTTTCCATGTCTTGTCCGTGATTCGGTGTTGGCCATGGGTGTAAGTGCTGGAATTGGTGATGGAAGCGGCATCATCTCCGACAAACACCATCTCCATGCTTTGGCTTTTGTGCTCATCCGATCGTTCATATTCACAGCTGTTCAGTCAGCAATCTGGGGTACTGGAAGCAGATCTGCCAACAAGAACACTTATGATCCTGACATACTTTGGAATCATCCGCATTCGCTTCCATGCTGCTGCCCCCTTGCCTCGACAGAGCAGCAGTCCGGACCGGTTACAACACCCCGAGCCTCCGCCCGCGGACTGGCCCGTCAAATCCGCTCCCCTCCCCTGAAGCGGCTGAAGCGCGGGGAAGCACGCACATCATCATCTCATCATCTCAAACTGATCCAGATCCGCGCTGTTTCTCCTCTCCCCTTTGGTAGCCTGACGAAGAGATGCCTCGGCTCCTTTCGAGCTCCCTATTCTGGAGACTGTCTGTGCGGGGTTCGTCCGCAGTGGATCGTACAAGGGTCCAGCTGGAGAGCGGAATTACTGAACGCTGCGGGCCCAAGGCCAAGCGAAGGGACGATGCTGGTGCTGGATCATGTCTGGCTGACGGACTCTGGTTGGCGTTGAAAGACGTTTGAAGCGCCAGGCCGGATCCATCGAGCAACGGCGATGGCTGACAATTCCGTGTGTGTGCGTGTGTGGCTGTGGCTTGCTTGATGTGCAGATTGCCATCGCAAGTACCATTAGAGCCTGATCGATAACTCGTACAGTGCGTTCCTGATCCTTTGGGGCTATCATGCTGCATGTCCTTTTTGCCAATTTGGATATGAAGCTTCACATGCTGTGCAATGAGATTTCGCGTGGTTGCTTACGCCATGCCTGGTATCCTGGCTTGTCTTGTGCTTCCAGATGGTTTCTTGTTCGTCTCCTTTTCTGTTCTTTTCTTTTCCCTTCAAATTCGAATTCGGGGCTATCTTGAATTGAAAGATCAGCGATTTCCTGAATCGACGTCGTAGGCACTTCATATCCAATATATTGCCGTATTCCGCCTTTGCCGTCGTATTCCGCTGACAGCCTCTGCAGAACAGGGTATCGCAAGTATCGTTCGGCTCATAATATCATGCCCATGCCCGGTACCGGGCAGGCAAGCAAAAGGTAGCGGTACCATTGGCCATCCACAAGGGAAGACAGTGTGCGCTCAATCTCCATATAATTCACTCTACGACCCAATGCCCGACAATTGCTCTGAATCAGCACCTGCACAGTTGTAGGGCCGACAGCCAGTGTCTGTCAATCATCTTAATCATCGTGCAAATGGGATCTGGATGAGCCTCAGTTGCCGTCCGCACAGTGTTCGGAGCTGTGTTGAGACACTCCTCGGCAAGGGTAATTGAGTTCCGACGTCGCAGTCCGGTGTCACTCGATGTTACTCCGTACAATGTGATCTATCAGCGTGTTCAAGCCCCCGTCCGAGGGATGTAATCGAGAGATAATCAGTGTAGCATGCGAAGTCTGCAGAGTATGAGCCATCGATAGGTAGACAATGCTGCGTTGCATATCCAGATGCTGTGCTTTGTGGCACTGATAGAGCACCAGAAGACTGTTGGTCATGTCAACCATAATACCATTGCGGCATCTTCATTCATTTCTCGCCGCTTATAAGGCCGACTTGGCCGAGATGTATGCGTAGCACACATAGGGAAAGGATCCCTGGCGGGTTGGCTTGAAGATCGCTGGCAGTGCAGGCCTGAGACGTGAGCAACCACGTCTTCGGCCTCTGCTATATCTGGAACAAGCCCAATCGCGTTATCCTCGTGACGATAAGACATTCTTCCAGCACGTGGCCATGATTTTGAGCTGAAACCTTGATCCAGCATTCTTGGGGAGCGCTGGAAACTTCTGCAGTGCTACCTTAGATGATCCTGAAGGTGTAAGTGTCTGTTTCGACCTCCAGAATAGGTGTGTCTTGATAGCTTCCACTGAGTCCAGAACGATGACTTGAGATCCAAGAGTTCATCTGTTATTCCATCAGATCTGTGATACTTCCGGAGTGTCACGCAAGTCGTACCAGGTGCCTGGACTGTCCTCTTCATTTGACACCAGGAGATGCGAGATCAACCCAGGCGGCTAAGACTTCCAAGCTGCATAGATATTCTCGGCAGCACTGTGGAGGTTCCACTCATCGTTCGCTTGCATCGCAGTGCCGGTTCATGCAAGCCTCGTCCATCGCCGAGTATTGGTGCTCTCCACCGACAGCGGTTGTCCGACCTGTCGTACTCGGTCGACGGATCATTGTACCTCAATCCGAAGCGCAGCCTCTGGGAACTGCACGCCCGGACTCGACATTCGACTTGCAGTGAACGGTTCCTCTCTGACGGTAACACGCTGATCGGCTGCAATCCGAGAGGCAACACCCCCGTCTATCGCCCGCGAGGATAACCCTGCTCGCCTCTTCTCTGGGGGTAGGTGAGAGAGGAACCCCATGCAAGAATCGCTTGTGAAACATGCCACCGTGGCGGTTGCGTAGATTCGGCTCAGCAACTCCAAAGGATCTGGAAAAGAAACAACGATATCCAGCTGCTGAATATATTCTAAAAAGCGCAAAGATTCGGCCCTTTGGATCTGTGCACTTCTTTCCATGCCGTAGAGCAAATCTCCAACTGGCTACCCTTATTGACTGCAGTCCGGCCGTTCTCCAAGTCAGTAGACCACTTAGACGGGCCTGTAATAGCATGGCTGAGTGCCAGTCACCCCAGCTGTGGTCTGATGCTCTCAGCATCCCAGCGCAATCGTCAAGTATATCCATGGCAGTGAACAACTGCCAGAGGGACTTCGTACCAGCTCTTATCATGGCAGAGTCACGTCCTGTATCGTCCAACTGCGAGAGGACCAGGTCTGCTAGAACAGAGGGCCAATCGGGTCATCGGAGTCCTTCTTCACCTGCAAGCCCATCAAGACTGGGAGACATCTCCGCGTGCGCTCCTCGTCGATGCACTAAGCGCAATTGTCTTCGAAGCCACCAGTAGCCCTTTTGCTCGCCCAGTCTTCTTCCCCAAGCCAGCCGCACAACCACCTCTGCGGCTTGCAAATATATGTCTCGCATGAGTGCGACCTGAGCGCTGCGCTCGGCTGTGCATGACTGATCGATGCAGGTTCCATCTATCCACAAAGTGAGATCGCCCATGCTCCTCAGCCGGTGCAGGGTAGTCATGCAGTTGTGTGTGATACGCAGCGTAGCGCCATTGCTCTGGGCATGACGGAGTTTGTACGTCCCACGAGTATGGAAATCCTTCAATATTGGACTGGAGTCCACGGCAACCTCTGACTTTTGCATCTCAAAGTATCTGTTAGCTCGAGTGCCCTCGACATGAATGAGCCTTACTGATCCGGGCCCTGTGAGAGCAATGTGAGAATGGAGGCAATGGTCTGCAAGATGAGATCCTGCAGGACAGATGAGGTCGTGGCCGTGGAGGCCCGATCTGTTCCCACTTGTGCATATGCTGCAGATATTGGGAGCTTGATTCATTGTCGATGCGACGGCTTTTCTTTTGTCGAAGTAGCTGATACACGTGATGGAGGTTGCCCAAGTCATGGCGTGGTCAGTTAAATAAACACGCAGTTAAGCACAAGCTGTAGTCGCGATCCTTAGTATTATCGTAGTGTGGTCAGCCCCAGATGGAATTTACCAGTTCACAGACTGGCATGACAGGAAAAGCATCTGACGAGCAATCGTCCCTCATATTGCTGATACGTCGTCAGGGCCACGGCCGATATGGTCTGCAGAAACTGGTAGATACTGTAGGCCCTTGGGCGAGGTTTGCGTGATAAGACATGCAAACACCCTATTGTTGCTTTGGGAAAGTCGT
Organism: Trichoderma citrinoviride; assembly: GCF_003025115.1. Taxonomy (NCBI): domain Eukaryota; kingdom Fungi; phylum Ascomycota; class Sordariomycetes; order Hypocreales; family Hypocreaceae; genus Trichoderma; species Trichoderma citrinoviride. The sequence continues at coordinate 1,094,269 of NW_020194716.1, read as the reverse complement.
CATCGTTCTATACCGAAGCCTGCCACGCCCACGTACCTTTTTGCTCGCATATCACATCTCAGCTCAAGCCTCACATCACAGCCTATCCCTGAAAAATCTGACAGAGAATGACCTCGCCTTGGACTTCGCCACTGCTCGAAGTCGACATGATTGGAAATATACCCTTCGAGTTCATATTATCGACTGGCCGAGGCTCAGCTCACAGGGTATCTCAACGCCATTTACCAAGCGCGGAGCCTGGTAGTCGGTTGTCGCTTCATTTGAGCTTCGCCACAGCCAGTCTCCCGCGCGGGAAGAGCCTTTGCTTAAGGCCCCAAGTGCCAATCCAATTGATGCTATACCAATTGACCAAGCAGTATGAGGGAGTAGGCGGCACGAAATTGCCGTTTTCAGGAGATCGGCACCAATCTCAGGCTAGTTGTCTCAATAGTCTCGTCTGCGCCAGCCATTATCGCCGCATTATTTGCACGCTATTGTGCCAGCTGAACATTTAGACTGCAAGAGTTTGGCCATCAATCACCAAGAGATCTGTTGGCTGTCAGAGTAACACTTTAAAAAGCCACAATCTTGGCGCTGGAGATGGCTGACGGGAAGATCAAGTCAAAGGCGCTGAATCAAGGCAAAGCTTCAGTCAAGGCACGATGGCGGCTCAGAACAAGTTCACAACCTGTACTTTTGTCCTGAAGAAATGCGATTTCTCTAGTCCTTCGCTTGCATCGAGTGAGTCGTCACCTCAGTGGATGGTGTAACCAAGCCAGGGCCGGTCTGCTAACCCATCCATCAGCGTGTGTAAAGAACTTTTGCCAGGGAGAGCCATATGGCTTTGGCTCTTGCACAGCGGACTTTACCGGCGTACCTGCAGAGTGCTGTTCGCAAAGCACGGTTGGCGATGTAGCACAATGCATGGCCAATTTTCAGCAGCAGCAGGGATACGGCGTCTTCGGCGATGCTTGTCTTTCCGTTGAGCGATTCGTGACCGAGTGTGAGAATGCCAACTCCGGGTTTGATACGGCAACTTTCGAGCAACAGGCCAGCTGTCTTTGCTACGACAGCGACAACAATTATGCTCCAGACACGTGGGACAATGCGGTGGCCACCTGCGTCAGTACGGGAGAGAGTGCCCATCCGACCATCTGGAGAGCCTTGCAGAGGAATTCGGAAGTAGTTGGCCTGTGTACAAAGTTTGCTGGTGCTGCGGCCACAACCGGTTCTGTGACAGCCGGCCCCGTCCCGACTGATTCGGCGAGTTTTACTGCTACCGACAACGTTTCTCCGGAAACAACAGCAGCTGGCACGGCGACTCCAACCGAGACGGGCTCGACGGCGGCTGGAACCACGGATTCGAGCGACCAGACTCCAGCGGGATCAAGTGCAACTCGCAGCGCAGCCGCGACGACCACGACAAGCAGCTCGGCTGCCGCTCGAGCTGTAGAGGTGAGTCAAGGCATCAAGTCCTCTGACGTTGATTGGGTGCATGCTGATACCATGGTAAAGACGAGCTACATCCCGTTGAAGTGGGCAGCTGTAGGCCTTGGGCTTATGTTGCCTGCTTTCATGATGACGCTGTGAATGATAATATGAGGTACATGAATGATCTTGGATCGGATTGGCGTTATATCGGATGTTTCGTTGTTTCTGATTGGATTTCACGTCGGCTCCAAGCAGTTGCTTGATCTGGAGCATGGCGTCGAATGTGGCTTGCAGACATCTCGCAGCGGCTGTTAGTAGTACTAGCAGCAAGTAGAGATAGTGTCGATTTTGATAATTAGCACCTGTTCTTTCAATCCAAGCGGCATTTTGAGCAGAGTGACTGTGGAAGTAAGAGACGAAGCAATCAGAATGAAATACGTAGAATCTGGTGATGTGAAGGAGAGCAAGTTCATCTGGTGGTTCCGTCATCGCAGGGAATCAAGGAAGGCACATGCCTGTGGCAGCAGCGAGCGGCCTTCACGTGACTGCGCGGTAGTCGATGGAGCCTGTACCTGAATTCATGCCACTTCGCCCAGATTGGCTGGACAAGGTAGAGACAGACAGTATCGTCACAAACCTCCAATTCACGTTGACGGCACTGATCCACGTCGCTCCGCAATCATGGCGTCCGGGGAAGCAGAGCAGCCGCTGGCATCAGGCAGTTCTGCGCCTGTTGACTCTGCCTCTCCAGCGCCTACGTTGCCTCCTCCCGAGAAGCCGTCGGCAGTCAGACAGCGGTCATATGTCGTGTTGTCCTTCTGGCTGGTGGTGCTTCTGCTCGGGGTGCCCATCTGGTGGAAGACGACGGCCATCTACCGCGCCGAGCTGCCTCTGGACAGCATGCTGAAATGGGCTGACGGCAAGGTATGAATGAAATTCAATTTCCGGCCCGTCACGCGATGCTCTGTCGCTCTCCGCTGACGCTGTGTGGTTCATAGGCCTGTCGACCCGTCTTTCCCCTCCAGATCTCGATACAGGCGGACGCCCTCCAGGAGCAGGAGGCGCACAATCTTATCCGACTGACGCAGCATGCATTGGACGATCTCAACGACTTCTCCGGCCACCATCTGCGCCTGCAACTGGCGCCGCGCAATGCGCCTCTCCCTAAAGACGACTTCCGAACAGCCCTGACGATTCGCCTCCAACCGGGCACGAGCACTTCGGCGTCGCTCAACCAAGAGTCCGCCGTTCTCGACATCACCTACCCTCCCAACTACGTCCCGTCTCTCACGTCGCCATCATCCCCCCTTGCATCCTACATCACCAACGAGCTTCGGGCCACCTTTGCTGAGGAACAGGCCATCATATCATACCTTCTCTCTACGTCGTCCATGTCCACCGGCGTGCGCCCCCAAGGCCTAAGCGCCGAGGCTGCTGAGGCTCTCTCGAAGCGAACGACCCGATCCCTGCGATACGCTCCGACATATCATCTCACTTTTTCGCTCTTCACGGCCAATGGTGTGCCTAATACGTGGGATATCGAGGCCGCGTTGGACGAATACATCAGGCCTATGCTGGAAGTCTTGCGCCCCATCCACAACTTCACGATTGACACCCAAGTTCAGCTGTACGCCGTCCCAGGCGTGCAGTCTCAGGTGCTTAGCAAGGAACATCTTTCGTCGTTTATCAATGCTGCTGAGTGGCCGCTGTCGCCATCTATTGGCAAGGCGCCAACGGTCAACTTTGTCATCTACGTTGGAAACCAGACGGTGGCGCTGGATGCCGAGACGGAGACGTCTCAGTCTTGGATGATACCGCAATGGGGCACCGTGTACCTGCTTTCCCACCCGGACATGGCCAGCCACGTATCGGTTGAGGAGCTGAAGCAGCCCATGCTTACTTTCGGCGGCCACTTGCTGTCCCTGCTGGGCACTCCTCAGTCTGGTTCTCTACCTTTGCGACTCTCTACCCTGGGTCGCATCCGATCTACTGACCTGTTGCTCCGTGCGTCGTCTACTCTGGGATCGCTTGCGAGACTGTCTCTTGCACTGCCCTCCATCTCGATCCCTCGGAGTGTCGCAGACGGCGTTTCCAAGACGATGCATCACCTGGAGCTGGCTTGCGCCGACCTTGGCGGGCCTGAAGGACTGATGCACGCGAGGATTGCCGAGGAAGAGGCAGAGAGGGCTTTCTTTGAGAAGAGCATGGTGGGACAGCTGTATTTCCCAGACGAGCACAAGATTGCCGTCTACCTGCCGTTGCTTGGGCCGGTGTTTGTGCCGCTGATACTGGGGCTCATCAACGAGATCAAGAAGCTCGTCAAGGAGGCGAAGCAGAAGGCGCTGGATGCTAGAAGCAAGAAACATCAGTAGCAAGTTTGTCTAGATTTGGTTTGGTTATATAATTTAGAAAGATACCCGTGGTTTTCTTCCCTCTCACTTCTCAATTGTTTGTGTTTGCCTCATTTTATAATTTCATCACTGCTGAGTGAAAGTGACGTGACAGCGAAGCTACTCCCTAAATAGAGCGAATGGAAGCTTCCCCGGATGATTAATTGGAGCTCCCCCAGTCTCTTGAGCAACCAAAAACATCCATCTCCACCACGCCGACCGACAGTGGAGGCCATTATTGACAATAGCATTTGAAATCCTCCATCGTCGGCATCAAAATGCGAAAAAGAAGAAGATGCTGCCCCAGCCATCCTTCACGCTAACCATCCCCAGCATCCACGACGGCACGCCCCTCGAGTGCCGCATCTATCACCCAGCCTCGTTTTCGCGCACCTCGCAGCCCGAGCCTTGGAAGCAACACGCGGCTGTCTTTGCGCATCCGTACGCTCCGTTGGGCGGGAGTTTTGACGATGGAATAGTGGACATTGTGGCGGCTCAGCTGCTGCACAAGGGATATCTGCTGGGGACGTTCAATTTCAGGTGCGTTGTGCCTTGTGTGGGCGGATTCTGGCATGAGAACGGAAATCGAGTAACATGTCAGCTAATGATGCGCATCAAAACGGGTGCAGAGGTGCTGGGCAATCTGGGGGGAGAACATCATGGACGGCGAGGCCGGAGCGCGACGACTACATCAGCTTCGTCGGCTTCATGGCGCATTACGTCCATCGTCTGGTGTCGTCTGCTGACATTGACGAGACGCGGTTGACTGCATGGAGCCAGCACCCTTCTGTCCTATTGATGGCGGGCTACTCTTACGGAGCCATGGTCACAACGCAATTGCCGCCTCTCAACGAGCTTTTAGAGCCTTTTTCTTCTCCGGACAGCGGATCTCATGCCGCCCAAATACGACTGCGGGCTGAGGGTTGGGCGGAGAAGCAGAGGCACGCCCTGCGGGAAGCTCAGAGCCAGCACCAGACCGCCGACAGCCCAAGAAGCTCAGCGAGCCCCGGGCTTCTGGTCCCGGCAAACGGCAGGCTCTCACCCATCAATGGCTTCATGATGCCCCGGCCAGCGTACTTGCTCGTCTCTCCGCTACAGGGCCTGGTTACGCACCTGGCCACCATGTCCCTGATGCCGTCGGTACTCACAAGGCGAAGGCCTCCTCAACAAGACACCGGTGCCGAGGCCAAGCTCGTGCAGAGCCCTACATTAGCCGTCTTTGGAGATTGCGACATATTTGTTCCCGTGGGCAAGCTGCGTGCTTGGGTGGCACGACTCAGTTCGCAGCCAGCATCTCAGTTTCGCGGACATGAGATTCCGTCGGCGGGTCATTTCTGGGCTGAGGAGGGAGTGCTGCATTCAATGCTAGACTTGGTTTGTGATTTTGCTTATACGCTTTACGACAGCAATTAGAGTGGTGGTTGTTACAGCTTGGGTTTTATACGCTCGATACCTTAGATGCAGGGTGACAGGCTGCCTTTATGAACATTTGCCTTGCTGGCATGGTTATATTATTGACTCAATTCTTACATTTTCATCCATTTTTCGGAAGATCAAAAAACGCGTCACGAGGCCTGGCTGGTACGCTCCTTATTTCATATCCTTGGGTGTGACCGCTTGAGGGTTGGGTTCATCGTACGAGAGTTCGCGCACGACTTGGCCCACCAGCTCATCATCCAACTGCATAAAGGAAACACGGCCATTGACGAACCAAAAAGCAACGGCAGCAACAAGCATGACGCCAAAAACAGCAATGGCGTAGTTCATGTCGCTCGGCGCCGGGTTGGGGCTGCCAGGGAAGAGGAAGAAGACGGATGTGATGGCGCAGTAAATGATGGAGACGATATTGAGAGGCATGCCGAGCCGTCCCAGGCGGAACTCTCCCGGGGGCAGCTTGTCACGGCCGACGATGAGGAGGACGATGATGGGCATGGCGTAGGAGACGGTCAAGGCGATGGTGCTGACACTGAGAATGGCCTCGAGCACCGTGTTTGCAAAGAGGTACAGGACGCCCACCAGGCTGATGAGGAACGCCTGCAGCCACAATGCCCGACCGGGAACCTGCCATGTGGGATCGACGTAGGAGAAGTACGCGGCGAAGGGGATACCGCCGTCGCGGGCGAAACTCCACGTCAGGCGGGAGGAAGAAGTCAGGACGCTGACTCCCTGGCCCATTCCGTTGAAGATGAAGAGGGCGACCAGCGTGGCGGCGCCATTGAGCCCGACAGTCTCCTGCAGCAGTTCGACAAACGGCAAGCCCGTGGGAGGATCCAGGACGTTGTCGAGGTTCTGGATGGTGAAGAGACAGATGACCATGAAGACGAAGCCGGAGACGGCGCCGCAGATGACGGACAGGTACATGGTCTTTGGCCCGTTGCGGCGCGGCGCGGGGATCTCCTCGACCATGTGGATGACGGAGTCAAAGGCCGTGAGCCCGTACGCGCCCTGGACAAGCCCCATGAACCAGGTGACGCCGTCGGGCCAGCCGGTCTGGTTGATCCAGGTGCCGAAGACGAACTTGGCCGACTGGAACTTGAGGTCGTCCTTGACGCCGACGGAGATGAGCAGCGCCAGGCCGATGACGAAGAACAGGCCGACGTACCAAACGCCGACGAAGTTGTTGAACCAGGGCAGGAAGCGATCGCTGCGGCAGCCGACGTGGTTGATGGCCGTGAAGAAGACGGTGATGCCGACGTAGACGAGGAACTGCACCCAGCCCTTGCCGGCGCCGTCCCAGTCGGGGTCGAACATGACCTTCATGCCGAGCAGGAACTCGGTCATGAAGGCGTTCTGCGACGCCGTCAGCGTCCACCAGCCAAAGGTGTTGATCCACGCGCACATGTAGGCCGTGAAGCGGCCCAGGGGCGTCTGGCTGAGCTGCGAGATCCAAAAGGCCTGGCCCAGCGCGGTGGGCATGCTGCTGCAGAGCTCGCCCATGGACACGGCGACGCAGACGTTGCACAGGGTGACGACGGCGAGCCCCCAGAGGACGGCGACGGGCCCGCCGTTGGTGAGCCCGCTGGAGAGGCCCTGGGCCTCGGTCGAGTAGGTGCCCAGGACGCAGAAGGCGAGGGCGAGCATGCTCCAGATGTCGAACTTGCGGGTCAGCGCCTGGGAGTGGCCGAGGGCGGCGAGGTCGACGGCGTCGCGGGTGGCTTGGTCGACGGTGTCGAGGTCGTCATGGTTGTCGATGAGCTTGGTGATGTTGGGGGCTTTCTTGCTGCCGCTTGCCATTTTGATGGTTCTTGTTGTTGTTGCTTTTTCTTGTCTCTTGTCCCTGCTACCTCCTTTTGATAACGCTTTGTGGTGGTGCGAGGCGAAGACTGCGGATGGATGAGTATATAGCGAGACAGCATTCCCAGTTTGTGAGAGTCAAGGTTCTCGGCAGGTGCCTCAAAATATATAAATCACACCGATCAACCAGAAAGAAAAGATTGTGCAGGTTCGTATGTCACAATAGGAGGAGGAGGATGAACAAGAAACACCGATGTCCAGATGGTCGGGGCACGCCATGGAGTTTATGTGGTAGTATATCCCCCTGCCTGGCCCGTCTCTCTCTGCCTCGGCCTCCTCCTCACCTTGCCCATAGACTTGGAAAAGAGTACATGCACGCTACAGCTCAATTGCATAGCCGTCGTAACGCAGGTCTGCAACCTCCTCCTCCTCTTTCAAACCCCTGCAGACTGGACGCTTATCTCTTTCAGCAGTCTCATCAGCGAAATCAAACCCCCGATCGCAGACGAGTTTCAGTGCGTGTGGCACACCTCGCGCCGAGGAATCTAGGCTATAAGAAGCCTAGATGAAAGAAAAGGGGGGGGTTGCAGAGAGAGAGACAAAAAGAACTCACAACCACTTGCCACAACTGACTTCCTCCGAGTACCGAAACTGCAAAAGACCCGGTCGAGAAAGAGAGAAAAGATGATAACGACGGGGTCGTGATAGGGCGCGCCGCCGATAACGCTGGATCCTCGTTCCGCTTTCTTGAGGGCGCCATGCCCGTGAACCGGGGGGGTTTGCTAAGATACGGCTAAGCCAGGGTTACCCCGGACTTCCCCAGATTTCTGCTGCTCTCGTACCAAAGCCTCGAGCCTTCAACCCTTCTTTTCTCTGCTGCTTCTCTTGAAGAGCCGGGTTATTATGGATCGGCACGATTAGGAGGGGACTTTCTTGGAACGAAAACTTCCCTCCTTTTCCCGCTGTTGACGGCGTGTCAGTTAGTGTCTTGCTGGGTTATGCCTGTTATCAGTTTGGTGTCGTGTTCTTGGTGTTGTGGCTTCGGGGGCTGACTCTTTGTTGAAAGGCTCCGGTATTTTCACCTCTTCCCGGCCGAGTGTCTATACCTACATGTACGTTGATTAAACGGACATCATTATAGTTCAGCTACCGGAGTCAATATCCAGAACCAGAAAGCTGCGCCCCCGTGTACAGAAAAAGCCCGTGGACTTTATCTACACTTGTGGCATTCTCTGCTGATATTGATCATACAAGGTACTCTGATAGACAGGGCTACGGACCATGCTGGGATCGGGAAACCCGGCGAGAGGAGCACAAGGGCTGGGGCGGGCTTCAGTCTTGAGGAGCATGTAGTCTAGTACAAGGAAGCTGAAATCTGATCTATTTCTCGTGACTAATAGCCTGAATCCTAGATGCACGAGTTGTTACTGATAGATACCGAGATAGACGGATTGATATCTAGATTAATCGTTGAGCCTTGCGCAATCTGGCCAAGGCCGAGATACCGTGTGGGCGTCAAGGGCGCTGAGTCCGTTGATTTGCTGACGGCTTCGCCTAGCCTTCCGTTTCGATCTGCGGGCCCACTGGACAGTGGACTTGGGTCTGTCATTGTGCATGCGGGGGGGAACGAGAATATCGGGCTTGCGTCCTTGATGATTGCGATGGCCCTTCAGTTGAGTTTCCGTCGCCTTATTTGGTTCTTTGTTTGTCGTCATTGCGGCGATGGTCCGTTGAGGCTTGTCACTCTCAGCGTGGCGGCGATTTGACGGGTGGAGCTGATCGGGGTCTTTGATAATAGTACCTAGTACTATCGAGTCTCCGAACTGAGACTTACAAGGCCTTGGAGGCCTAAAGGTCGATGCATGGGAGATTTCGCTACCAATCGACCTCGATATGAAGCAGATCTGACATTGTGAATCAATTGTTGCTGTACAGAAGGATGAATGGGTGATCATGGCGTTGAGCGCGAACGACTCCAGCTGCTGGACCGAAGGAGGCCGCTGGGCTGATTGGTATGAATTAACCTCGTCAGCTTCCTGGACTCCGGGCAATCGAGCACTCCTTTGTCGCTTTACCTATCACTCTAAAGATTCCAAACGTTTAGCGTCCTGATGGGCATTGAAGCTACGAGGGAGGATCTGCTCATAGAAGACACGAACTTCAGAGTACGTTGCAGGGTAGGCAAGCGGGCAATGCTCAGCAGGAGAGGTACGTGCGAGTCCCTGATGAACCATCAGCAAGTGGCTTCAGAGCGGCTCAACATTGTGAATCAATTTGATGGCAAGAGTCGGCAGAGATGAACATTTGACTGGGGCGCTGACAGCAACGGCCAATAGCCAGTCTCCTTCGCAGGGCGAGCAAGACACAGCCGTAGCTACGTGTTCCTCGTTGCCGCCCCAGAAGAGAGCAGGAAGAGAGCCGCATCACCACAGCCTTCACCGAAAATGCCATTCCCGCACTCCCAAGTCCTCCCTTGCCGCAGCCCTCGCAATGTTACGCAACGCCTCGAAACACTTTGGTAAGCCATCGTTGAGACATGAAATCCGCCCGAAATAGAATGAATGACGTGTTGCTCAGGCGACCTAGAAAATCAGAAGAGCATGCGACCTTCGAGCGGATGCTATAATTACACGCATTCATCTTCTACAGCACAAAGTATGTACATGCAGAACAGAGAGACAGCCAACTAAGGACCGACCAACAGCAGGGTTACGCGCCTTTTGTAGTTGTTGGTTCATGACCCAACAGACGCATCAGATGAAACGCGCTTCTTCTCTGCCCACGAGATCACGCTTGAAACGTCCCTCTGTCATGACTGCTACCCTCAGAACCCCCGCAAACCCACCATGGTCGGCTCCCGCAGCCGGCCTTGGAGAATCATCGACATATGCATTATTGACGGGAATCGATGCCCGCATGTTCATGCAAATCTCGGCCGCCAGACGGTCTCACGGCGACCCGGCCAGACGAGGTACCGTCACGCGGGAGTCTAGGCGACAAGGTACAAGCGGAACAGCCGCCGCGGCCGGGCCAATCAGACCAGCGCGGTAAGATCCTAGCGCGGCGCTTCTTGAGGCCCCGCGGGCGGCCAGAAATAGATTGCGCTAGAGCTGCTTGCGGACTAGACTCGGCTGGCCCTTCGCCAGACGCGCGCTTGAAGCCGCTCAATGGACCAATCGCGCTTCACCCGCTTGTGGAGAAGACTACCACTAGTACGAAAAGGGAACGGCAACCCATGTACTTCGACTTTCGTACCTGTTATGTCGACTCTGGCCTCCCTTGCCCGCCTCCATCGCCAGACATACTACAACCTTGAACTTACATACAAAAACGCGCAAAAGGCCGGGATCGTTCCCTTCCAGCAAGGCAGCGCGGCAAAAAGAAACAAGAGTCCCTGCAGCTGCACGCGTCTGCCATGTGCAAAAACCGGGGTGACCCATGCAAAAAAAGGTGTTCCTTGCCCTGGGGGAGGAGTGCATCTCTTTCCGGGCGGTTCAACCCTTCTCTCTCCCCCCCCACGGTGGTGATCCCTCCCGCCGCAAAGAAGAAGAACTCCATGCAATGCAATGCAATGATCCCGCTCATTTCCTGTTGGCGCCGCTATTGCGTGGGTTCTTCCAGGGATATGGAGATTGGAGATGGAGTCTTTCTTGCTCTTTTTGATGTCATTGTTGGGCTAGGCTATGGGTTAGGGGGGTTGCCGCCTGAGCCTTGTCTGCTGGTGAAGGTGACATCGTGGACATGCCATTTTTCTCTTCTGCGAGGCAGCGAACATTCTCGATACTACGTCGACGCGAACAATAATGAAACATTTTCAAGGGCCAGTCCCGCGTCTGTGCTATGTTTGTCCATCTTAACGCTCGTAGCCGCCATACAGACGGTACCTAGCGAGCGCGCTTCCTCGGACTGAGCCGTTGTTCCTCTGCGGGCCCCCCTTTTTTTCCAACCCTCGCCAGACGTTATCCTCTCTGACATCTGTACATAGCAATTTCTTCCTAATCCGTAGAGCAGCCCCAAGCAATATGCCAGCCTTGCCAGACGAGATAGCCGCCTTTGCCCAAACGGGAGCCCCTGTCTAGCCGCCCGTGGCCCATAATGCGCACTGCTGGGCGTGCCCGACCAATATCAGCGAGCCATTCTCGCCAGACTGAGCTCTTCAGATACACGCGCTCCGTTTCACATGTCCCATCGGGCTTAGATCTTCCCTTGTTTCATCCCGACAGCCGCCCACAAGGGGGAGGAGGAGGAAGAGGGTGGAGGGCCTGTCAGTAAGTAGTATGGTCATTGCGCTTCTCTTCGAATTCCTCTGGCCCAGAGATGACTGCATCGCAGGACCTTAAAACAAGGCCCATGTCCTCCGGGAGCCTGCTTCTTGCTCTCCCTTGATTCCCCAGAAGCCCTTGTTTTCAAATCTTTTTCTTTTTTGTTTCCTTTTTTTGTCCCTGTCTCTCTGTGTTGTTTTGCTTTTACTCAAGTTTCACTCAACCCTGTTTCGGAATTCTTGTTTCTTCGCAACTCGATTGCTGTTCGCATATTCTGTTCTTGCGTGTTATTTAACTCTACACCTCTCTTTTTACTGTTCAACTCGTCGACCGAGTTTGTGGAGATCGTTACCGTCATCATCATTCTTTGGGGACGTTTTCGAACCCCCCTGCAGACGACTCGATCCCCCCCCTCTTACAAGGACCAAGACCCTCACGGCAGACCGCACTGCAGGCCATTCCGGTCAGGACCGCGAGGACCCTCGGCCAGTCATATCGACCTTAATCAATAATTTGTTTCATTACTTGGCAAGTGGTTACCGAGCCGGTCTCGTATCACCTCATCCAAGCATCGATCAGCATCGGCAAACAACCTTCTTTCTTCATCCCCAACGGAAGTCACTCTTCTCTTCTGCATCATCTTTGGCCATATCAGCAGACGCTTTCTCCACCTGTGGCAACTTTCTTCTTTTGCTCTTCTTCCTCTCTCCTTCGTTTCTTTCTCCTGCTCTCATCAATCCAACCAAAGTCGACAACTCCCTCTCTCCAAACTTCCCCTTGATGATGGCGAGACACACCAGAAACTCCAGCGAGCAGGGCTACAGTGGCCTCCAGACCGGCCTGGCGCCGTCTCCCATGTACGCCCCGTCCCGCATGCTCCCGGGAAACTATTACGACGTGCCCTCATCCTCGTCGTCGTCCTCCGCCATGCCGATTCCTCCGCCGCTCGCCCCCCCTCCTCATCAGCAGCAGCCGCAGCAGTACGGCCCGTACTCGACCAGCGCCCCGTCGCCCACGCTGCCCATGCCCCCCGTCCAGACGTCGGCCTCCCAGCACCGGCCCAGCTCGGGCGCCTGGAACCCGCAGGACGACCAGCAGCTGCTCCAGGCGCGCATGCAGGGCCTCAACTGGAACCAGATCAGGGACCAGTACTTCCAGTCCAAGACGCCCAACGCCTGCCGGAAGCGCCACGAGCGGCTGATGGAGCGCAGGGGCGCCGACGACTGGGACGCCCGCAAGATGCAGACGCTGGCCAAAGAGTACATGAGCATGCGCAAGGAGATTTGGAGCGGTCTGGCTGCTCGAACCGGAGAGAAGTGGAGCGTTGTTGAGGCAAAGGTAAGCCCTTTCCTTCTTTTCCCTTGCCTTTACTTTCCCCCTTTTTTTCTCGATGCCCCCCTGAGCATGACAAGTTCAATGCTAACATAGTGTTTCTTCAACTATCTAGTGCATGTCCAACGGCCTCAAGAACCTCCAGAGCGCCGCCCGCGCGGCTTCGCGCCGTGACCGTCTCGAGACGGGAGCTTCACTCACAGGGTATGACGACGATAGCGGCATTTCCGGCATCGGCCTGACCCCCGTTGATGAGTTAGACGCATCCTACAGTAGCCCCGCGACGAGCTCGTCCGGCACACACTCCTTTTCCAGCTCCGCCAGCTACCACCAGCAGCAGCAGCAGCACCAGAGCCAACATCACCATCACCAGCAGCATCTCCAGCCCCCTCACTCTCATTCACACCTCCACCCTCACTCCCAGCACCATCAGAACTCCTACGGCATGGCTCCCGCGTACTACGGCGGCCACGGCTACTCGTCGAGCGTCAGTTCCACGGCCAGCATGAGCCACGGCTACGTGTCCCGCGGCGGCACCACCGGAACGAGTCAGGACAGCAGCCCTTATTTGGATAGCCAGCGGCTGTCGACCGACATGGGCATCGAGTCTCTCGTTCATCGTCCCAACGGGGGGAAATTCTAATCTCTCTCTCTCCCTCTCTGTCTCTCTTGACAAGTCTCTCGTTCTAATCATGGCGTTCTTGTTTTTGGTTGCTTATCGCTCTACTACCCCCTTTTCCCCTTCCCCCTTTTCGATCTCGTGTCGAAAGAGCACCTCAAACCCATATATGAGCTACGCTTCCATTCCTTTTACCTGGCCATTGTTTGATCGCGCCTTTGTTTTTCCCTACTGCATTTGAGGCACTGGTGTTCACATGGCGTTCTGTTTTCTTTGACACCTCCTAATCCCCTATCTCCCGGAATCCCCAGAAAAAGAAAGAAGTTGGGGGAAGAAAGAAGAAACAGAAAGAGAGAAGGGATCTCGGAGACGGATATCCTTGTTATTTTTTCTCGATATTCTGATAGATCCGAAGACGGGATATACAGATTGTTTTTTTTTGCTTTGCACCCAAGAAAAAGGGGACGGACCTGGAAGCGATCTTCCAACGGATGTATAATAGTGACAGAGGCATCTTATGCATAGGAAACTGGAGGAACGGAATTATAAATGTTGCTTTTTTTGCTTTGCTTCGAACTTTTCTGCTCGTCATCCGTAAGGACTTGTCCTACCCAATGCCCATCTATCTAATTGTACAAACAGCATCTGTGCGGAAAGCTCTACTGTACATTGCGCCACTCAGGCACTATATCGAACACATACAAAATTCTCCCTTCTCACTCTTACAGAGTCATGAAAATAACAAACTATTCCTACACAGGTGTGGTGATACTTCACGCTCTTGACTGTGTCGCCTCTCTTTCTTGGCCCGCCGTCGGGGCGGACATGCTCGCCATCTCATCCAGTTCTTCCTCCTCCCACTCTCCGTCCTCGTCTTCTCCAAAGACACTCCTCCAGGCTCGACTCCACATGCCCTTTTTGTGCAGCAGTGCGAGGATCATGACGCCAGGCAGGTGCCAAACGCTGGCCCAAAAGAGGCCCCGTGCGCTCCCTTTGTGCCCTTCATACTTCCAGAAGCGGACGGCCTCACGGGCCAGCCAGAGGTTGATGGGCAGACTGGTTGCGGCAAAGTACCAGTCCGTCACGCCAGCGGCACAAAGACCAAAGCACAGGGGAAAGAAGACGAGACTGTATCTCAAAGCGACACGCGCGTTTCGAGCCGGGTTTGTCCATGCAAGCATGCGCAGGCCAGCGGCTTTGTATTCCTCGCGGATGGGCCAGCTCAAAGCCATGAAGTGAGGGAATTGCCATGCAAAGAGAAGACCGCCGAGCAGCCAGCCACCGATGGATGATCCATCACTGGCCAAAAGTAGCTCTCTCCATGACCCGTCCTTTGTTGCAGCTTCGCCTGCTGCGGCAGCCCAGCCCATCAATGGTGGGATTCCACCAACGACTGCGCCCACCCAAGTATTGAACGCAGTGACAGCTTTCAAAGGCGTATAGATGCCAGCGTAAAGAACAATATTCGAAAGACCCAAGAATGAAACGGTGGGGTTGACGCCGAAATAAAGGGCAGCACCACCACCAACTCCACAAAGCATGGCAAACACTGCCGCCGCTCGGTTCGAAACCAGACCCCGGACCAACGGCCGATTGCGTGTTCTCGACATCTTGGCGTCGGTGGAAGGCTCGTAGAGCATGTTCAGTGTGTTTGCGCTTGCAATGCACAGCGCAGTTCCCGTCGTCAGAAAAAAGAGCGTCAATGGGCTCAGGCTAGGCGTTTCGGTCATTGTCGGCGTCAGCATTTCGGGAACCGGATACAGCGCGTACGGTGCCATGGCCGACAAGGTGACGAGGACCGTCAGGCGGGGCTTCGAGAGGGACAGAAAGGTGGAAAGCGTTCGGCGGAGGGAATCTTTGGGCTGCGACGCCGCGGCTGAGGTGAGGAGAGAGGAGGCATCGGGAGGTAGAGGAGCTTCGGAGGAGGATGATTGAGCAAGGGCTTGCTTGCGGGCCTGTCGTCGGCGGTGGGGAGCCAGGTCTTCGAGCGATTGAGGCGTTTGCGACGCAGCGTTTGGTGGCGGGGTTGTCGAGGTCGAGGTTGAGGTTGAGGTTGAGGTTGCCCGCGAATTGCGCCTTGAAATGACAGAGTCAAGGCAGCTGGATCGGGCCAGCAGTCGGTTCTGGAGGAAGAAGACGGCGCTGAGCGGCGAATTGGCGCTTCGGGGCGCTTTCAAGCCGGGGCTGGTGGAAAGCCATCTTCGTGATGCCGCAGCCGGTAATGAGGCCGACACCGACGCTGATGCTCGGATGCTCCGCCTGGACAGCAGCTGAAGCTCCGGCGCAAGAGCCAAGATCAATGGTGACCGCATAATCGCCGACTATCAGAGCGCATGGCGTCTCATGCAGGCCTCAGTCCATTTCCCGCCGGTTTGCTGCTTTTTACGTCTTGCGGCTTCGGCGATGGCGGGCTATTTTCAGCGCTGATCTGCTGATAGCTTTGGAGTTTTGTTGGTGGTTTTACTGCATTCGGAAAGCGGCGGTGGAACACGTGCTACGTCAGGTGACTGGCGTCGTCCTCGCCTCGGGGCAAGAGGTTGAGAGCTTGCTCCTTCTACTATTGCTCCGTTGGATATGAGTAAACATTCCAACTTTGAAATAAGAAATAGTAAATCCTTTCTCCTTCAATAATCTGCCCAAATACCAGCGGCAATGTGATTGTGAGCTGTTGAAGAGTGACGCTACAACTTACAAGGACCTGGTGACAGCGGCTCTGTGGGCATTCGAATTGTACCTCGGATGTGGATTGACGTCCCTAAACAGCCACATCCTTTCAATCGGCTTCTATCAGCAACATCCGTCTCGTGTCTACAAGATGCTACTTCTTCTCAATTCTCTTTGAAGGGGCATCGTTCATTGATCAAAGGCGCTTGTTGGTTGCCATTACATCACTGGATTCGGGAAATTTCAGATGGCCATTTCGGGTGGTGAAAGTAAGTGGCTCCATTGAAGAGGGACAGGAAGAAGAGTTGACTCGAGGGCAGATGCATGCGCTTCATCTGTGTACAGAGTAGGAACTTGGCATGGAGGGGAAAGCATCAAGGCTTCTTTTGACTGGTGCTCTTCCGCATTTCTGAATGCGGCATCAAGAAAGGCGTTCTGTAAAATCCAGAACGTCAGTGCGCCTGTGAGGAACCAATCTTCACCAACAGGAGTTTCTACTTTTACTGAGCCATTATCGAACCCACAAAGGGGCCAGAACAAAGAGACCTGAGACGAGAAAAACCCGATCTTCAAGACGACAAAGACTAATTGAAGGCAGACAAAATGACGCGATTGCTTGCTCCCATACCCATGATGCTCGGATATCGGTAAAGCATAGAGCATCTGTCGAGCATCAGAGTAATGCCAACGACAGCACGTCAAGTCATCGAGCTATCATCCACGGCGTCGACGAGATGGTGAAGAAAACTGCACTCTTTCCGCTGCGAGTCTTTCTCAAGGCGTACAATTGAAGAAGCTGGGGTCGACGTTGCTTTCATAATGACTTTCGCAGGATTGAACAACTGTCGCACATGCATCTTCTGTTTCTGAAAACTCAGATGACAAAGGACCCCTGAAACCCGCTTCACAACACAATGGCATTGCGACAAAGACGTTTATGTATGACCCAAAAATATCCCATGATGCTAGCTACTCCTGACATACCCTCAATATATATCAATCCACTCCACGCTAAACCATCTGGTTTCGAGACTTCACTTTCTACGAGTTCCGGTCTTTTGCTTTCCTTATGCCCGCACATGATTCTCGTCCGATCCCCCATCGTACTACCTGATGTTATCATACCCTTGTTGCCACATTGTCAGAGTCAATCGCAGTCAATCTCTCTGATTTGATCACCCCTCGCTACCTCAAAGGGTGAGAGTACCATCCTGGACACTAAACGCCATGGATCCGACTGGCGTTGGAGGGGCTATTCTCGGTGGCTCTGATAGCGTCTCAGCTGTCACTGAAGAAGAAGCCCAGAGGCGAGTCGATGTCGCCGTTTCTTCCAATAGCAAGAAGTGGATTGACGTACATCAGGCATTTCAAGATCTTCTCGCAAATGGCGGGATGACCCTTCGTCAAATCCTTCCTGCCTTCTTTACGTCGCACGAGACTCGTCTGTTCATGCTATCCGAGGCGGTCATCCTGAAAGGAATCCAAGAAGACAACACCTACCGATACCACCGACTCTTGCAAACCCGGTTCCAAGGCGTCACGTCAGATATCCCTACCAAGCTGACTATGCTGTATTTTGGACTGCCCATTGAGCCAGAACGTCTCTCATTGACCGAGTCGACTTTTGACATGGAAGTTCAAGAGCCAAAGCCGTCACGAGACGCTGTTGAACCGCCTTTGCATTTCCTGTCCGCGCATAAAGAGCGCAATTGGGATGAAGATACTCTCTCCGGTAAGCTGATTGTTGACACGATTTGTTTGACTCGCCAACTAATAGTTCACTAGCCGAAAAGAACTCACCAATTCCCGCCATCCCGTTCCGCCACTTCTTGAGGAGACCGTCAGATCTTAGAGAAGGGCAGCTCGGGGATGGACAGCCAGTTGTACACCTCAGAGGAGGTGGAAGAGATGACGACAGCGACTGGGCTGAGGACAGCTTCAGCGGCCTGAGCTCCGGCGAGAGCGATGGCGATGACGATGAAGACGGCAGCGATGCAGATGACACAATGGAAGACCAGCCCGACCGCATGGAAGTTGACCCCAATACAGAGTCCGAAGATGGCAACTCCCAAGAGACTGACAGCGTTGAAGACATTTCCTCGGTGGAAATAGCAAGCAGAAACTGGATCAGTCTCTACGGATTTCAGGGGCGGGTGCCCTTTATCCCTGGAGATCGGCAGACGTATGAGGATGCCATCAGGAAATTGCTCTCCCTGGGGCCTCAAGAGCGCACAAACTTCTCGATCGTGCATTTCGACAACCAGACCATTACCATCAACACGATCCACGACACCGTCCCTCTGAAGGCCAGTAGTACAACGCTGCACTTCATCACCGAGAAAGTCTCCAAAGGAGGAGATACCCCTCCGAACAATCGGCACACCTTCTTCATCAAGCTTCAAAAGGAGTCGATTCCCGAGCATTGGCAGCCCAGCGAGAAGCATCTCAACACCATTGTCTCTTGTGTTCTCTACACCCCAGAAGGAGAGGAGGCCCATATGAGAGGTGCTCCCGCTTCCTGTTGTTACTTGAATTTCCCAGGGTCTCACGGCTCTCGGCCGTCTCAGGAAGTAGTGTGTGGATGGGGTGCTGACCAGTGCAACGAATACTTGAGAACCGCCTTCGAGGTCCTGCTGGGCCAACCAAAGGGCCACTTTCACCATGCTTTCTTTCGGCTGGGTCAATGCGATTCTGATTTTGCCACTGCTCCTCCAATCTATGGATTCTCTGCAATCAGCTCTTCCGACATCCTGTCACTCATTCCCGCCGGCGATGGAACGCTCTCCAGCTTGAGATGCAACAAGCTTGGCGATAAGGAAACCGCATTTGTGCTGCCTGGTTTTCACTTTACCACCAGCTTACCGCTTGACGAGAGCGACAAAGATACTGTCACCGGCTTGTTGTCTTTCATTCGACAAATGATCACTTCAGCCTTCGGCGATAGCGTCAAGCACCTCAAGTATGTGCGCTTGCTCGATGGTCGCGCAACCCTGGGCCCCAATATCAACAGGGACCAGGACTATTATTCCATCCGAATGTCCGATGATCTGCCCCAGAACTGCAAGATCAGCTACGCTTCAGCTTTGTCCAAGATTGTCGCTGCAGGCAATCCTTTTGTTCTTTTGTATCCAGAGTGGGAGGAGGACCAGTGCTTCTTTTCTACAACGGGAGGCGACGGGGCCGAGCATCATGTGCGCATGCCCCCTTTGTCTTCGACACTGGATGATCTCTGGCGTTCTGTGTCTGATCTTATGTCTCGCGCTGGACTTGATCACAAACGCCCCGAAGAGCTGCGCGCTGGTGATGCCCTCATCAGCATCCAACCCAAGTTCAACCATGAGCCTGCGAGCGCCGAGGTTGACGCGCCGTGTTTCTTCATCGGACCCGAAGCCACAGACGAGCAGTGGTTCAGCATCCGCGCCAGGATCACAACTTCGGTGGCGAGCATCAAGGTTCACGACTCAGAAACCTTCGATTGGCGGGCTCAGGTCGACAAGTCTTGTATCTGGGGTCCACGATATGGATCCGTCGCAGGAGTCAAACCTGCGGCCCACAATACCGAGAAGGGAGCGGCAAAGGAACAGGGCAGGTATAAGGCCATTCAGAAGGCTACCGATGATGCCGCCCAGGAGAATGGAAAATACTTGGCTGAGAACGCGGTTCGAGAAGCCGGTTTCCCTCCGGCCGCTTCAGGAGCCTCGGAGGCTTCGCTTGGAGAGGGAGAGCCCACAGGACAGCCCCATTCCGACACGACCACGATTCCCCATCGTCTGGGGGCGGCATCAAGCAGCAGCAAACGGCGGCGAAGGGCGTGGGCTGCGCAGCCCAGCATCTTTGACAAGTACGGACGGTTTCCACGGCTGGCCAACTCCGGCATTCAACTTCCGGCATATGCACCTCCTGTTGAACACATGCTTCGCACAGACCCTAGGATGCCGATGATATCAAAGGCTATCCTGACGCCCACTGAGCAAGGGGAGCTACAGCGCATCACCTGGGACTTGCGTGGCCTCTGCCTGAACCGTACCATGAGATGCCCCTATGAGGGTTGCCGGTTCGCCTACCGAATCGACAACCAGCAAGCCGTGGTCAAACATTTGGAGGCATCCCACACCGGAAGAAAGTGTATGTGGTGTAACGATGTCTTGCCGGGACATTGGAGCGCTGGAAAGGTGCAGCGTCATATGAGAGAGAAGCATAAGGATATGCTCATGGAGGCGCTCGGTGTGAACAAGGCCACGATCCGCCAGTTCGACGGCCAAGGAACCATCTCCGTACCGCTGAGAAAGGTGAAGAGGTATGAGAAGCCTCCGCCTACGGACCCGGCATCTGGTGGGAGCGCCTCGTCTCTACTGCAGAAGGGGGACGCTGCTGCGTTCCGCCAGCAGCAGAGAAACCATCAATTGCAGGTTGCTGAAGCCGACTTTGACGCCATCGTTTCTGATGGAGAGGAGCACGACCTTGACGGCATGAACCTCGATGATGCCCATGAACAGCCCAAACAAGCAAAGCCTACGGAAAGTCTGAGGGAAGGAGGACGAGTCCAAGCTACGACGGGTCAGCTGGAGGATGAGTTCAGCATGACATTGAGAGCAGCAATGGAAGCTGCGGGTGTTGGTCTCAAAGTGCCCCGGATCGCCAATCCTGATTCGAATGCCCGTCGCTATGACCAGAACACTCTCCAAGACGTCCTCCCCAGGCGAATGTCTAAGAGCCCATCGAATGGACATGCGGCATCTGCGTACAATGCCTCCGATACCAGTTCCCCTCATCGGCCCTCAAGCCAACCATCAAGCCCAGATCCATTGGCAGAAGAGGGCGAGAAAGAAAAGGGCAACCCTCAGGTTCAAGAAAAGGCCACACTCTTTGAGCTCGAGGATGATTCTTCAGAGTCGGACTCTAGTCCAGATGATGGGTCCGAATTTGGAGAAGAAAACGGACAAGTTGAACGTGAGTCGGACGAAGAGTCAGACGGCGACCTCCAAGGCACAGCTTCAAGCGCGAAACGCCGCAAGCCAAGAGGCAGACAGCGAGGAAGGCAGGGTGACCGCGACTACAAGTATGAAGCCGACGAAGAAGACGACGAGGATAGCGAGAGCGACGTGGATGGACAAAAAGCGAGGCCGCCTCGACGTGATCCATCGCCGAACTGGCACAGAGTGCTTGGGCCTGATGACCCGGAGTTTGAACCGACTGATGAGTATTACTGCTCAAAGTGCTTCCGCAAGGCTCCCAAGAAACACAACAGGGACAGGTCCCCACTGGGAAGGGCCAAGGAAATCGAGGTAAGCAACTCTCAAGAGAAAGTAGTCTCGTGACTAGATGAACTGACAATCCTCCTTTAACAGCTTCACTACGATTCAACCCGCTGCTGCGGCATCCGTCGCGGCATAGGATCCATCAAGCGCCTACCCAACCGCAGCGGCTGGATCCCCGCCAGCATCATGCCCAAACCCCTGAGCAACCTCCGCAAGCAGTTCCTCCGCCGATATCCCTCGTACGCCCGGACACTCTATCCCCTCAACATCACCAACGCCAACGGCTCCTACTGGCGATCCGACCCCAACAACGACGAAAACAAAGACTGGTGGTCCATTCCCTGGCCGCCGTACAGAGGCCCGTCTCCTTTGCCCAATGGCTGGGTTGCGCCCGATGTGGCCGATGCTCCTATCGCCGGGAAAGCCCGTTCGCAGTTCCAGTTGAAGCCTGTGGCGGATCCAACGTATCGCGAGGGGAAGGGCGATGCCATGGAGTCTGATGACGATGAAGAGATTGAATCGGACAAGGACACGAACGGAAAGAGAAAGAGGAAGAGCAGACCTTCATCTGCATTCGCGAGCAAGGAAACGGTTCCCACACCTGCCAAGAAAGCACAGAAGCCCACTCCCAAGAAGGCGGAGAAGATGAATGCTCAGAGGCCGTTGAGGAGGAAGAAGACGCCCATGCTGCAGAAAGTGTTGAAAGCGAAAGCTGCATCACCGAAGAAGGTGATGAACAAGAAGAAGGAGGCGGAAAAGACGGCGCCGGTTCGCCGATCGATGAGGAAACGCCAGAAGACGAAATAGAGATACTGCGCTGGTCGCAAGTTTGTGTTTTGGATTGGTTTGTTTGGTATTTTGTCGATGATTTGGTAGTTTTGTTTACTTGCGTCGGAAATGTTTCGTAGTAAGGGAAATTGTTGTTTGTTTTGCATTTCATTGGACCGATTGAAAGAGTTGTTTGCAGTGTTACTTGCAGTGTTATGGGCTTCATGGAGAGATGGACGTGCTTTCTTGTGTGCAGTTACTGCTTCTAATTTATATGTATTGTACGTTTATGCATCTTCCTTGACGCCCTGAGCCGCAACGCGTGATCCATATATACCTCTCGAAATGCCATCACAAATTTCCTAATCACACATGCCCATATACACTCGTTCCGTGTCGTGAGATCATCGAAAACCCCTCGCAATGTTTTTCATGCCATGGCAAACGAGACCCAGAAAAGGAAAGAAAGTTGCAAATGAAAACATCAAAGGCTCTCAATGGCTCTGAGCAAAACGTCCACCCCCTGGGGCCCCACGTCCCCCTTATCCCCGAGCAGCGAACCGACATCGCTGAGAATGCCCAGGGGAATGTAGCACCCCGTCTTGGCCTTGTCGAGGCTGTCCTTGAGACGGCTGGTGTGCTCCCATTCCTTTGCGGCAATCTCCGCTCTCTTAATGACGCGGTCCGAGATGCCGCACATGGCGGCGCAGTGCATGCCGAAACTGCCCTCCGCAACGCCGTCTTCCAGCTTGTACAGGAACGTGATGCGGCGTTCTGCGTCGTCGACGTGGATCTGCATGCGGCGAGCGCGGATCTCGGGGTGGTTCTCAAACTCCGTGGCGAGAGAGTGGTAGTGCGTTGCGAAGAAGCCGATGCAGCCAATGTGGGTTGCCACATGGTGCAGAACAGCTTGTGCGACTGCGACACCGTCGTATGAGCTCGTGCCTCGACCCAGCTCATCGAGAATGACGAGGGAGCGGGGAGTCGCCTCGGCGAGAATCTTCTTGGTCTCGGAGAGTTCCACAAAGAAAGTGGATTGGGCGGCGAAGATGTTGTCGTTGGCTCCCAGACGGGACATGATGCGGTCCACGGGAGTGAGGCGAGCTGACCTGGCCGGAACGAAACAGCCAACCTGAGCCATGATGACGGCAATGCACGACTATGACAATGTTAGATTCTGAATGGAAAGGGAGGGAACGGGGGTGGATGAGCTTACCATTCGGAGAACCGTCGACTTACCAGCCGCGTTGGCACCGGTAAGAAGGTTAATCTTGGCCTGGTCACCACCGAGCTTGATGTCGTTTGGAATAAAGTCGTCCACCGTGTTGATCATGCAGGGATGTCTCAGCTCTTCAAACTCCAAGACGCTGCGCTCCTCCTCGACAAACTGAGGCCTGCAGCTCGGCTCTCCAAGGGACATGGATGCCTTGGCAAGACTGACCAGACAATCCAGCTGGGCAATGATTTTGATGGCTTTCAGCCACGTCTCGTAGTCAACGTCAAACTTCTTGCAGAAGCGCGACGCAACTTCCCGGATGAGCTGGGAGTGAGTCTCCTCGGCTTCTTGGAGTTTCCGGACAAGAGTGGTGAGCTCGGTAAAGTACCACCGCTTGACGTCCTTGGTCGCAGACATTTGACGCCAGCTGGAAGGTATCTTGACACTCTTGGGCGCTTCGATTTGATAGATTTCTTTGCCGATATCCGTAAACTTGAGAGTTTTGCACTTGAGCTCCGCCTTCTTTTCTGCCAACAGATCGTCCAACTGAGTCTTGATCTCCTCGATTCGAGCCACACTGGCGTCAAAGTCTTCGTCCACGCCCCTCTCTGGAATCATCAACTTCTCTTCCCTAACTCTCTGTCGATCGAATGCCGTACTCCAGTAAGCCAGCGGCTCCTCGAGGTTGGGCATGGCAGAAATGAGCCTATCAAGCAGGCCATTTCCACCCTTGAAGGCGCCCACTAGAGTCATGGTGTACTCGATCTGCTCGAACCCCTCAAGGACGCGAACAAAGTCTTCAGGTTTGCAAGCGCCGGCGTGGATGCGTGAGATAAGTCGCTCGAGATCCGGCATCTTGACGAGCTGGGAAGCAAACTGTTCGCGAATGGAAGGATCGTCATTCAACAACTCGACGGCATCCAGACGCTCGTTGATACGATCAATGTCGCACAGCGGGTGAGCAACCCACTGGCGGAACAGACGCTTGCCAAAAGGAGTGATGCACTTGTTAAGTAGACCAAACAGGGTGCCGTCAGTGTTGCCATTAACAGTGTTTGAGAAAAGCTCCAGGTTGGTTAGAGTCTGGCCATCCAAAACAAGGGTGCTGTTCTTTTGGATGGGTTTGTACACCTCGAAGTTGCCTTGAGATAATAGGGGGGCTTCCAGCTTGAGGAATCGGAGATAGGAGACGAGTCCGCCAATGGCGGACATGACGAGATCGTTGTCTTTGAATTCCTGGAGGGCTTCGGGCCAAACTTCTTCTTCGTCTTCCTCTTTGAGAAAGTATTTCCCACAGGCGAGTTCTCGCCTGGAGGTGTCGGCATCCCAGAATTCTGTGCCTGGCTTCAGGTGCGTCCAGATGGTGGTAGGGCTCGTGTTGTTCTTCAGGATGCGAAGAGATTTTGTGGACAATCCGGACTTTTCGAGCAAAAGCTCGCGAGGGCCAATCTGAGCGATCAACGTTTCGAACTTGGTCCGATCAACATCGTCGACGAACCCAGAGAGGAAGAACCGGCCAGTGGCAGTATCGGTGAAGGCGATGCCAAACGCTGGCAAGTCATCCACCACGGATTCCTTGATGGCGACGCAGTAAGCAGCCATGTCGTCTTGAAGCATGCTGCCATCCACCAGAGTTCCCGCCGTCAAAATGCAGCCCAGCTTTCGAGAGATGACCTTGTCAGCCTTCTTGCCGCTCTTGTCCTGCCGCTCTCTCATCTCCTTGCCCAGGTTGGTCTCCATCTGCTCTACACGGGCCACCTTGTATTGCTTGGCGATGAACTGATTGACCCAGTGGTCAAGAGAGCCCTCAGGGACTCCGACCATGCGCATGTTGACTCGGTCCGTCATCTTAAAGTCAAATTCCTGGTGACCAATGGTTGCGTCCTTTTCATAAAGCTCGTAGAACTTGCCCTTCTTGAAGAAGACGATTGTGTCCCAGAGATCCTGCTTAATCTCCCAGTACTGCTTCTCGAAGGGAGAAAACTTGGCCCAGGCGCCTGGAGGAATGAAGATGGTACGCGGATCGTAGTCTGGATCCGTGGGCGGACGCTTTTCCTTGTCTCGAATGTTAGCGAGCCAAGGATAGCGCTCGTCCGGCTCCTTCATGTACGCCTTTTCCTTCATCTTGGGGTCTTTTGTCACGACCCGATCCGCCGGTGTAACGACAGGCCGCTTTTCGGTAGAATCTGGGTCGTAGGACCACTGCTTCGCGGTAGAGGTGGAGGGGATGTCATCTATTTCCATATCATCGAGAGACGTGATAACCTGCTCCGTATCCTCTTTGGCGGAGGGCGAAATATTGGTGCGTTTGCGCGCTGACGAGGGTTTCGCGGGACGCTTCCTCTTCTTGGATCGAGAAGTCTCTCCATCAGACTCGTCTGACACGACAAAGTCTTCCATGTCATCTGCACCTATTGTCAGCCTTTGTGTCTCCAGTATCGGCGAGAAGGGCATGGCAATACGGACCCTCTTCTTCTTGCTCGGCCGTCTCGCTTCCACCGTACTCATCTTCGTCGTCGACGACGGTGTTGCGGGCCCTACCACGCCGCCGAGCCTGCGAAGCCGCTCCGTAGGCGAAGGGCTCCTCCTCATCCGAGGACTCGGCATAGTTGACGGCCTTCTTCCCCTGCACCAAGTTAGTCAGCAGTGGGTGACTGAGGACTTTGAAACGAGAGAACGCAAACCTTTCTAACTGGGCTACTCGGCGCCATGTCGCTATCCGAGGCCTTGATAGGCCTGCTCCTGCTTCGCTTGGCGGTCGACTCCATGTTCTCCTGCGAGCTCGGGGGCTCTGGAGCATCGCTGGAGGGCACTGGGGTGGAGAGTTTGGTGGAGGGGAGCTTCGCCTTGGGGAGAGAGTTGGCCTTTGTCTCTTTGAGAGGGGAGGAGTGCTGGTGATCGGACGAGACCTTTTCGCGGGCTGCGGAGGGAGCCGAGACGGGCGAGGACTTTTGGAAGAAGGACATGATGGATTTCTGCTTGGTCGACGAGGCGGCTGCCGCAGCTGGCCGGGCGGCCTTTGCTGGCGTGCGAGCAGCGCCCGCTGCCTTGTCACTGGGCATCGTGATTCAGCGCGGATCGAGCACCAGGATGGAACAACGACAGAAACGGGGAGGAGAAGAGCCGCCGCCACGCAAGAGCTGCAGATTGGTGATTATTTTCGGAGCGGACGAGAAACAGACGAGCATCAATGGAAGAAGAATGTTCAAACGAGAAACCCGCTCAAAGAATTGACAACACAGCAGCCAAGCGGCGAGCCGAAAGACTCAATAAGACGACATGGGATTAGATAGAGCACCGAACAAACGAGAGAGGACCCTTGCAAGAGAAGAGATGCAGATGCACCGCGTCGCGATCGCGTCTGAACTCGATAATCGCTGCTGATTGGCCTTATCTCTCGCGTAAAGTGGCGCCAGATACACAGGCATACCGTCTTTCACACTGTACCTGAATACCTATCCGCTAGAGTACTTGCTCTGTGCGGAAGAGGCCACCAGATAGCAAGTACCTGCGATCCCCGAGTCTCCGACGGAGGTCGATTTGGACCTTCAATCAGTCAACAACTTACTCAATTGAGCAGTGTTTGATCAAGACGATGGGAGTCGTTACTCCCGGTTCTATGATTCGAAAGCCAAAAGAGTCTCTGCCGGATATCAACCACCTGTCCCTTGTCCCGTACCCTCAGCTCAGCTCCCCGCCATCTTGCTCGACATCCATCTCACAAACTTGCCCACTAACAACACGCACCAAAACAGATAATATCGCCAGCCGGTGCTATGGGCAGACTTGATCAGTCCTCTCGACCGCTTCAGGCTCTGTGCTGCTCTCGGGACGCTGACGCTGTCATATGCCTTGACGGCCTCCTCTAGGCTTCGGTGCTTGCACATTTGGTATGCCAGTTCCCATCCATCCGCCAGTGCTAGATTGGCCCCAATCCCTGCAAATGGGCTGAGTGCGTGGTTGCTGTCCCCAAGAAAGATGGCGGGTATCCTTGTGATATCGCTATGATGAAAGGGCATCTTGTCCCGCGAGTTTAAGAGCAACACTGTTTGGGGATCTGTCCTCTTGATGATACTGGGAAAAGGCTCGGCAATGTGCGATGCAAGCTCAAGACTCTTGTCAATAACAGCCTGAGCTTGATCGAGAGAGCCGCGATCCAGGCCTGGCACCTGGTCCTCATTTTGCCCAACAGTCCACAGGATTCTGTGCTTGTCGATGGGAGAAACGAAAGCAGATACGCCCGTGCGGGAGACGACAAAGCCCCAGTCCTCACTCAGCTGCGGCGGCAAAGCCTCTTCGAACCTCGCCACTCCGCCCCTGAGGACTGCGCCGTTGTAACAAAGGGGATCGTCTGGGCGAAGGCTTTGTCGAATTTTGCTGCTCGCCCCGTCGGCAGCTATGAGGATGTCGCAGTCTTGCTCGCTCACGGCGCCATCTCCGCTCACCACTCGAACTCTCAGACGACCATCGGGAAGTTCTGTGGCAGAAACGCACTGTGACTCCCAGTGGACGACACAATGATCGCCGAGATGGAATGAATTGTGAAGGACTTGACGAACATCTTCTCGAGCAATTCGGATGCTGGATGATGGAATGCCGAGGACGGGCTTCCTCCTGAAAGCGACGTGCTCTCTCCATTGTGAGTCCCATATCTTGAAGGCACCGACGCCATCAACTCCCGAGGCAGCTTGTCCCAAGGCCTCGTCAAGCAATCCAAGGTCTCTCAACACGACAAGGCCGCCGTTTTTGTCATAGGCCGTTAGAGACAGATTGTACGTCTCTCTTCGTGTAGCCACGTCTTGCGCATCACGTTCGTATATGATGATGTTTGGCTGGTCGAGTTTCGGATTCCAGAGTTTCTGAAGGCCGACAACAAACGCAGAGCCGGCAAGACCTGCCCCCGCAATGACTATCGTCTTGTTCTCCAAAAACTGCGCAGGGTGGAATTTGTCGTTGTCGCTGGCCATTGCGAGAGGATTCTTTTAAGCTATAGAGGTTCATGCTTGAAAAGAACACGGGGCCATGATGTCAGGGCCCAAGCAGTTATAAGAAGTGGCACGGGCACTCCATCACAAGGTCCAGCCTGTCTCAGACGATTCCTCGGTGAGACAGTCGTAAAAACAGCGAGGCCAGCATTCTCGACCTTGTACAACGGTTTAAAGTAACCCGGACGCCACAACATGAACCCATGTTTAACTCGAACCAGCATGAAGCTATGTACAACCTACCAAATCAGATTATTTTGCTGGCAGACAATAGGAGCCGCCCTTGCATCTTATTGGACGATACTTGCTTTCTTACACGGATTTCCATTTTCAGCAAAGACTTGTCAGCTTTCAAAACATGAAATAGTATTAATACTAACTCTCGAAAACATTTGATTGCCGAGGGCTTAGCGGTGAGTGCCGAGATGGCAGATTCTCATGTGTTGCTGTTAGTCTTAGCTCAGCCCAGTTGATGGGAATGTCCGAATGCGGTAACTCGTAAAGAGACGAGTTTCCCCCTTGGGTGACGCATGTCTGATATTGAATCAGTATCAAGACCTCGGCAGTCGCTCAGCCTCCTTACAGGATCACACATTAGAGCACAAGACATGCCTTGCCCGTTGGCATCGTTTGACTGGAGACTGAGGGAGTAACTACTACTAGTGCACCGTAACATGGAGATAACTTGAAGTTACCAAACATGCAGCGGGCTACATCAGCACGGAAGGTTTTCGATATTACCCCAGGTTTACTGAACGATCGAAAGACATGATAGTTGTTGGCTTGCTCGTATTGAACCAGTTGGATATCCTACCAATATTGAACTTATAGTCGGTTATATAAAAAATAAAAAAAACCTGTGATTGAAGCCTCTTAACCTCACTCAGTCTCGAGACAATGGGTTACAACGACCTAATTCACACCTGCTTCCCCGCGTATAGAAGCCCAGATTGACACCCGCACCCCGCCATCGCACAGGGTCTGCCCCTCCAACTCTTTTCAACGGCCTTGGATGATATGAAATTTCTTCCTCTCCATTCGTCAACTTAATCCGTCCTCCTCGTTCAAGCGCAGGCATTCAGTGTTTCTGCGACAAGCGAGATAAGAAACCATGGCCGAACTCTCTTCAGCCCCCGTGCTGTCAACGCCAGAAGACCACCTCTTCGAAGCCGCCGCGCAAGCCGAAACCAAGTCGACCCTCTCCCACGATGCTCTCCGAACCACCTACGAGATCCCGCGCACGGCGGCCGAGATCCGGCAAGGCGGGTGGAAGAGAGTCGCGCTCCAGTTCCCAGACCACATGCTCGTCGACGCCCCCAGAGTAGTGGAGGTGCTCAAGCAGGAATTGGAAAGCACGAGCGCGGGCGAAAGCAGCACAGACGAGGGAACCAAGAGCTGGAGGATATGCATTCTCGCGGACACGAGCTACAGCGCCTGCTGCGTTGACGAGATTGCGGCCGAGCACGCGAATGCAGACGTCGTGGTGCACTACGGGCGGACGTGTCTGAGTCCGACGAGCCGACTGCCGGTCATTTACGTGTACACATCGCAAGAGCTGGACCACGATGCCGTCGTCGCGCAGTTTACAAAGGAGTTTGGCGACAAGGCCACAAAGGTCGTCATCATGGCAGACTTGACATACCAGAACCACGTGGAACCGATAGCGCACGCTCTCAGAGAACGGGGATATACCAACATAGTAGCGACGGAAGTCATCAGAGATCCCGCGGGCGTAATACCGAACAGGAGAATAGCGGGAGACCCCATAGACGAAGAGCTCCTCAAGTCGCATTCCCTATTCCACATCTCCGATCCTCCCGCATCTCTTCTCCTCGCTCTCCAGTCCCGCTTCGCCTCTCTTCACGTCCTCTCCGTGCCGTCACCGTTATCTCCCACCCTCGACAACCCGACATTCCGAACAGCAGGGCTTTTGCGCCGACGCTTCGCTCGCGTTCTCACCCTTGCCTCGGCGGGCGTCGTTGGCATTCTCGTCAACACGCTCTCGGTGTCAAATTACCTCTCGTCAATCGACTTGCTGCGAAAGAAGATTGCGGAGGCTGGCAAGAAGAGCTACACAGTCGTCGTAGGCAAACTCAATCCAGCCAAGCTGGCCAATTTTGCCGAAATAGAGGGCTGGGTGGTCGTCGGATGCTGGGAAAGCGGGCTGATCGAGGAGGATGCTGGCTATTGGCGCCCCGTCATCACGCCCTTTGAGATGGAGGTGGCCTTGATGAATGAGGAAGTAAGGGTATGGGGCGGAGAATGGTGGGGAGGTATCGAGAAGCTGAAGCTTGAAGACGACAGTCCGAAGAAGGAAGAGAAAACTAATAAAGACAAGGTGGACCGAGATACGGTAGCGGAAGACGGTGCCGAGGAGGATGCGGACGATGACGAGTCTCTACCGCCGGTTTTCGACCTGAGAACGGGAAAGCTGGTCAGCCACAGCAGGCCTATGCAGCTCGCGACCAGAAGCGCATCCACGACGCAGAAGGCTAACGGCGAAGACGGGCCGCGGTCATCCGATGCGTTGGTCAAGAGATCAGTGGGTGAACTGGCGACGATCAATGGCGTGGCCAGCCCGGGCGCAGAGTATCTCCGATCACAGAGGACATGGCAGGGCCTCGGCAGCGACTTCAACGAGGAGGCCAGCACGGCGATAGAGGAGGGGCGGAGCGGCATAGCGAGAGGGTACCATGTGGGCGAAGAGACGGGGAGGCATTGATGCTGCCGTTTGGCTGTTCAAGATGTCCAAGACGTCACATGCTCAACGACAAACTGCGCGGACCTTTGACATTGCTCATTAGCATTGCTGGAAGATATTCATCATGGAGTTCCACTGGCTGGCCCTCCCAACTATATATAAATCGTAAACAAAGAGCACGTAAATACCCCCCCAAAATCAGCTTGTGGATAAACCACCAAGCAAGATGCCCACCGTATATCGTCAAAACAAAGCCATATAGAAAGAAATAATCGTCGGAGCAATCGTGCCTTCTCTTGCAATCATAAAATCATCAGTACTGCGCCCGACTTGCCCTTTTCCGAACCTGGCAGCGTCAATCGTATACGCAGACGTCGTCGTCTATTCCCTCCCCATCATTAGACAGCCCTTTTCTCCCACCACCAGCCGCGTCCCTCCCCAAGCCCCAGCCTCGCTATACGTGATACCCACGGTCGTACCCAGAGTGATGGCTGCGCGTCCCCGAGTGACTCCGGCGATGACTATGCCTTCCGCTATGACTATGCGAGCTCCTCCGCACCTCGCGCACCACATACCCGGAAGACCGCGGCTTCACATCACTATCCCCATGCGCAAGCGCCGCCAGCGCCGTCACCGCAAACAGCACGGTGTTGATAATCGCAAACGCCCACGACGCCTTCAGCATGGCGCACGGCTTATCCAGCGCCCACCTGTACCCGGGGATGCCCGCATCGTGGATCCGGTAGTACCAGACCTCCTTCGCCGACGACGGATCCGAACAGTCGGCCCACTGGATGCCGCGCAGGAAGTAGATGCCCGCGATGAGCGCGCCGAGGAAGCACAGGTCGACGAAGCTGACGAAGAGGGCGTTGTGCGAGGAGCGGCTGTAGGCGACGAGGGTGAAGAGGCACCAGGCGAGGGCGAGGACGGTGACGATGAAGAGGACGAGGACGGCGTCGGGGGTGAGGACGTTTGCGTCGTTGAACTTGCCGACGAACCAGCTGAGCATGCCCACGGGGGGGATCTAGAATGAATAGGAGAAAACAAAAGGGTCAGCGTTTGTGCTTTGGGGGGTGGGGGGAGAGGAGAGTCGGATGGGTGAGTATTGAGGCTTTACCAGGGTGACGATTTGGCAGAGGCGAGTGCAGATGAAGACGAGTGCGAACAACATGGTGGGTGATGGGTGTCGCAGAAGCGACGGACTGGCGATGCGACGACGTGCAATGGGTTGAGTCGATCCGATACGCAAAGCTGGGCTGAGCAAAACTCGGTTCAATTGGAGAGGCTCTCAAGTAGCACGAACAGCCCTCAATGGGAGCACTGCAATGCTAGGAATGACGCCGACAG
Organism: Trichoderma citrinoviride; assembly: GCF_003025115.1. NCBI lineage: Eukaryota > Fungi > Ascomycota > Sordariomycetes > Hypocreales > Hypocreaceae > Trichoderma > Trichoderma citrinoviride. The sequence goes on along the minus strand of NW_020194716.1, from coordinate 1,062,083 downwards.
CACAAAGGGAGAAGAGGGTAAATAAAAAAAGAAGCGGAATCTCCAAAAAGGTGCGGTAATGCGCCTCTACGCCGCTTTTATTACGTCTACTCAGATCCAGTGCCTTGCTTTCTTTCAGCTGTGAGTGAGCCTATCGGTGCGATGCATGTTGGGCACAGGGGGGAACTTTTTGTTTCCCCCCCTTGTCTAGGTAGAGCTATTTAGTCCTCGTATATGAGGTGGTTGGGCGGAGGGAAGCTTTCTTGGTTTTTGGGCAACCAAAATATCAATCTTGGGTGGCGGGGAAACCAAAGAAGGGAAGAGACCGTAACAAAGAAAGAAAACGGCCCTTTTGGAGAGGGATTTTTCCAGGAAACTGGGCGTGAACCTTGGTGTTAAGAAGCTAGAATGATGCCTATCCGACAATCAGACTCAACTCGAAAAGATGGATGGATGGACGGAACGACTGCATGCATGCATCTGAACCGAAGCTTCACTAACAGGGAGAAACAAAGAAGCTCGACCGAGTTCCCATCGGTTGGTTGGGTGGGCCGAAAAAAACGTGGCTGGACTCTTGCTCACTGGCCAGCAGCTGAACGGGGCTGCCAGGGGAAAGGGAAGAAACGTGGATTTCAAGTGGCTGGCACAAAGGCGAAGCCATGAATGCGAACAAACCCGACTCCAGCCACTCGATAAGCGGACGGGAAGCTAATAGCGGGAAAGGCGTCGACTTCGTTGGTGTGGATGGAAAGCTTTGTTGCGGGAAGCGGTATGTGATGCTGTGATGCTTTTAATGAAATCAAATAAAAGTACATTCTCTTCAAGTTTGCGCAACTTCCCAAGAAATCATGTCTCAGAAGGTCCAAGTGCTATTATCTAAGTACCTTTACTGATTTATCGCAACAATACCATTTGAAGAAAGGGCACACAGCCATCAACACTTGGTCCCTCAAGCACTTTGGGCAGTACTCGTAATACTCCGTACCTGACCAAGGCCTCTGCCACGTGTTTGGCTGTCAACGCCAGTCACCTCACACAAGCCCCTCTCACAAGAGCCCCTCCGGATGTGTGAAATACATTTGATGGAGAACAAAGTAATGAGGCGCATTTGTCACTGCTATGGCGCAGCGCATGTCTTCGTAATTGTACGCGTTTTCTTTGTCCACGGCCTGAGGTGCCCCCGCCGCTCCACCTCTCGATCGAGAGTCACTGTGGGGTCGGCACTCAGGCATCGAGGCGGCATCTGCGCAGACATGAAATTGACTATAGGATGCACAAATGTGTTGGTGGTGTGAGCCGCAGTGGGCGATGGCAGAGGAATCAAGATGCGAATGGTAATAGTGGTAGCCCACTGTCTCTGAGGGCTGAGGCGAGGCACAAGTTGGCATCAAATTGTAAAAACATGTTTTCTAGTTCATACTGTCGCCGTTAGACTCCGGCGTTTTCAACAAGCAGTGATATCTCATAACAAGCGTTTGACAAAAAAAAAAGAAATCGCACAAGGTGTAATAGGGTATCATGACTCCGATCCAAACTCTCAGCATGTCATCGCATCGCATCATTTCGTTCCCTCACACTCCACCCTTTTCCTCAGCTTCACTTCTCCATCCAAGACGTCTCAAATTCTCGGCTTAAACGTTCGAGGGCGTGGTCTTGTCAGCGCGGGCGTGGCCCCTCAAGGTGGTCAAGCCCTCGAGAATCGCCAATCCCAAGAAACCCGCCCAAATGAAGAATCCAAAAGCGACTGCGGCCTGCGAGCACTGGCAGAAAGTGATGCCGTGGCACTCTGGCACGCCGATGAAGGCGGCCATGGCAATCGAGCCCGAGAACCAGAAAATAGTCGTAATGACAAGAATGACAAATGCTACGAGAGCATGGTAGAAGCGAGCTGCGTAGAGAGGCGTGAGGGCCAGCCAGATGAGAATCAAGAAGCTCCAGACGGAGTTGAAGAGCATGAACGCAAACGAGGCAGGCGACGAGTAGCCGAAGCCAGAAGTGGCATCGACAACTATGGCAAGGTATGTTAGTCTATGTACAGCTATTGGGTCTGTGCGATTCACTTACGGTAACCTGTGAGGCCAAGCTCAATGATGACTAGGATAGCCAGGACAATGTGAATAATGGTAATCATTCCGAAAGCCATGTTGGGCAGAGTTTGGCGCCGAATAGCCTTTTTCTTCTTTCAAGTAAATGCGCTTCTCGTCTTTTGGATTGCCAAAGTTGATAAAATCAACGTTGCTAGGAGCTGTATTATCCGTGGGAGGGAGGCCGCAAACTGCGGGAGGAGGGGACGGTTGTATTAATATTCGCAGCTGAAGAGCTATCGAGAGGCTCTCGACAAGCGGGTGGCGTCGGATTGGATGCTTATGGCTGCGGACCAGGCAACTAGTCGCTGTAAAGGTGGTGTCGGCTAAGGTGGCGCGTGATGACGGCCCAGTCAGTGAAGACTTGGTGGAAGGGGTAGCGGTTTCGGGCTAATTGGGCGTGAATGCGTTCAAGGTGTTTCGTGAGCGGTTGGAGTGGTGTTTTGCTTGTCGGTGATTGGAGACGGACGATGATGCTCGAGAGGTCAGTTGCGGCGGCGAGAGAAGAATGTGAAGAGTTGAGAATGAAGAGAAACTGGCAAAAAGGGGTCAAGACACGAGAGGGTTTGGCTATTTAACAACATAAACTGGTGATTCACGCACGGCAACCGCTACCCAAGCTACAAGCAAGACCAAGTAAAATCATACAATTCTCAGCAGGAAGCGCGGATGATGTCATGCGCTGTGGCTTGTCGCTACGTCACAAACAGGGCAGCATTAGCGGGAGACCCAGCAAGAACCAACGGATCATGACTGCTTAAGCGCCAGCTCTCGTGTTTCACGATGCCGCACTCAAGTACCCTCAAGGTATCTATTTAGGGTCTCTCGACGCTGCAGCTCCACCAGAAACTAGCAGCAAAAACCGGCAGATGATCAGACAGGACAGGTTCAGATCGCGCACTGATGATGCAAGCGTACAAGGCGCGAATCTGAGTGACGAGGGCAGTTTCTTCATGACGGGAGAGAAAATGGCATGATGGCTCAATTTGCTCGCCGAGCCTTGATTAGGTGACGAGTGGCTGGGCTATGCAGCATCCGAGTTGGCGTGGCCTGCCTACCTAGTATTTGTACGTGTCTATGACGGCGCTGAGTGGCTGATGTTACTCGTGGGCCTGCGCAAAGAGGAATGCTGATGAGGACCTCAAACAAAAGCGAGGGATTCCATACGCAGACACAGCGAGGCACCTTGATTGTTGGGGCTGAACGGCTGTACGTACTACCTTAGTACGTCTTGTCATCTCTACGAGGTACGTGTAGCAGAACACTGCTATTTTGAGGATCCATGAAGACCCTCCGCGCTTCACATTCCTCTTGTCGAATGAAAGAGTCGCATGTTCTCATTGATTGGCCAGTTTGGAATCAGATTTGACACATCTGCTAATTACTATAGTTGCAGAATACACACCGACAAGGGCCAGCGTATTCGCACTCGCTGAGACGCCATAGGCCGGGGCATATTAACAGCCACACAGACACAAGCCACAAAACGAACAGGCTGTTCAGCTGTCATGGAAGGAGCGCAGTGCCGTCCGGTCTTACCTTCCGACCAACTGAGTTGCCTTCGCTTTGCTGCCCACGACGAGTTAGTGCTGGAAGCTTCTCGACTCGCTTTATCCCACGAAATCGACACCACCAGCCAAACAAAACAATATCCTCGAGATGTGTGCAAAAAATGAAGACAATGAAAGAAACTCGATCCAGCCAGGGCTCGAACCTGGAACCTCTGCCACCGGAAAGCAACGCGCTACCATTGCGCCACTAGACCGTTTGATTGCATTTGATGGTTTTGTCGCGAAGCTAATCGACTCATGAAGATGCGGGATGGGGATGTTGAAACGGATCAGAGCCAAGGCGGCAACCGAGTCAATCAATTGCTTCAGCTGGGGAACTAGGTGGGACAATGTCCTTTTAAAGATGGACTTGACAAGTAGCAGACTACTCGATCTGGATCATGTTCCCTTATCAGGGCAGGACAGGATGATGAGGATGTCATGGGCACAACAGTTCGGTTGCGGTCGTCAATGAGAGAACGCTGCGGAAGCAAGTCGTCTCTTCGGAGCTAAGAGCTTGAAGCTCTTCTCTGTAAGTCATCATCTGCGCGAGCAGTCCTGGACTCCAGATGCGTTTCTCCTCCTGTCGAGGGTATCGGTCTTTCACCCGTGGACTGAGACTGAGAGCGGAAGAGAGCACTTTATAGCTCATTGACTGGCCATTGATTGCCATCATTACACAATACAAAGCATCTCGAATCCTCCAACCGGATGGACCATGTGCTTCGAGTTGAGACGGAGCATCAACACATTCCCGCATTTGTCAGCCCGCAAATCATCAAGCAGATGAACAGCGACCACTCTCTCCGGCGCTGTTTCAGATCATATGCAGCCTGGTGCTTCTAGCCCGGATTTAGGGAGATTCTGCTCGCCAATACCCAGTCAATGGGAGGCATCAAATGGGCGGCCGACGCCGGCCGCCCCGGCTTCCAACAAGTCCGCTCAAACTCCGCGACTGTGGCTCCGGGCCAAGTCCGAGTACAAGCTGGAGCCGCATCACGGCGGCCATCCTGCTTAGCTTAAGCTTCATACCTCCAACCATACTTTGTACATGATCGCTCTGGTAGACTACGGCTCCCGTACTGTTGTATCCAGCGTTCTGAGAATTCAGCGAACCATCAATCATAGTCATGGCTTCAACTCGGCCGTCCCCTGAAAGTGTTGAAGGGCCCACACCGCCACGGGCAGACAATGTCTGTTTAGCTTGCCGCCGCAAGAAGAAGAAATGCGACAAGGCGCTGCCTGGCTGCCTGCAGTGTAAGAGGTAAGTGATTGGAGGGCTTTCAATCTGTATTCTGGTTCGCTGTGTTGGTTGGTAGTGGCCCTGGCTCACAAGTCTAGACTGCATCTCCAATGCATATACGAAGATACCGAGAGCGTGCCGGTAATAGAGGAGTTCCGCCAGTTGAGGAAGAAGCTCAAGCTCTTTGAGGAGATGCTCATTCCTGGCACTTCCAGGGTGTCCAATCCACCTACCCGTCCAGCTGTGGATCTATCCCCTCCCGACACGGCAGATGAACCAAGCGTGACTGGCTGTGATCTTCTTTCTCGACTCGAGGCCCTTGCCTCAAAGTTGAATGTGGGCGAAGAGGTTTACCAACTGCTTCAGTCGCACCCAGGAGAGATCTACGGGGCGTCGCAGATTTACTTTGACAATATCCACAAATGGATGCCCATCATGTCACAGAAGCTCTTTTACAGGAGATTGACCGAGTTCAGCAAGACAAGGCGTCCGGACTTTGCTCTCCTCTTGCTGAGCATCGTCCTATGTATTCACTGCCCCGCGAGTGGCACAACGCAGGAACCGCTGTACAGAGCAGTCCGCTCGACATTCTGGAGCCTGAACGCAACCATAGACGCATCTCTCGAGATGGTCCAGGCCGGGGTTCTACTCTCCTGCTACGAGTACGGGTTCGGCATGTACAAAGAATGCTACAAAACCATTGGCCTATGCGTGCGTATGGGCCAATTGATGGGCATTCAGGATGAGAAGCCACCGTCAGACGAGCTTCAGTTCAGCGACGAGTGGATACGAATAGCGGAGAGATGCAATCTCTGGTGGGCATTGGTTATACGTGACAGGTTCGGACATTTTCCGCATGCATATCTGGCCGGCCGGTACTAACAACGGGCCGCAGGTCAACCTTGCTGCACGGGCCTTTCAGAAACAGTCAAGATGCAATGCCCGATCACCTTCCCCTTGAGGCGTTTGATCTTGATCCCTCCTTTTCTCGGATCGGTGACGCTGTCATTACTCGTGATCCAGCGCCGGGCATCTTTGGCTACCAAGCAGTGGCGTGGCGGTTGTTCGACAAGACAGTGGCCTTTCGCCGTCGAGTAGCCAAGGGTGAGACATCAGAGCGCCTAAGGGAAGATCAAATGCAGCTAGATGCTGAGCTTCAGAGCATGATGAGATGCCTCGTCGACCTGTATAGCGGTGCCACCTGTGGGTATTGCGAACCGTCTGCAACGGTGCTCGTGTAAGTACCTCACGGCCGTAACCATGTCACAGGTGTCGAGCGAAACTAAACGTGGTTTATCGCAGCTCTCTTCTCCTATTGCACGGTCGCCATCGATCCATCATAGCAGACACGGTGAGCAGAAGCGAGATGGAAGGCATCCCGCCGCATTGCTTCGTCACCTCGTCAATGGCTGTCAAGACAATCGTCCGCATGATTGTTGACATTGCACACACAATCAACAACCATTACCGAAAGATTAACATTGTCTCGTTCCCTCCGACGTATTGCCAGGTCATCTACAGGGCTACGCTGGAGCTAATATCCTTCCGCAACGACATGGACGAGGGGGAGTGGACCAGGGCGCTGGAAACGCTGCGGGAAGCCACCTGGAACTATGGCAGAAGATGGCAGGCTGCAGGCAAGTTTTCAATCCCCACTGATGCAATATGTAATTGGAGTGGCTGGCTAACATGGTTTCTTGCTGTTGGTAGCCAAGTATTTAGAGACTGTGGATAGCTTGCTTTTAGACGTCTTGCCGAGTTCACCGTCAACCTTTAATCATTTTCAGCCCCTTCAGAACGATCCTTGTGTAGTTGCGTTGCTGTCTAGATAATCTACCTGGCGTTCCCATGGATTTTGTCAACCATAGAAGTATAAACTAGATCAGGTCGCGGGTCAAGGAAGCATAAGACGGGAGTGAGAACAACACACAGATATACATGGTACAGCCAAGTTTACCAAGACAACAATGTCATGCATATGCAGCTCTTTGATTATCAATCTATCAAACCCGTCCTCTGAAGTCCGTAGACCCTCATTCTCCGTTCAACAGCCCCCACCCCGGAGTGACTAGTCCACAAGCCGGGGTCGGCAATTCCAAACTTGGCAGAAAGCGCGGCCGCCTTCGGCCGCCGGTTGTTGAAGCAGGGGGGGAGACGGGATCAACGACAATACTTCGCATTGAATACGATGATATGGAGATAAAATCATGGCGGACAGCGATCACATGCATCTTTTGATTATTGAGCATTACTCAAAGGCCGTCATTGATCATAGTCTTCTTGGGGTGACATGAGTTGAGTCTCTTGTCTATATAAGTCCTCGTTCCCCGTTGTCCGCCTCCAGACAAGACAATCAACACACCTCAACTTACACACTCACAACTTCAAACACCTCCCTTCTTCCAAACTTCCTTGCCCTCAATCTCAACCAAAATGGTCACCGTCGCCATCGCAGGAGGAGGCTCCTCCATCGCCTCCAACATCATCGCCGCCATCCTCGCCACCAAGAAGCACAAGCTCGTCATCCTCACCCGCTCCCCGCGGCCCGGTCTCGAGGCCCAAGGCGCCGTCGTCAAGCCCGTCGACTACGCCTCCCACGCGCAGCTCGTCGACGCCCTGCAGGGCGTCGACACCGTCTACAGCTGCATCTGGACTCACGGCCCCGACATCCAGGCCACGCAGCTCGCCCTCCTAGACGCCGCCAAGGAGGCCAAGGTGCGCCGCTTCGTGCCCTCGGAGTGGTCCGTCCCCGCGTACGACGCCGTGGCCTTTTACAAGCCCAAGGAGGCCGTCTGGGAGGCCGTCAAGAAGTCTGGGCTGGAGTACACGCGCTTCATCTGCGGCATCTGGATGAACGTCTGGGGCCCCGGGGCGACGCACGACGAGGTCGGTGCGAGGGCGGGCTACGCCGGCCCGCCCTTTCTCGCGGACATCAAGGGCGGTAGCATCGCCGTGCCCGGCGACGGCACCGGCAAGATCAGCACGACGCACATGGTCGACGTGGGCAAGTACGCTGCCGCGGCGCTGGACTTTGACAAGTGGGAGCCCGACAGCGTGGTTGTCGGGGATGAGTTGACGGTCAATGAGCTCGCGGACAAGATTGAGCAGGCGACGGGCAAGCCGCTGACGCGCAATGTGATCTCGCTGGAGGCCATCAAGGCGGTCCTTGCGGGGGAGACGGACCCGGCGACGCAGATGATTCATGAGTTTTTCAAGATTATTGTCGAGGGCGGGTATGGGCTGACGCCGAATGTGAACCAGAGGGTGCCGGAGGTTGTGCCGATCAAGGTGGATGAGTTTTTGAAGAAGCACTGGGGTGCGTGAGGGTCCTGAGGATACTCTACTTTACGTATATCCTTGAGTTGAATATTTAGTGTTGTGTTACGCTTTTCACGTTTGCTGTGTGACTAGTCATAAATTGTAAGGAAAGGAACTTTATACATTTTTAGAGAGCTATGAATGCTCAGGGGTGAACAAACCGACCTCCTCAAATACAAGGTCTACATCCAACTGCCCCCTGAGTCCTGACTACCTAAATATCATATGTCATTACCTCCCTAGCCACCAACGAAATATTCAACTATCAAGGAACCAACATGAACCTCGCACTTACACAGCCAAGCAAGAGTTGAAAACCTGCGCATCCTTCTGGAAGACAGTCGCCTGGTTCGGCCTATCTCCCGACCCTCCAAAGCCCGCAAAGCCATCCAGCTCAACACCAACGTCCAGCGAGAGCGAAACCTCGCCCGGGCTGTTCCCGCAAGCCGCGACGCCAGCCGTGCTCGCCGAGCCCTCAAAGTCGGCGGTCAGGACAGGCGCCTGGAGGGCGACGCCCCCGACGACGCCCTCGTCCAGGAAGGTCGCGGCGAGCTCCAGCGTGAAGACGGGGGCGACCTTTGCGGTGACGGAGACGGAGCCCGTGGCACTCAGCTGGGTCGTCTGGACGCTGGGCTGGATGTCCGCCGACTGGCCGAGCGTGAAGCCCGAGCCGTCGGGCAGGCTCGCCGAGACGCCCAGCGAGGCCGTCGCCGAGCCGCTGATGGCGGAGACGGAGGCGTTGGCGACGATGCTGAGCTGCGGGCCGATGTCGACGACGTCCGCAATCGAGAAGCCGGCCAGCGGGACCGTCGCGATCGGGACGCTGAACGACAGCGGGCTCGTGAGGGCGCCCGACGCCGTCAGGCTGACGTCCACGTCGGCGCCGAAGTTGTTCACCGTGCGCACCGACGCGGAGAAGCCGTCGCTCAGGGACAGCGTAATGTCCGCGTCGGCGGCGCCACGCGTCGCGCAGCTGTCGCAGTTGAGCGCGACGTTGATGCCGTCGATGGCCGTGCTGTAGATGGGGCCCGAGAAGTCGTGCGAAATGTCAATCGTCACGTCCTTGCTCACCGACCTCCTCTTTGACGTAGTACTACCACTGCTGCCGGCGATGCGGATGCTCGCGTCCTCGGCAAAGTCCTTCCACTTGGCCAGCGAGGCCGCCATGAGCGCCGTGTTGGCCGCGGCGTCGTAGCTGATGGACTCGACGGAGAAGGGCTGGCGGCCCTTGGCGCCCGCGCAGGCCTGGCCCTCGGCGACGTAGATGATCTTGTTGGCCGGGCTCGCGTCGACCCATTGCCAGGCCTGCTGGGCGGCCTGCAGGGAGGCGGCGCTGCCGAACTTGATGGTGATGTCCTCGGTGGCGCAGTCGACGGACTCGACGACGTCTTGCATGTTGATGGCCGTCAGCAGGCGGAAGCCGCTCGCGGCCGTGAGCGTCATGTTGGCGACGATGCCTGTATAAGGATTGTTAGAGAGGGTTTCATCATGCCAAGGTATGATGTGTGAGAAGATGGGGGGGGAATCACGTACCGGAGTCTTGGTGCGACCAGAGGTAGCTCTGCACCGTCTTCAGCGACAGATTCGAGCCATCGTTACCCGCGGGCGTATCAGGCGTCAACACGACGTTGTCCGCGGCTGCGGGAGCAGTGGCAGCGGCCCTCCTTGCGAGCACGGGGCTTGCAGAGGCATAGTTGGCCAGGGCAAGCAGAAGCCCTGCCGAAGCAGCACTCTTGATAAACATGATGGAGACTGCTTCCAAGTAGATGGAATGATGTCAACAGAAAGCTCCAGTCAAACTGAAAACGAACGATTGTATCTCCAAAAGGAAACGAAAGACGAATGGATCTATAGGGGCGAGTGAGTGAAGGAGTGCTCGCTTGTCTGAACAACCGAAATCACCACCAGCGAGGCCATCGTCAGTCTAATATACATGACCCAGCCCCGGAACAGACATGCCATCTGTTGCCCAATTCAAAAGAGACTCCATTCCCAAAACGACTTGACACTTTCAATGGAGAAACGCCGAGAAACAAGGGCAAACGCACCAGCATGGCCCTCGGTTTCTCTCCCTCACGGTAACCTTCTCCTTCTCATACTACTACTACTACTCCATACCACCACCTACTAGTCTACTGGACAGAGAGCAGAAGAAGGAAAAGAATGCCTCGAGGGCGTGGCTTGACTGTCATCATCCCTGGCTGAAACACCACCTGCCTTTCCGGAGCCGTCCATCCGAAACCCAGCGCGCGGACAAGGGGGAACACCCCAAACCTCCAACCCTAACCCCCAGTCAACACAGGTCCCAAATTTTCATTCTAGTCTGTATCTTTGACAGAAGTTGTGTGCTTCAAAACAAACACTTTGTATCATGTTTCCTCACAACCTTATAATAAACGCACAGTCTCCCCCCCCCCCCCCCCCCCCCGGCACCGGGCATCGCCGTGCAATATCGCACTTGGATACAGCACAAAGAAGTCTCCGTTACCTTAGTAGCCGTTTCGCGAGAGTGCCGTATTTTGTTTCCCTTCTGGCCTAAGCTTGAACAGTTAGGTTGCAGCATCTCTCGAAGCATGCATCGTTCTCTTCTCAGAAGGTACAATCGCAGTCGTGCGCGCATTGATGTCAATTTACCAGCCCATCCGATGTGGGCAGATGCCGGGATATTGCTTCAACTGCCTCCCTTTCCCCTGCTCTTCAGGCAAGGCGAGCCGGACGATCATTGAGGCTTATACGGAGTACTACTACTACAGGAGACCATGCACTAATCCACACACACTCTGAATGTATGCATATCAACTCTGAACAAGTAAAGCACCTTCTTGTTGCTATTTAATCAGTCCTATTTTCTTCGTCTATATCCTTGCTATCCTGCTACCTTGGAGACACAACATACCCGTAGATTTCACCTCATGAGACTCTGGTAATCTCCGCAAAAGTTACACTCTTGCACACAGACATCCTTGACCGGAGCTACACGGCTTGTAAGAAGCACTTCAGCAACACCCCTTGTAAACAGCAAAACACACACAGAAGAAGAGAATAGAAAATAAGTGAACAAAAAGGGCCAAGGATAGAAAAAAACACAAAGCACGCAACTCTACCGAGTCACAGAGATCCCCCTTCTCAGCCACAAAATGATGCCATGTGGGAAACCACCTGAATCAACCCAAGGCCCCCTATCCCTGTCCCTGTCCCTGGCTTACTTATGTAGAAAAGCTCCGTATTTCTCACATGGTTTTACCTACTTGCCCGTTTTGTATGCCGGCTGTCGGCCCCGCTGAGGCATCAAAGACGCTGATCATCCGGCGCCGAGACATTCCGGAATAAAAATCATCGAGGAAAAAGAAGGCAAAACCCGCTGCAGTCTTGTAATTTTCCTATCTAGATTGTACAGTATCTGGGGCTTATGATAAAAGGCTCTACAGGGTTTTTTCACAAACGATGGTAAGTCGTCCTTTGCATGTAAGCCCCCTGGCCCTTCATGTATGATTCCGCCATTGACACAGACCGATAACGACGAACTTCAACGGAGACCGGAAAAGAAACCGCTTCATGGAATCAAAAGATACTACCTGAAAACGATTCCGATTCTCGACGAACCTTGCAGTTGCATTTCGATAGTAGTAGTATCACCTTTCAAGAAAGAGATCATCCCGTTTCGTGCAGACATCTCCATCCATCCTACCTCGAACCCGGTCACCGAGCAATCTTTCAGTCCCCCATCTCCACCGCTAACAGTCGACAAGAGGTGATTTGCATACCGACTACTACCACAAAGCAGGAAGGTCGGTCGTAAAAAGCCGAAAGAACGTTCATCAGCAGCTATTCCTAGAGATCATGAGCCCCGTCTAGTAGGTAGACGTACGTTTGCTTCGGTTAGATACGAGCTTTCTCCACGCACAGATACGGAGCTTTTCTGGATGCAACCTTGAAGGGCCATGTAACTGCCGATTCTGGAATGTCTATAGAAACTTCACATGGGATTTGCTGTTCAATATTTCTGGATTTGGATGGCCAACACCGTGTCGCTCTCGGCCAAAGCGGTTTTGCTCAACTGCAACTCTTATCAAAAACCTCTCAGTGCCAGCTGGCCGAACGGAATACTACTCCTCGCTAAGCTCATCAACCCAGGTCCTCATCACGACATCAATCGATCCGATAGACACAATCATGCTGGTACTTTTTCTAACACACTCATCTATCGTATACAGGGTTACAGTACACCGTTTTAGCATTCCCGCATTCAGCTGCTCTCGGCCTTGAGATCCTCCTCCACCTGGCCCTTGACAACCTCCCGCACCTTTTCCCACGAATTGTCCACAAGCGTCACCCGCCTCTCCTGCGTCAACAGAGCCTTGAACTCGTCGGGCAGCACCTGCTCCTCAAAGTTGAACCCGGGCTCCTCGCCCAGCGCCTGCGTGACGACGCCCGAGAACTTGGCCGGGTGGGCCGTCGACAGCGAGATGTGGTGCGTCTGCGGTCCCGCGCGAGCAATCGACCGCTCCGAAGCCGTGACGCCGACCGCCGAGTGCGGATCCAGGACATACTTTGTCGATTTGTACCATGACTTGATCGTGTCCACCGTCTCCGCGTCGCTCACGCGCTCGCTCTCAAACGTCCTGCGCCCGTTTTCCAGGATCTCGTCGTGTACCGGTCCGAAGCCGCCTGTCGTCTTCAAGGACTTGTACCAGGCACTGACTTCTTGCCCGGCCTGTTTCCTGTTGAACTCTTCATCCATGCCGACAGTTGCAGCAAAGTCTGAGCGTAGTTAGCTTCTGTAAGTAAACCTGGAAGCGTAGAAATTTTTTACCTCTCGCCAGGAACCACATGAGTCTCTCAAAATTGCTGGACACCAAGATATCCATGGCCGGACTCATCGTTTCCTTGCAGTTTTCGGCCTTGGAGCCGTTCTCGTCTTGAGCGGAGCTCTTCTCGTACCGGCCCGTCATCCAGAACCGGTGCAAGATGTCGTTCCTGCAGCCATGGGGTTAGTACGCGGTACTCTCTCAGTCGCTTGCCTCCTCCAGTCACTCAAACACTGAGCGACTATGCTTCACTGGGACGAGATTTGCGCTTTTGTCAACTTACTCATTTGTCGCCACTGTGAGATATCAGTTAGAGAATACTTATCACAATGGTAGCAGAGTAAAAAGACTTACCGACTAGCTTGGCCACGGGAAGACCCATCTGCTTCGCAAAGTAGCCCGCCAAAATGTTGCCAAAGTTTCCTGTGGGCGTCACAAACCGGACCTTGTCGCCGACCTGGAAGGACGAATTCTGCTTGGCGAGAGAGAAGTAGGAGTGGAAGTAGTAGACGATCTGGGCGAGGATTCGTGAAAAGTTGATGGAGTTGACGGCACCGAGCTGCAGCGTCTCGTTGGCATCGGGGTCGCCAAACAGAGCCTTGACAATGTCCTGTTTGCAGAGGTCAGTGAACAGCCCCGAGGTGGATGTATGCATGCTTGGACCTACCTGGCAGTCGTCAAAGGTTCCCTCAATGGCCAGGTTGTGGACGTTGGCATCCTGGCAGGTCGTCATCTGCGCCTCTTGGATGGGGCTGATGCGGCCCTTGGGGTGCAGAATGAAGACGGAGACATCCTTCTTGCCCTTTAAGCCGTAGATGGCAGCAGATCCAGTCTGAGACTGTCAGTATCGTAATCGCCAATACGGCTGGGTTCAGGGAGCAAGCCTACATCGCCGCTTGTTGCGCCCACAACAGTCAAATGATGCCTCTCTGTTGGCTAGTTAGCGTCCAGAGGTCCGCGTCGAATCGACGAGAGCTGTTCGCGGTTGATGGCCTACCCTTTCCTTGCTTGCCCTGGTTCTTTCGCACGAGAAAGTACTCAAAGAGGTTGCCCAGAAACTGCAAGGCACCTGGTGGCATGTCAGATGAATGATGTCACTGCCAGCCAATGCGAAACCCACAGTCTTTGAAAGAATAGCTCGGGCCGTGAAACAGCTCGAGAAGGTATAGGTTGTCCTTCAGATGAACCAGAGGCGCGACCTCTTCGGAGCGGAACGTCGAGTAGCTTCGGTCGATGATGGCTTTGAGGTCGTCGGCAGGGATCTCGGACCGCGAGATGTATAGGCTGAGGATCTCGAAGGCGAGTTCGGCGTACGAGAGGTCTTTCCAGTTGCGCTGCGGCTTGTGTTAGCCATTGACCCATGCGAGCAAGACGAATCGATCGGAAGCATGCCCGCGACGCAGGGAAATGCGTTGCTGCGTGCGTACCCAGTTCTCCGCGGCGGGAATCTCATGCGGCAAGAAGAGACCCCCGTCAGCGGCGAGGCCCTTGAGGACAACGGTTTCGAACGAGAGCTGCAGAGCCAGTTAGTAGATGGCCACAGGGTTTGTCGTCAGTAGAACAAACATCGTAATCGCCGCCTCTGGTGGACAGGTAGACTTGCGACTCGGTGTGAGTCTTCTCTGGTGCGCCGTTGGCCATCTTGTCGCGGTTGCAGCGAGTGCCGTTGCTGTTGTCTTTCCTGGTCTTGACTCTTGCAACCTGGAGATGCCCCTCCGATCTGTGGCGGGCTGGTTTTGGTGTCAGCCGCCGGAGGATCAATCGGCCGGCCGAAACCGGAATCTACTGGCCTTGCAGCCAGAAGAAGCTGCAGTTGTTTGATCGCGCTATAATAAACGCCCAATACTAACCTGTAATAAATCGTGAGCAGCATGAAGAGCATCGACAAAATCCAACATATGCATGAATTGAAGAGACGACCCATCATCTATGCGCCTGATTATCGGGCAGAAATACAGCATCGCCACCGCTCGACATTGGCATTCGTCCTTCATCATGAACCTGTCCAAATATACTCAATGCGTCTTTGTTAGGTAGGCAGGTATCTCCTTGATCCCGTACTGTACATCTGCCAAACATGACTCAACTGTGCTGAAATCGCACTCGCCACCGCAAATCCGCTTCCAATCCTCCCAATTAGCTTCATGATCCAATCTCGCTGCCATTGTGTCCTTGACCTGGCCCCTGCAATCCTCAGCGGAAACAAGAACAGCAGCGGCGAGAGGTTGGTGGTGTCGAGCGCCAAGTTGGAGAGCCCGAGGATGGTGTTTGTGTGGGTTTGAATGGTTGCCTGCTCCAACGTCGGCGGTACGAGGCCTACTCGATGCCAGTGAGGGATTTCGTAGTCGAATATTCCCGACAGGTAGATGCTGATGGCGGCAAAGAATATTCTCGAGAGCAGCATACTGGCATCTTCACTATCCAGAGATGGGGTATCTGCTTGAGCTGTGGCTTGCGCATACGACGCATACCAGCTACTGAGAGCTTCGCGGAGAATGAAGGCATCCGAGCAGATAGCCTGGGCTTCCAAGGTCGGTTCCCCATCGGGGCATTTCTCTTGTCCATCAATGAATGCTGCCGCTCTGTTACATTTTGAAAGATCAGTAAACGTTGCCACGAGAAGCAACTCGGAGAGCTCATATACTTACCGAACTCGTAACCTGGATACCATGACCATGATATCGAGCAGAGAATCCAAGGGATGCCATTCATCTCCGTGCTCACCAGTCCACATCCCCCTCGTCAATTCCATCCATTCCGGCTGAGTTAGGAACGTGGACTCGTTTCCAAGGATGCTTCGCGATACCTCGAAAATGCGTGCCTGGACAAAAAACTTTCTGCTTGGGCCAGATCGACACATCGAGGGACCGCTCGCTTCGAGGGCCTTTGCCGTGCCATGCGTCATGTGCTGCTGCCATCCATCACCCGTTTCGTCGTTGATTAACTGGTGGATGTGAGTATGGTCTGCTTCTTTTCCTACAAAGTCGTGTGCTTGATGCTTACTTCGAATAAACCGAGAAAGAGAGTTGCCCACAGCACCGTATCACGCAGACCATCGTCCTCCGTCCTCGACTTCATGTTATCAATCATTTCACGCAGCCCTAGGATGGACTTTGAGTAATACTCAAGCGCAATCGCCAGGCATTCGTTCCTAGGGGGGGCATCCGGCGCGTTGAGCTTGACTGCCTGTATCGCCCCAAGGGACAACATGGCATCCATGAGATACGAGCATGCGTGAAGCTCGGAGAGCTGCTTGACTTGATTTACCAGCCAAGTCTTTTTGCCAGTAAAGCTATTCCGCCCGGCAAAAACGTCAAAGTAGTAAAGAAAAGAGAGCTTGTCATCTGTGAGCCGCGACGGAGAAGAAACAGCGGGCCCTCTACTTGCTGAGGTTTGTTTCCGCCTCGTTGGCTTAGACGATTTGAAGGTGGCGGGAGTCGTTCGCTCGCCTCTTTCTACCAAGATGATCTGCGAACTGACCTTCGAAGCGGATGCGAATGTGCAGGCAAGTTGCCGGCGTTGGCAATTGGTGCAGGGAGCCTGGCCGGAGCACTGGTATTACACTCGTTAGCATTTACGCTTCAACGAGATGTAGCAGGAGACGTGGATTCTTTTGGCTTTGAAGATGACTTGTGCCACTCATCTCACCTTGAGATGGCTGGTGGAACATGCTTGACAGCGGGACGTCTTCTTGCGTCCGTCAAAGGGCCCGATCAACATGTTGCCGGCGATGTTTGGTGTCAAGACATTTCGTATCACGGTTTCTGCCTTTGACATTCGCCGTATATCTGGGGCTGGGAATCACCTCAGATGGGGTTGTAGACGGTGACTTTCAGCCATTGCGCCCTTGCTGGGACGTTGGTCTCGGGACAGGTCTTGGGCCTGGTCCCTTGGGCGCTCGCCGAGGTGAGTCAGGCGCTCTCCGTGAGACAAGACGGATCTCGGCGGCGGAGCCATACTAGCCCTTTGGGATCAGCAGAATGGTGATTGTTTGTATACGGCATTGAAGGAAGCAAAAGATTCATGATATCCATGGTTCGGAGATATCTAGCCATGTACTTACCCTATGTAGCAATGCTGTGTGAGCCGGTGGTTAGCTGGACGTGGAGGTGTTTTAGCTCCATCAAATGAGAAGCCGGGCGTCATGACAATGCTCGTCGTCGATCATCAATTCGGGATGGAAGCCTCGGAGATACGCCGCAGAGGATGCTACAGAATGCTGGTGCTGCCAGTCTTTCAGCCAGCTACCTAGCTACCTGGTGGCGATGCTTGCTTGAGTACCTTATCATGAGGTTTGTGCTCGGGAATGATTCGTCTGATCGAGTGCAGTGCTTGTTCTGCAGCCAAGAAGAGCCTACGAGCACTCCCCGCTGCACGATACTGCAGATGGAGTTTAGCGACAGACTCTGTACTCGAATCAGATGCCCATGTTTACACTCTTATGCAGCTGCTTGATTATAGAGATGTCCATCCTCTCCATGTTCCCTCCGCCATTGGAGCATTTCGACTTCGAGCAATTTCTCCCAACTGCAGCTTATCAAGGTAGCAATACTGAGAGATTCCTCCGTACCTTATGTACATCAATGCCTGTGCACGCGCACACAAAAGAGGAAAAAGCGCACCTTGCGCTACCCCACCTTTGCCGAGCGGGCATCACGTGGCTGCCTCTGCTGCTGGCGGCAGTCGCTTCCACTCTCGTACGTAAACAAGAAAGGCGCCACGGATCGCGTCTCTGCACTCACTTCATCAGCCTCAGTCAAGTCAGTCAGTCATCAGGTCGTCGACGGGTCTCTGCGCTTTGGAAGCTGTTGCGTGCTGTTCGTCTGCCTGTCCTGTCCATCTCCGTCTTCTTCTCCTTTGCCACATCATAACGCTGCAACCGTGGGCATTGCCGTCTCCTCCCAGCCTCTCCGGCGAAATCTTGCTCTGGAGTTCGTTCTGGTCTCATCAGTCTCTTCCATTCTTCCCTCTCTCGTGCCAA
Organism: Trichoderma citrinoviride; assembly: GCF_003025115.1. Lineage (NCBI taxonomy): Eukaryota > Fungi > Ascomycota > Sordariomycetes > Hypocreales > Hypocreaceae > Trichoderma > Trichoderma citrinoviride. The sequence continues at coordinate 1,044,120 of NW_020194716.1, read as the reverse complement.
CATCTCCTCAGCACCTCTGCCCGCCATGGCCTCTCTCATCGGGCAGACGTTCCACTCGTTCGAGGAGGCCTACGACGCCATCCAGCGGGCCGAGTACTCGCACGGCTTCATCACCATCAAGGAGCGAGTCAACCGGCGCAACGGCGTCGTGGTGCGCGGCGAGGTGCGCTGCCGGCACAGCGGCATCTACCGCCAGTACCACCTGAGCCGCAACAAGTACATCACGTCGACTCGCAAGACGGACTGCCCCTTCTTCTTCATCGTCGCCCGCCGCACCCGCATGGCCGACTACATCATCTCGGCGCGGTCCAGCCAGCACAACCATGAGCCCGCCAGCATGGAGGACCTGCAGAACAAGGTGCCCCGTCCCTTTGGCATCCAGGACCTGTTCCAGCTGGTGGAAACGCGCCTGCAGGCCGAGGGGGCGTCGACGAGTAGCGTTGCGCGCGAGATATGCAACGAGCGCCCCACCGTCAACATCACCGAGGCTGACATCTTCTTTATCCAACGTAAACTGCGCGAAGGCCAATTCTATGCGTCCACTGAGGCCTTTATCAATAACAATAAGCCCAAGAAGAACTGAAGACTTGCGAACAAGGTGGAACCAAAGGCATTGATGTTTCTCTGACTGATTTGATTGATTGACTGAATGAGCTTGAAATTTCTGGCAACATACTACCTACTACTACTATTACACCCCCCACACTGGGGAAGGGAATCTCTGCTTGAACGGCAGACAGACCATGTCCTTTGATAGCGTGTGTGCGCATAATGCTCGCCCTTGCCAACTGACGGAGTACGAACATCGATCCGGACCGGGTACGAAACAAACTGCCCGCATACATACTGCTCGACTCCATCATACTAGTGCGGATCTATCATCGACATGGTCATCATCACCACCACCATGATGCCTTACCCAAAACGGAAGTCATGTCGCGACGCCGTGCGGCTTGAGTCGTGGCCGCAACTCAGCCTCATCGGCCCCAAATGGGCACTTCTTGGGCAGATCGCTGTCCTTGGCTTTTCCGGGATATAGGGGGGATGGCCTACGAATCCAGCTGCAAATGTCGCGTGGCACAATAGCGTCTCCGTCAGCCTCACGGAGCTTCGTCGTCATGGGCCTTCGCGGTATCATGGACTATTTGGGAATGGACTCCTGGAGGCTTGTATAGCTGTGAGGCATCCTCGCAAGATGGAAAGAGGGCTTGAGATGGGCTTATAAACGACCACAGGTCGTCGTTTACTCTACTGTCTCGGACATATATCAATACAACTCACTCACTCACTTCCGTTCTGTCTATCCGTTCTATAAATCGCAGCTCAACTCTCCAAGGCCATCTCTACCACTAGACACCGACAACCATGCACTTCATCGCACTCTTCTGCCTACTGCTCTCCGTCTCCAGAGCGATCCTGGTCCCCGGCCCAACAGGTCCCTACGCCGTCGCCGTGAAAGAGCAGCCCCTGACGGACGCCAGCCGGGCCGATCCCCTCGACCCAACGGGCAAATCCAAGACTCGCCGCCTCCTGATCTCGTTGTATCTTCCCATCGATGAATCCCGACGCTCGTGCCCTACGGTGACGGTGCCCTACATGACTCCCCCCGTGGCAGCCTCGTATGGGCAACAGGCGGCTCAGGTCGGCCTGCCGGACACCCTGTACTATCCGTTCGAGATGGAGTTTTGCAATCTCGAGAAGTTTTCTCCATGCGGTCGGGCGTCGATCAAGAATAACGAGTATCCTCTTATCTTGTTCGATCCTGGATTTGGAGAATCGAGGCTTGTATACGGTGCTATGGCTCGGTCTTTGGCGAGCCATGGCTATGTTGTTGTTACCGTGGACCACCCGTTTGATGCGCCTGCTGTGCAATTCCCCGATGGGTCCGTTATCCAGGGGGTTGATCTTGATGACTCTGACATCGAGGTCCTCCAAAAGGTCCTGAAGGTAATTATAAACACTAGAAGCATCCGGTATATACGAGAGTCAATCTACTGACACTCCATCGCAGGTCCGCACCGACGACATCACCTTCATCATCAACCAACTCAACAACCCCAAAATCACAAAGCCCCTGCTCGCCGACTTCCCTGGCACCGTCAACACCACGCGCCTCGCCATCTGGGGCCACTCCTTTGGCGGCTGCGCCGCCGCGTCCGTCGTCCACGCCGACAAGCGCGTCCTCGGCGGCCTCGACCTCGACGGCATGCTCATCGAGCCCATCCTCAGCACAGACTACGTCATCGCCAAGCCCTTTATCCTCGCCGGCCGCAAGGGCCACAGCAGCGAGGATCCGTCCTGGAACCAGTTCTGGCCTCCTCGTCGTCCCTTAAGGGGCGCGGGCGCGGGCGCGGGCCGCGGGGCGGCGCCGCGCATGGAGATTGCCGTTGCGGACACGCTGCACGGGGCGTTCAAGGATGATTTGATGCTGCTGAGTGCGCTTGACTTGCCGGCGGAGGCCAAGGAGGCTGTTCGGGCGCTGCTGGGGAGCATTGATCCGCGGCAGTTGGATGGGGACTTGAATGGTATCCTGACGGCGTTTTTTGAGTTTCTGTTTCACGGGGAGAAGCACTCTTTGAGGGCACTTTCGCATGACTTTAAGAATGTTACCGTCGTGCGAAGCAGCTTCTAATTTGCAGGAGATATCGTCCATGGATACCTATATGGACTTATATCGGCACTTTTACTACCCCTTTATCATATCTGGACAGTCTTTATTATGATATATATACAGTTATACACTTGTTTGGACATATACCCGCTTCCTCATCCCTTCAACATAATATACACACCGTCGTACAACTTACAGTCCAAGACCAAAGCAATTGGCATAGTAAGTCACCGTGGCAGTCCAATCCGAAAACATGCCCGCAACACCAACCTGTCTCGCCAGCACATCCACCAGCGTGTAGATATCCCCATCCCTCTTCACCACATCCTGAATCGACCCGTAGAAATAGTCCCCGAGGGCATGAACCTCGGCAATCGGCCCCGACCGCTCCAGACTCCACGTCAAGATCTTGAGCCCCAGCGCCTTGGCCTTGTTGGCGTACTCGCTGGGCACAATCTTGCCGTCCCGGGCCGTGACGAGGTACGGCAGCGGCGGGGCGACGTAGACGACGCCGTCCCTCTTGTACCGCGTCAGGTTGGCCACGGCGGCGTCCATGCCGAAGAGGTCGGCGGCGGAGTCGAGGAACATGGCCTGCCGGGCAAAGGCCGGCTCGTGGCGCAGCCAGTAGAGGATGTCGTCGTAGAGGAAGCTCTGGACGTAGACGCGCGACGGCGGGATGCCGGCCTCCTTGAAGGTGTCGATGAACTGCTGCGCGTAGCGCTGCTGGGTGTAGTTGCCGCCGCGGAACGGCATGGGCACCTCGGGCGTCTTGAGCTCGGGCGTGAACTGCAGGCCCAGGGCCCGCGTCATGGCGATGTGCTCCTTGAGCGACATGAGCGTGCCGCACGTGTTGTACAGGTCCGTCCGCCAGGGGAGGATGCCGCCCAGGTAGTCGGCCGGCGTGGTGGCGCTGGCGTTGAAGGCGTCCATCTTGCTGCACAGCGACTTGAACTCGGCGAGCGTCAGGTCGCTGGTGCAGCACTTTGCGGCCGCGGGCTGGCTGCCGTTCGCCGGCGTGAAAGGCTGCGTGCACTTGGCGTTGAGCTCGGGGACGTCGACGACGTTGGTCGTCGTGTGCAGGTCGCACTGGCTGTGGCGGCACACCAGCTCCAGGTCCGCAGTGAAGGCGACGTCGCACTCGAGGATGCCGGCGCCCATGCGCGCGCCCGCCAGGTTGGACTCGCGCGAGTGCTCGGGGAACTGCAGCGGCGCGCCGCCGCGGTGCGCGATGGAGAAGCTCGACGGCCGCATCTTGAGCTCCTTGCACGACTCCAGCTTCGCCTTGAGCGGGCCCTCGCTCATGTTGTCCACCAGGTAGTACGGCCGCGGGCCCAGCTCGATCTGCTTGAAGGGCTTGAGGCCGTCCGTCGAGCACGGCTTGGGCGTGGGCTTGGCCGCCACCTGCTGGCCGATGGCGGCGAGGCCGACGACGGCGGCGACGAGGGGCGTGAAGAGCATTGTGAAGGCGGCTTCCTCTGAAAGAAAGACAGGAGAGGGGGGGTGAAGGAGTGGCTGGATGGGAGGACCGAGGGAGGTCGAGCTGCTGCTGCCAGACAACTCACGAGTCTCTCGCTCCAACACCGGCGGGACTTTATCGCCATTATATATCCCGACCAGGGCAAAGTCCAAACCACCACCGCTGGACGTCCATCATCGCCCCGAGCAGTCGGTAGTTCATCTCTCTTCTCTCTCTCTCTCTCTCCCACATCCCAGACGAGCGGATACAACGACATGCATCCCACATGGTCATCCATCGCCACCCAGCAGCATCAGCAGCAGCACCCACGACCAGCCAAGCCCAGCGCCCCCAAGCAGGAGGATTCGTTGTTCTCTCCCCGTTTGGGCAAAGCCTGAGGTACGAGGTAGTAGCACTACTACCAAAACCATCTGCCACCTCGCAATCAAGATGGATCAACCACGCCTCTCGTCAATGGGCCTGTATGAAAGCCACGGGCCTCTCTCCACCAGGCGACGAATCACCCCATAGTGCTAATATATGACATGGGGGCGGCCGCCGCAGCCCAACCTGTGGTGTGCCTGAGGCTTACGAAAGTGCGACTTTGTGTGGTTGCGCTCAGTCATTGTGTCCTGCCCGGATGAGAACGTTGGCCTGTTCCAGGTTGATAAATGGCTTCTGCCCAGTGACATCCCGCTTTCTGAGTGTTGTGTCCCTGCGTTCTTTCGTTGTTGCAGAGTAGCATTTTGTATCCCGTCTTGCTGACTCGAGACTCATCGCTGCCACCCTCCTATGACGGTCCGTGCTTCTTTAAGCCGTACGAATGGGATATCGAGTCGTGACTTCATATCATTGCCGCCGTCAATTGGTCGCCTGACGCGGCTACACGTGCTATCAAGCGGCCCGGTTTTGTTGCTGATGCTGTTCCTGTCTCCGGTAATGCCTTGAGGGGAACGCTGCGCTGACATCGCTACAAGAGAGCAAGGGGTCTGAAGAGGGGAAGCAGAGGGACAAGATACTCGATCCCCGGTCAGCGTTTCACTGCGTCGGCCTTGGCTGCTGCACGGCTCAGCGGTTCGTTGGCGATAGGTAGTAATACGAGTGCGGAGAGCGGAGTACTACTAATAGTAAGGTAGGGACATTGAGTGCCCATGTCATCTCGTGGAGGTGCGCTCACATGGTGGAGAAGAGCCATTGGCAGGATCGCGGAGACGTGGGATCCGGGAACTCAACCAGATGAGACAAGACGAAAGAATGCTCTCGGCAATTCTTGTCTTGTCTCTCCACGAACCGGGCTCTCCCTCGATTGCACCGTGTCCAGGCACAGGCTTATGATTCGTCGCACGGACGTTACTCTGAATCTTTGTTCTTCCAGGGGTCACGCCGTGAGGTCTCGCTTACACAGAAGCGATTGCCGAGGTCTTCTTTTTGATTACGCGGCAGTTTTATTCTTAACACCAAGGTTAATTGCTTAGCTCGACGTGGCTTTGACTTGGTTCTTTATCCCAGCGTTCCGCTCATGCCCGAGAGCTTTGTTAGCAGACCCCCAGCCCGAGATGCTTCACATCTTGGGACATATCAAGGCCACGTGCGGATCTTATGGCCGCGGTACAGTCATAACGAGCGTTGCATTGTCTTGGCTCCTGGATCGATCGCATACAATGCACGCACGTGGCAAGCAATCGGGCGAGACGGACCACCAGGAATAAGGACGGTATAGACAACAAGCATCACCAAGAAAGTTGCACGTTATAGCTTTGAACCCCGTCTGCAGCATGTCACCGTCGGCGAACTTTCCCAAACATCACAGCTCATCTTTCAACCTCCTCTCATCAGCCCCGCGCAAGGCCCGAACGCCGTTGACAGTCGCCCTCAGATGCTTGAACAGCGGAGCATCCTCGCCCAGCCCCCAGGCAAACACTCCGCCAAGCTCCAGCTCTCCGACAAGCCGAGGGAGCTTGGTCTCGATTGTATGTGGTGTGTCGAATGACCACCACCTCTTGTCGTCTGCGTCCCAGTACCCGTAGCTTCCGTCTTCATCATAGAAGTCGTTGGCTTGAGCCCTCGTAAAGGAGTCGACCAGTTCGACGGGGACCTCGTCGTGCCAGCTGAAGGCGCCCGTCTTGCCTAGATCCGCTCCGCTGGTAGGGTCCTCCAGCAATTGGGTAGGACATCCCAAGGGCTGCCGAGCATCGCACTCTCCTGTCATGAACCACTTTGCATAATAGCCCAGTCCGAGGTTCAGCTTGTGGGGAGGTGCGCCGCGGTCGATATAACGCTTCATTGCTTCCCCCGACTCGGCCACCCCGCTGTGGTGCTTGACGACGCTATCACGGCGGTTCATCATGTCGTAAGTCATTACGTTGATGAAGTCGACGTGTCCCGCAATGGACGGTACAGTCGAGCTTGTAAAGGCCATCAGATCTCGTTCCAGGGCCGGCACCGCAATCGACAGCAGCTTTTCGCTCCCTAGCGCCGATCGAAGCTCTCCCACGAGGAGAGGGAATGCTTCAATTTCCCAATCTCGTTGTGAATTGGGGATGAGCTTGTAGTCGTCACGATTTCCGCTGTTGGCTGCCGTCAGTCAAGTCCCCATACCGGCATACCGGTAACCCTCCCTCCTCCACGCACGCACCCTGGATATTCCCAGTCAATGTCCACCCCATCAGCTCCAGTAAGATCAACCATGGCTCTAACCTGGCCAGCCCATCGTTTCCTTGATGCATCGTCGTGTGCAGCTTGTTCGAACCCGTGGGTGTCTCCCCAGCCTCCAATTGCCACCATGATCTTCGTATCTGGACTGAACTGCTTTCGAACTTCATTCACCGTTGTAAACAAGGGGAATTCGGCTGGCGTCTTATCCACATTGAAGACATCGGAGCGCATGAATGCCAGGATCACATGCGTTATTGGATCAACAAGGTGGTCCTCCGATGGGATCACGACGTGCTGTCTGCTCAGAGATTAGACGTGATCGCCATCTTGAGACAGAGCACCTCACCCCGTGAGATACATGATGCATCGAGCAGCTTCGTGCGTTGCTGCAAGGGAGCTGGTTACCAGGGCCAGCCAGAGGGCCACATGTCTGAGGGGAATATGCATCTCTGGGGCTGAAAGTATCGCAAAACAGAATCAATTCACCATCGCCAACTCATTTTGCATGCTTGCAAGGGAAAGGTGACCAGCGTCAATTGGTAGCATCCCCAAGTCGTGACATGGAGTGACTGCGCACAGTATGCGCACAGTGTATGGTCACAATCGATACGGCTATCTAATCTAAAGCTTCTTTTTTCTTCGGCTTTGCTTCGCGAAGAAAGCAGAACCTACCCACCATCACATCCCATCAGCTGAGATTCAAAGTGCAACTGGAACTCTCTTTGCTTCATCCCCCAGCACGATGCAAGCATTCTTGTGCTGAGATTCAGTAATCCTATCACGGCGACATTTTTCCTCTTCTTTCTCGACGACCGCTGGCAAGTAGCTCGCTAAAACTCGGCGACTTCCATCCCGAGCAGCCATGTTCGAAAACACCTGCACGCTGCCGCTGCATGCGGACGTTTTCGCTACGGCGCTGCACCCTACAGAGCCTCTCTTGACTGTCGGTCTGGCCAACGGCCTCGTCGAAACGTTTCGATTGCCCGCGAGCAGCTCGGCTGACGACAGCGCTGATGGAGACTCGAGCGTCCTGAGCGATGGGCGCTCAACCATCAACTCCGTCTGGCGCACCAAGAGGCACAAGGGAAGCTGTCGCTGTCTGGCAAACTCCCACGATGGGAAATGTAGGTGTCTTGAAGACTCCTCGCTATTGAAAGCTTCACAATGCTGACAGGCCTTCTCAGACCAGTACTCTGCCGGCACGGACGCGTTGATCAAGCACTACGACACGGCAACTGGCAAAGTCATCTCAAAGTTTGGGATTCCGACCAACACTTCAAAGCCAGATGGCCCGACATTGCTGCACGTGCTGAACCCGATGAGCCTCCTCCTGGCCACCGATACCGGCGCTCTACACATCATTGACCTGCGCGACGGTGCGCCAGGCAAGAAGCCCGCGCAGACGCATTATCCCCATTCCGACTATGTGTCGTCCATCACGCCGCTGCCGCCGTCCGAGGAAAGCACCAGTGGCTTCCCCAAGCAATGGGTCAGCACAGGCGGCACTACTCTGGCTGTCACAGACGTCCGACGAGGAGTGCTGGTACGAAGCGAGGATCAGGAGGACGAGCTTCTCAGCTCTTGTTTCGTGCCCGGTCTGGGCCCCAAGAAGAATAGGAACAACGGCGTCATGGTTGTCGGATCTGGATCCGGCGTCCTGACCATGTGGGATAAGGGAGCTTGGGACGACCAGCAGGAACGCATCATTGTGGACCCCGCCAAGGGTGGCGGTGAAAGCATAGACGCCGTCGTCATGGTGCCCAAGGAGCTGGGAGTGGGCAAGAAGGTGGTTTGCGGCGTCGGTGATGGCTCTCTGAGAATCGTCGATCTCGAACGGAGAGAGGTGGACACGACGCTCAATCTGAGGCACGATGACATGGAAGGCGTGGTCTCGCTGGGATTCGACACGGAGAACCGCCTGATTAGCGCTGGCGGGCGTACAGTCAAGGTTTGGGAGGAGCTGTCGGAGCTTCAGGGCGGCGACACCAATAGCGAGGGTGAAGACGACGAAGACGACGACGACTCGGATGATGACGAGAAGCCAAGCGGCAAACGGCCTATGCTTGACAGCGACAGTGACGATGACAGCGAGGATGGCGTGGAGGAGATGAAGCAGCGGGCCAAGCGACGACGCGAGATGCAGCAACAGAAGCTGGGTCCCATGGGCGCTCACGGCATCCTGGGCTTTGATGGACTGGACTAGGGGCGTCGAGGCATCAGCACGAGATGTTCCCCTTCACTCAGGTTGAGGCATGGGGAGAAATAGGTCTGTGATACCTTTGATTTGTGATACCATGAAAGGATTGTGACGCGAGCACCAGTGCTCACGCGACTGTATAATAATAGCATTGCATAACTAGGCAGGTATGCTCGACGAGATATGATTGCTGAGACCGACACGGCCTGTCTCTTATTCTCCCTTTCGCCCCTTATATATTTGTTTGATACCAACGGTCACCGCCGCTACCGATCGTCGAAGTGTCCATGATCCGGTTGCCCATCATCGCATTGCTATCCATCGCTCCATCATGCTGTTCCCTCCATCGAACCGGGAGGTATATGAACCTATGCGAGGCTCCTTTCCGTGTCGTCTAGTGCTTATACCGATGCGCAAATGCGCGGTCAAGCCGCCAGGGCTGAGTACGGGGAATCGTGATATGAGGGCAATTGTGTTAACCACTCAATAGGGCGTGATGGATGCCATTGCTATGGCGAACTGAGGTAGAAAGAAATAACGCGCGATCCGTCCTCCTTCAGACTCCAGGCAGGTTGATATAGCTCCACTGCCCAGTGCTGCCCTTTGCGGGTTTCGACAAAGCGACATCTGCCTCTGCATCTGCGCTACCCGTGGCCGCTCTCAAAGCAGCCTCAGCCTCGCCGTCAGGAGCGACGCCGTCCTCGGCAGAGAACCGCCTGACGCGACTCTCCGTGAGCTTCCTGTCGTACAGAATGACGGCCGGCAAGCTCCTCTGGTGCTCGTCACCCCGTCCGTCGCCCTGCCCGCCGTCCGACGTCTGCGAGCCGCCGCTCCCGCTGGCATCCCCGTGCTTCCCCAGCGGAGGAAACAGCTCGCCCGGCTCCCCGCTATACGTCGTCGGGATGCATATGTGCGGGACCCTCATCTTGACGCTGATGCGCCTGGCCAGGGCGACCGCGCGGGGCCCGCCGACGCTGATGACGGAGTCCCGGTCGGACAGGACGGAGGGGCCCGGGTAGGTGTCGGGCGTGACGAAGCAGACCTCGAGGTTCGGCAGCAGGGAGCGGATGCGGTCGGCGAGGTGGATGCGGGAGGGGCTGCAGACGATGAGCGGGAAGGAGAGGGTGAGCTTGTTGAGCTCGGAGGGCAGGCTGGCGATGGCGTCGTTGCCGAAGACGATTCGGGGGGCGTCGGTTTTCTTCTGGTCGACGCTCGTGGAATGGGAGCGGGAGGAGAGACGGCGGTTGGAGCGGGCGTATGGGCGGGAGCGGGAACGGCGATGGGAGGAGTGATGAGGAGACAACTGGAGTTTGTGGGGGGGGCTGCCGGCCTTGGAGTCGGGAGGGGATGTCATGGCTATTTTGGGGAATCGGAGAATAGATGGATGCCCTCCTTCAGCAAAGAGAAGAGAGATACTGTGAGAGAGAAGCTCTGGAAATCGAGATCGGGATCGGGGATCGAAGATATCAAGGGAAGCATGTGGGAACAGAGATGGCAACGTTCCTGGTCTATGTATTTCCAAAGTCGTATATGTATGGGGGGGAAGACTTGTGCCAACAACGGGACGATCCCTTTTTTCTTACTACTTGAGTTTCCTTTTCTGGGAAAAACCTGTTTGAAAACGGTTTTCTTTAACGCTACGCCACCCTGTCCAAAATTTCTCCTGACGGCAAAAAAACAAGAAACAGACAAAACAGTGATAGGAAGAAAAAAAAAGCCAAGAAGAGACGGGACAAAGGCGCAAGGGGGGGGGGGGGAATTTGGGTGGCGAGCCGGCATGGGATTTCTCGACAATCCCATCTTGCCCATCTTTTGCCCCCCCTTGTTCCACGGAAACAGCGAGCCAATCTGGGTGGGTTCTCTTGTCTCTGTTTGCATGCTTGTGGCGTCTTATTAGTTCCTCTTTTCTTTCTTAGGACTTCCAGCATCTAGATTGACTGCGGGCAAAGTGGGTATACATAGCATCCAATCCAGAAAAGAGAACGAGCAAAGAGAGAAAACAGCCTTAGGAATCGCCGAAGTGAGTAGATTCGGTTCCAGAAACTCGGATTCTGGCCGAGAGGTGGTTGCTGGTTCTGGCTGAGATTCTCAACTTTTTGGCAGTTTATTTGCTCTTTATCACTCTTTTTTGCCTGCCGGAGGCTGTGATCCGGCATACATAAGGTACTCACTGGGGGCGAATAATCTGGGGGAGAGAAGAGCACTAATACCTTAACCTCTGGAACATTGATAAGGCTTGAAAGGGCAGGGACAAGAGATAGGGCTCAATGGGCTGAAGTGGCAAACTCTCGGGAGTTGAGCGGCTCTAGAACTTGGGATCTGCTTGAGATGACTCTTTTAGTGCCGTGAGCGTCGAGGATCCAGCTTTTACCTATTGGACTAGTAGCGTATTAACTTGGAGCTGTAAATGGTGAGGTCAAAGCCACAGTGAGGCTTGGTGTGGGTTGGTAGGTATCAGATCAACATTGAAGGCATTCGTCTCTCGGGGTAGCTTGTAAAGTAGATCAGTGCACCGTTTCCATACATCTTACCTGGTTGTTCGTACCTTATGGATGAATATACATCGTCTCCTTCTTTCTCTCCTATATATCAGATAATATGTATCTGAAAATCACGAGTGAAAGCTTACAGCGATGAATTCTGCTACATTTCGAAGTCAGCAGCCTGAGTCTCTGTGTACGGTACAGGTTAGGCTGTACTCGTACGACATACACTGATTGCTCTTTGCTGCTTGCCGTCACCCCACCTACTCGTATCAGCCGCAGTCCCATTCAACGACAACCGCTCTCATACTCTCCCTCTGCATCCATCTGCAATACAAAATAGCCTCTCATCATGGCCCCGTCAAGTAGCAGCGCGCCTTCTTTACTTTTGCTGCCGGCGCCGCCGCTCCCCCTTGACCCTCACTCTCTGGCCGCTGCCTATCGACCGCCTCTCACGGCCGTCTTCAAGCGCCTCACCACTGGCATCGACCTCAACAACAACATCAACGGCAGCAGTAACAACAGCGAACCCAATCAAAATCATAGCAGCCACGTCCTCGTCATTGCCATCGCATGTCCTCTCCTCACCGGCCCCGTACCGAGGCGCAAGTCCGTCAACTGGAAGGCCGCCCAGTCTCTCCTCGCCCGCGTTTACACGCTCGCCGCAGTGGTTTGCGATGAGCTGGACATTGACACATCAGGGGAGCCGGGGGTCAGAAGCCTCGATCCACGCATTGTTTTGGTCGACCACGAGCGCCGCAGGACGTACCAGCGCAACTATGATGGAGAGTACGAGGCAAACTGCACGCCCGTCTTGGACCTGGCTGCCTTCGCCTCGACGGTGCATCCCTGGAGGACCGTCTTCCACCCCAGCACCGAGTCTGGCTACGAGCTACTGAGCAATTTTCTTCAATATTCAGAGGGGAAACAGGTTCTCTTGCAGAATCAACTAGTGGCTGTGGAAGGCGGCATCACCATGTCCACCAGCGACACGCCCCCCGCCGCTCAGGAGGACTTCATCGAGGGCCGTGACGTCGTTTGTCTTGGAGGCACCTTTGACCATCTTCACCCGGGACACAAGCTTCTGCTCCATGCCACCGCGCTGCTCATGCGCATCCCGGACAAGGACGCCGGCAGGCAAGCCGTCCTCATCGTCGGCATTTCAGGGGATGAGCTGTTGAGGAACAAGAGGTACGCAGAGGTGCTGCAGCCGTGGGGTGTGCGCGCCGCCAAGGTTTTGCAGTTTCTCTCCACCATCTTCAACTCGGCTTCCTCTTCCAACACGGGCTCGTCCCCGCCCACATCCACTCACTCTCCGCATGAGCTTCATGCCACGTTCCGCGACGGCGCAGTGCTGGTTCGGTGCGTCAACATCCACGACCCCTTTGGGCCAACCATTTCCGAGGAGGCGGTGGATGCCATTGTCGTGTCTGGGGAGACACGCAGCGGCGGCCAGGCCATCAACGACAAGAGGGTCGAGAAGGGATGGAAGCCTCTGGAGGTGTTTGAGATTGATGTGCTTGACCCGCACGAGGCGGATGAGGACGGCGGCGGACCGCAGACCAATGGATTTGCCTCCAAGATTAGCAGCACCGCCATCCGGCAGCGCATCGTTCAAGGCCGGGTCCCAGCTCCAGTCGCGACACCGTCGCAGTAGGGCTATTTACATGTAAGCTCATGGTACGCGGGTCAGTATCCATTGGTGATGAACATTGTTGAGCGTTAAAGAGCGTTGAAGAGCTGCTGTTCGCCTGCCTACATCCCGGTGATGGGTCAGGTGTCCTTGTCCCCTGATGATATGTCAAAAGATGCAAGACTTGGTGGTCTGATCTTTGAATGAAGACGTTCAAATGGCTTCTTGCCACGTCGTGATGGAGGAAGTGGAAGATGAGGAAGCATGAGTGGTGTGTGGCTTGTAATGAGGTTCATTTATCTGTCGCAATTGGGCTTCTTCTTCCTACGGTATTCCAAGTAAACATCAAGCGATTTTCAGTATAAACCACACGGATGTGTATACTTCCTCAATGTCAAACGCGGATGCCTTTTGTCTCGCTTCTCATGCTGCAGGGTACATGTAGGCTGCACTGCACATCTGCTCAGAATAGGTAGGCAAGTAAGATAGGGAAGGAACGAACACCCCCTACACAGTGGCTGCCCTAAGGTATCAACAACACCAAGACCTTGAGCTGCTTCATCTTCCCTCCTCCTCTCTCCTCCTCCTCCTCTTCCTCTCCTTCATCACCTTGACGCTCTTATCAGCCCATCGCCCGGCTGCTTCGGAAACGTGAGATTGTCAATGCCATTCCTAATCGACATCATTGTCATTACTAGCAGCGTCGTCAACGCCTTTCGTCAGCCGCAAACCTAGGATTCCGGAGAAACAAAGACTCGGACATGGCCTTCATCTTCATCCTCCACCAGCATCTTCTTCATCGGAGCCCGCCGACTGCTCGACAGCTGTCTACACGGAGCAGCCCTATCTCGCAACCCTCGCTGACATCTTCAGCTCAGAGCCTTTGCCCCTAGCCAGGCGCTAGGTCTGGACAGCCGTCCGTCCTATTAGCCGTTGGCCTGCGAGAGATAACGGCCACCAACACCCGGCCTCTTATCTATCAGCTACGTACGATGCGGCAGACACATGAAGACAACGCCCCCCATGCTTCCCGCAATCAGACCCCGCAGAGATGCCGGAACGAGGCAAGACTTGATCCCGAGCATGCGTTTGTCCCCCACAAGATTGAGGATCAGCTCGCTGCCTTGCCCGGGGAATCGAGGGCTTCGAGGACGCGTAAACCAACAGTGTCGACTCGGCTCCGAAAAGTTGTACTACGATGACCAATGAGAATCCTGCCCTGGCCAAGCAGTGTCGCAGCACATGGGACTAGGTATGCTGGCGTTGGTTGTTAGGACAAGACTCATGAACAGGGAAGAGTATGGGGAGAGACCCCGTATAGCCGGCATCGCTGTGCAAATTCTCCGCATGAGATGCCGATCCGAGCGTCACCCTCCTGAGTCGGATATCTTTGTCAAACTTTCATCAGCAAACGGCTGGATTAATGCCTGCGGCGTCACTCTACCATTGCCGGTATTCAATCCACGTCAGACAAGCCCAGCGGGTTCCGATTCATGTCCTCAATGAGGCTTCTTGTGTGCGGAATTGTTAGGGAAAAACTAGCCATTGACGTCGGCATTGTTTCCACGCAACCATATCCATTCAACCACTTACAATACGGCAAAGATAAGCAAAGAACAAGGGCCTACCAACCCGGTCCATCCACACTATCGTTTAACCGTTGTTGAAAGTATCAGTCATTGATTGTATTATTACCACGCCCTTTGCTTATCGTTCCTGAAAGTGGAAAGATAACTTTGAAGAACCGGGGAAATTTTCTTTATATTGCTTTAGGTGATTGCTTCCAGGGCCGATTGATAAAGGGTCGCCGTCTTAATCGCCTCCACCAGCATATCAATTGCCATCCCATATATCTTCTTTCTTCCCTATTTTATCTTACATGGGACTCTGCCTGGAGCGACCGCCGAGATTTAGCTTTTCACCTCCTTGAACTCTCCTCTCGATTGTCTGCTCAGATGTTCGAGACAGCATAAATTCTGATCAGACAACAACCGAGGCTTCAGCAGGTTTGCCACCAACAACCGCCAGGAAACAATTACTTCACCTGATTGCTGCCTGAGCATCTCGCCGGTACATCGCCGCAACTCAACATGGACGAAGGCACCGGACCTACGACCATTACTCCGGAGACCGCCCCCCGGTGGTCTCTAAGCCGCCGTCTTCGGTCACTCCGCCGAGCTTTCACGACCCGCGAGGGCCTTCTGGGCGACTACGACTATGGCGTCCTGTTTCGTCCCAACCTGCCGTTCATGGGCAAGGGCTCGAGGTCTGGGAGGAGCCCCTTCTTTGGCCTCAATGATCGCATGCCCGTGTTCTTGGGCCTGCTGCTGGGGCTACAACATGCGCTGGCCATGTTGGCAGGCATCATCACGCCGCCGTTGATCCTGGCGGGTGCGGGCGGTGCGAATCTACCGGCTGAGCAGCAACAGTATCTTGTCTCGACGGCCTTGATTGTGTCGGGTATCCTCTCCAGTATCCAGATTACAAGGTTTCACATATACAAGACTCCGTGAGTTTGAACCAGAGCCGGTGCAGACTGTTGCACATGATACTAAACCATGAGACAGCTACTACGTCGGGACCGGTCTTATATCCGTCGTGGGCATCAGCTTCAGCATCATACCCGTTGCCCAAGGCGCGCTCTCCCAGATGTACGCCAACGGATTCTGCCCATCGGACGCTGCCGGCAACCCCCTTGCCTGCCCGCGCGGGTATGGTGCACTGCTGGGAACCTGCGCCGTCTGCGCCTTGCTCGAGATCTTGCTTTCCTTTATCCCGCCGCGCATCCTGCTCCGGATGTTTCCGCCCATCGTTACAGGCCCAACGGTCATGCTCATCGGCATGAGCCTCATTAAGAGCGGGTTCCAGGACTGGATGGGAGGAAGCGGTTGTACAACTCAGGCCCTGTGTCCTAGCCCTGGGGCACCGCATGCCCTGCCTTGGGGTTCCGCCGAGTTTCTTGGCTTGGGCTTCAGCGTCTTTGTCACAATCATCTTGTGCGAGCGTTTTGGGTCTCCCATCATGAAGTCCACGTCTGTCATCATCGGTCTGCTGGTGGGGTGCATCATTGCCGCCGCCTGCGGCTACTTTGATCGGTCTGGCATCGATTCGGCCCCTGTTGCTTCTTTCATCTGGGTTCACACCTTCCCCCTTTCCGTCTATGGGCCACTGGTGCTCCCAGTCCTCGCCGTCTTCATCGTCTGCCTCACCGAATCCATCGGCGACATCACGGCCACGTGCGACGTCTCTCTCCTCGAGGTCGAGGGCATGATTTACGAGTCTCGCATCCAGGGAGGCGTCCTAGCAGACGGACTCAACGGCTGCCTCGCCGCGCTCATGACCGTGACACCCATGAGCACCTTTGCCCAGAATAACGGCGTCATCGCCCTGACCCGGTGCGCCAACCGCAAGGCCGGCTACGCCTGCTGCTTCTTCCTCCTGATTATGGGCATCTTTGCCAAGTTCGCCGCCGCCCTCGTCGCCATTCCTTCCTCGGTCCTGGGCGGCATGACCACGTTCCTCTTCACCTCCGTCGCCGTCTCCGGCATTGCCATCATCTCCCGCGGCGTGCCGTTTACGCGCCGCAACCGCTTCATCCTCACCGCCGGCCTGGCGTTTGGCTACGGCGCCACCCTGGTGCCCAACTACTTTGACAAGATCTTTACCTACTCCGGCAACAACAAGTCGCTTTTGGGCTTCCTGGACGCCATTGTGCTCGTCATGGAGACTGGCTTTGCCGTGACGGCGGCGGTGTGCATGATTCTGAACTTGATCCTTGACGAAGAGATGGAGGACACTATTAGTGCGGATGGCGACGACGACGACGTTAGTGTCATTATTAGCAGCACGGAGGCGTTTCCTGCAAAGAAGTACGAGCAGAGTAATGGCAGTGATGGGATGAGGGATGGAGCGGGAGAGGGCAGTTCGAGTTCCGCGAGGGGAGAGAAGCAGGCTTAATGAAGAAGATGGTCGCAACGGAATCTCAAAGAGAAGAAGATACAGCGAATCAAGAAGAGACTACTGGAAAGCCTTTCTGAAAAGATGATGGAGATATCTTCTTGCCATGTATCACGGAAAGCCACCTTGAAAATGACGGAGATGTTCCTTGCCATGTACTACTACAGATACCCCCATATTTGACACACCATACCTACCTTACCATCTACAATATACGTACGTATACTTACTACTCACAAGCAACCGGGGCACAGAATGATTGGTGGTGTAAATGATGAAATAGATAGGTATAGTAGCCTTCACGCCAATCATCTGCCTGATGAACTTGCCCGGGTATGTCTCCTCCCTCTACGAAAACCCCATCTCCCGTCTCCCTCGTCCCTCATCTCTCGCAAACCCCATCCACATAAAATAAATCGAAAAGATGAAAAAATGAGAAAACCCTCCAATCCCGTGCCTTGAATCTTGACATGCGCCGCACTTCCCCCCTTCTTGCCATTTCTTTCAATTCGCCGTCCATTGCATTCTCGCCCCTTGTTTTTTCTCCCGTTTCGCAGTCAAACCGTTCCCTCTCATAAAGCCAATGAGCCAATAAATATCAATAATCTACGAACAAGTGCCAAAATCAGGCAAAAGAACAAAGAACAGAACCGAAACCCTTACCCTCCGCGATAAAGCACCGGCGTCAAAGGAAAAATGAAGAGACCCAAAGTTCTCGAATGATGAATGTAGAAACAGAGAAGCTTCGCGATACACACCCCCTTTTTTGGTATCCAACACCGTCTGATCGTCTGCCATTACTTTGTTTTTCTTTGAACGGAGAAAAAGTGCGAACCTCTCTCGTTCGTCCGTACCGGGTTTGATTTAAATCTTTTGGTTGTTGGTGCTTTTCACCTGGGGGTAAAGTCCCTGGCTTTTCGGGCCAGCACTCGTACATTGTCCACAAACCCCTCGACCAACTCTTGGTATTTGTGGGGGGCACCGCTCAAGGCCCTTCGTCCTTGGTCGAGAAGTATTTGATGATTCAGCTCGATTTCGAGCTCATGTTCTCTATCAATCCGCTGGGTATTCTGCATATTTGGGTTAGCCAGGCGAAAGAGGAAGATCAGGGAACAAGGACAAGACGTACCCCCGGGCCGTTGGTGGGATGGGCAACTTGTGTGAGGTCAATCTGGTAAGGACCCTGCTTGTAGCTCAAGCGGTCTTTGTTGCGGTCCGGCTGCCGATCCGACCTGTTCGACGGCGCCTGCTCGAGTTCCTCGACAGATCCATCCCAGTTCATCTCGAGGTTGATGCTGATGCGGCAGTCAAAGGGGGACATGGGCAGGTGCAGGTCAATGTCTGCGACGCGCGCCTTGATGATCTTGTTTAGGATCTGGTTGGTCTTTTGGTCGTACGTGACGCGCACTCGGATGTTGCGGCTGCGGGAGCCCAGGCGAGCCCGCATGCATCCGGGCAGATGCCCGTGCAGCTCCGTCGGCAGATCGTAGAAACGATCAATCTCGCGTCTGTGTTTATATATGACTTGAACTCGCTTCGCGGAAGAGCCGTTTGGATTTCGCGGGTCGGTCTGTACGACCATGTCGTTAAGAAACTGGTTGTATGACTTGTGCTGGGCCTGCAAGGGGTCAGTTAGTTGGAGCACGCAAGGAGAGAATGGCAATGCCTTGTTCTTGTCCGTGTTGCGGTTGAATAAAGAGTGAACGTACCTCTGTCATGCTGCTCTTGAAAGCAACCCGACCATTGTCGTCGAGAATGCATTCAGTGGAGACGAACCGGTCCACGCGCTGGTTGGTGTCCTTGTCGATGAGAGTACCCAGCTTAGCCTCAATCTCAAACTGTATCCCTCTGCTCATAATCTCCTGCATGTCCTGGTTGTTGATGGCATGGATGAAGAAGAAGTCGGCCACGTTCTTGGAGAGCTCCTCGATGGGCTTAAGGCCGGTAATGCTGGCCTCCCAAGGACCCAGTATCTCCTGTATATCGGGCTCGGACGGAGCGGGCGGCTGGCTGACGCTGGGCTGTGGATTTCTCTTTGTTTCGGGCGACGTCTGGTGGCTGGCGGCGGCGGCATCGTGCTTGCCATTGATGTGGGAATGAAGTCGCTTTTGGAGAACAAAGTTGGGGTTGGAGGGCAGTTTCTTGCCCAGAGTGTGGATGCTCTGGGCCCAGATTGGCGGCTGGGTGTATCTTGTCCGCCTTTTCTTGGGCGGGATAGGAGACGACGACTTTTGGATGCGTTCCACGTAGCCACCGTTGACCTCGCCGGGGGGCGGCTTTGATCCCTTGTTCTCCAATTCGCCGGGGCTCATGTTGAGATCCTCCAGCTTTCGCTTCGCAGGCGTGACCGCCCGATCTGAATCGACCGCCATGGAGTGGACGCTGAGCGAAGATGTCGCAGGTCGGTCCGTCAGGGCCGGGGTGGCGTCGGAAACGCTAGGGATGGAGCCGAGCCTGGTCTTGGGACTGACCGACAGACTTTGCTCCCGCTCGGTCTGGGATCGTGGGCGCCCGGCGGGTTCTGCAACGGGCGAGCCGTGGGCGGACTGTTGCGAGGGCGGGCGATGGGCAGGGGTTTCCGGTGGCGGCGCGGGTTTTGGCGACGGCTGAGTCTGAGCCTGCGGCGGGACGTGGGCAGGCGGAGCCGGGGGCTGCGGTGTCGGGGTCTGGGCTGGAGGCTCGGGGTGGCTCGGGACCTGCGCGTGAGTCGGCTGAGGGTGAGGTTGAGGTTGTGATTGAGGTCGAGGTTGAGCCTGTGCCGGTGCCGGTGCCTGTGCCTGAGGCTGCCGAGCGTGCGGCTGTGGCTGCGGCTGCTGTGCCTGTGCCTGAGCCTCGGCCTGGGACTGCAATTGTGCTTGTGCCTGTGACTGCGCCTGTGACTGCAATTGAGGTGCCTGCGTGTGCGTCTGCGCGTGATGCGGCTGCGAGAGCGGTTGAGGTTGAGGCTGCGACTGAGGCTGAGGTTGAGGTTGAGATTGAGCTTGTGCTGGTGCAGTATTATGGGGGTGAGGATGCGGGAGCGTGTGTGCTGGCGCGGGTTGGCTCGCCAGCGGAGGCACCGACATGCGCTGCTGGTAGGGGCTGGGCGGCTGCTGGCCAAAGCCCCCAGGCGTCGAGGGCTGGCGCAGGGCGCTGGACGGCGGGCCCAAAGGGGTTGGCGGCTGCGAGCTGGACGGGTGGCGGCTGTAGTCGGCCGGTGGAGGCGCTGCAGGGCCTGGGCTGCCCTGTGCGTAGGGCCCGTAGTGCTGCTGGGCCACTGTCGGGGAGCGCTGCTGGTGCTGGAGGTACGCCTGGTAGGACGCGCTGCTGGCGCTGGTGCTGGGCCTCGCGGGTGACGACTGGCGCGCGGCGTGCTGCTGCTGCTGCTGCTGCTGCATCATCTGCTGTTGCTGATGCTGATGCTGGAGCTGCTGGTGCTGCAATTGATGCTGGTGCTGCTGGTGTTGGTGGTGTTGCTGTTGCTGTTGTTGCTGCAGCATCTGCTGCTGCTGCTGCTGCTGCTGCACGTACGCCGGCGGAGGAGGAGGAGGAGCATGTCCTGGGCTCTGCGCATAGCTGTCTCGTCTTGGGTCTCTTGGATCGCGTGGGTCCTGGTATTGGCTCGGATACTGCCGCTGGATCGGGCTGCTCATGTCTGGAGGCTGCGTAGGGAACGGGTAGCCCGCAGAGCCTCCGGGCGTCGAGGCTGACGTCGGCGACGGCCGGTAGGGCGAGGCTAGAACGGGGCCAGAGTTTGACCGTGAGCTTCCAGGCGAGCGGGGATCGTGATATAGACTCGGCGGTTGGAGCGGCGGCGGCGGCACGGCAGAGGGCCGTCCTGGATACGGTCCAGGCGTCTGATATGGCGACTGCGCTGGATAGGCATTGGACGGCCGATGCTGCGGCGGCTGAGACTGCTGCTGCTGCTGGAATTGCGGTTGCTGCTGCTGGACCTGCTGGGGCGGGTAGTGGTGAGGGTGAGGATGCGGCTGAGGTTGCTGGTGAGGATGCGAGTAGTCGTGCATCGCAGGCTTGCTCGGCGATGCTTGAGGCGGCTGCTGCGAATACTCGCGAGGCCCAGGTCCATATTGGGTCGCGGAAGCAGGACGAGGCTGCTGCTGCTGTTGCTGATGCTGCAGGTGTTGGTGGTGGTGAGGAGGAGGAGGAGCCGGCGGCGGCTTCGAGGGCGCGCGGTCGCCATTGTCGGACGTGTTCAGAACGGAGCGGAGATCCATGGCTGCTGAGACGTCGTCACACGGTCGTGTGGCCTCTTGCGCGAGGCGATGGATCGGGCGGCGAGCCTCAAACTGTCCAGCATGCGGCGCCGCGCTGTGGTGCGCCTGGGTCAGCGGCGGCTGCGACTCGCCGACGCCGTTGGTCTTGCTTCAGTCTGGTCTTAGATGGCGATCGAGGGCGCAGAGGATGCAGGGCCGTCCGAGGCGCAAACGCACATCCTCGAGCTTACACGCACCGGACGGAAGGCTCGAGGCTGAAAAGGCGAAAGGCTGAGGCGTCGCGATTGCGTCCTTGGTGGCGGGGCCGGGCAGCCCAGGCGCGCAACAAGCACAGCTCAGCCGGGGCGGGTTCTGGCCTCGGGCGGGTGCGCGTCGAGATGCGAAGGTGCGAGAGGCGAGAGGCAAGGCGACGGCGAGGCGGCAGATGCGGCTGCTACGGCGCGGTAGACTGAGGTATCATGGACAAGGCCCGGTCTGCTCTGGTCTGGCCGGTTCGCGCAAGGATTTGATGATGGCCTGGATGGATGCGCCAGCCTTAGTGCCAAGGACACTGCCCGGGCTTTTTTTTTTTTTCTTCCTCTCTATCCGTCTCCCAGCAGGTGAGCAGGCGCTATCCAGAGACGACGGACAGTGGCGTCAAGTGGTTCTGGCGGTTAGTTGAGTCACCGATAGGCTCGAGTTTTAGTGCTCGACGCTGGATCGGCACCCAGTATTATCAACAATTGACGTCGGGTCGGATGAAGGAAATGGAACTGGACAGCATCAACTCAATGGGCGGCCATCGCGCACAGCAGCTTCGGGCTCTTTAAGGCAATTTCCTGCCATCCCCCCTCCCATCCCAGCGGTCGTCTCCTTGTGCCTCCTTGCGTTGCTGCCGTCTGTCTGGCTGCAGTGACGGCCATGCATGCGAAACCTGAGGTCCGACCTGCTGCCCAGCCCGCAGGCCATTGAGCGGCAGGCGAGTGGAGAAGGTACCCCGACGCTGCATCAGCCGCACGCGTCTACGCTTGTACCTCTGCCAGCGCTGGGCAGGCAGGCAGGTCTTACTAAGGACAATGGACGGCGGACTATCCAAGAGAGCTGACTGGCAGAGGCGCTGTCTTACATAAGCGGTTCATGCAGGGCATCCTCATGGCAGACATAATAATGGAAGCCGATTGCAGCACTCAACTGGCTAACCTGTGGCCTGCTCGAGATAACCAGATATTGGAGGCATTTCTTACGTCCATCTTCTCTCTGTAGACTACAACTATGCCTCTGGGTGCCAATAGTTACTATAGAACCCTTTTTCTTCCATTATTGCATCACACTGTGATGATCCAGACACTCAAATCACGTCTCAATTATTTTGTCGCCCTCTCATTGGCCCAACCCCACCAGATTGGCCCGTGCTCCACGCCGAGTTACAGAGATACATAGTACAAGGCAGGGCAGGCAGAGCTGTGCCTGACGTGGACAAGGACTTGCACCTCGACTGCTGTTTGTCCACACCACGGAAGCATCAGCCTCGACTCATCCCACATCCACAACCACACGACAGCTACAACAGCTTCAGCTCTGCTCCGCGCTGCTGCAGCTGCCTTGTCCCATCTTCCCTCTGCTAATTGTTCACCTGGGAATGCTGACACCGCCCGCGGCCGCCCTCTGATCCATCGCAGCCACAGCATTCACAGCCTTCTTTCCCCTTCCACGCCGAATCCGCCCCTCGATCCCGCTCGTGAACCGCATCCCGGCCCAGCCATCTCGACAACATGCCTGGCTTGGTGTCGGCTACGGGCGTGCTCGCCTTCCTGGCCGACGAGGAGCCCGAGCTCCGCGTCTTCGCCCTGCAGACGCTCAACGACGACATCGACACCGTCTGGACCGAGGTCGCCGGCAGCTTGAGCCAGATGTATGTTTCTGCGCAAATCCTTTGACGGGCGTCGAGCTCCCCGGCTAACCCTGTGTGCTTGTAGCGAGGCCCTCTACGAGGACGAGTCCTTCCCCGAACGCCAGCTGGCCGCCCTCGTGCTCGCCAAGGTCTACTACCACCTGCAGGCCTACAACGACAGCATGGTCTTTGCCCTCGCGGCGGGGGACCTGTTCAAGATCGACTCTCCCGGCGAGTTTGAGGAGACCATCATCTCCAAGTGCGTCGACCAGTACATCGCCACCACCGCTGCGAAAAACGCCGCCCCCAAGCCGTCCAAGACGTCCGATCTGCCTGAGCTCTCGACCACCTTTGCCACTTCCACCGATGGTGTCGTCATGTCTCCCACGACGCCCTTCTCTCACACCACCCTGCCGCCCAAGTCTCTACTCTCCCGTGCCTCCATCGACAACACCATACTCGATGCCACCTTCCAGCCCGTGACAAAGCAGGGTCGCTCGGGATCCATCACCCAGCTGCCCAACAACGCGGCCGAGGCTTCTCTGCAGCGGATCATTGATCGCCTGTTTGAGAGCTGCCTAGCGCAAGGCCGGTACAGGCAGGTGGTTGGCATCGCCGTCGAGGCTAGGAATCTCGACATCCTCCGGCGAGTCATCAAGCGCGCCAGCGACGATGAGAAGCTCTCCAAGGTCAAGGGTGCCGAGGGGCAGCCGGGACCCGCCGAGGAGCTGATGGAATACATCCTGGGCATCTGCATGGACATTGTTCAGGAGAGGGCCTTCCGAACCGAGATCCTGCGGTTGATCCTCGACCTTTTGAACGAGATCCCCAATCCCGACTACTTTGCCATCGCCAGATGCGTTGTCTATCTCAACGTAGACGAGGAGGCATCCCGGATGCTGCGCAACCTCGTGTCCAAGGGCGATCGCACCTCCACGGCCGACGCGTACCAGATCGCCTTTGATCTCTATGACAACGGCACCCAGGAATTCTTGGGCAAGGTCCTGTCCTCTCTTCCATCTGGGGAGCCCCCCAAAAAGAAGGAGGCCGAAGCCGGTGACAAGCCCGAAGAGAGCGAATCGCTGCTGGAAAACCAACAGGCTGCGCCCGAAGATGAGCTCCCAGAAGAAGAGGCCAAGGTCTACCGCAATATCCGATCCATCCTCGACGGCTCCAAGACCATCCGCCTTAACCTCGAGTTCCTCTTCCGCAACAACCACACCGACCTGAGCATCCTCAACAAGGTGCGCGACAGTCTCGAGGGCCGCAACTCCATCTTCCACACTGCCGTGACATTCTGCAATGCCTTTATGAACCAGGGCACCACAAACGACAAGTTCTTCCGCGACAACCTCGAGTGGCTCGGAAAGGCGGTCAACTGGTCCAAGTTCACCGCCACCGCTGCCCTCGGCGTCATCCACCGCGGCAATCTGTCGCAGTCACGAAAGCTTCTCGAGCCATACCTGCCCAAGCAAGGCGGCCTTAGTAACGGATCCATCTTTAGCCAGGGCGGAGCTTTGTATGCCTATGGCCTCATTCATGCCAACCACGGCGCCGGGGCTCTGGAATACCTCAAGATGCAGTTTGGCCAGGCTGAGGAGGAGGTTGTTCAGCATGGTGGTGCTCTCGGCCTGGGCATCGCTGGCATGGGCACAGGAGACAATGAGATCTTCGAGAAGCTTAAGGATGTTCTCTTCCAAGACTCTGCCCTCAATGGTGAGGCGGTCGGACTGGCCATGGGCCTCATCATGCTGGGCACTGGTAACGTCAAGGCCCTCGAGGACATGATTACGTACGCCCACGAGACGACCCATGAGAAGATTGTCCGCGGCGTGGCCCTTGGCATGGCGCTCATCATGTACGGCCGCCAAGAGGGCGCCGACGTGCTGATCGAGGGCCTGCTCAACGACCCGGATCCCACACTGCGATACGGTGGTATCATGACCGTTGCCCTGGCCTACTGCGGCACGGGCAGCAACAAGGCCATTCGCAAGCTGCTTCACACTGCCGTGAGCGACGTCAATGACGACGTTCGCCGAATCGCCGTCATGAGCTTGGGCTTCATTCTCTTCCGCAAGCCCGGCAGCGTCCCCCGCATGGTGGAGCTGCTGTCCGAGTCCTACAACCCCCACGTCCGATACGGATCCGCCATGGCCCTGGGTATCTCATGTGCCGGAACCGGGCTGGACGAGGCCATCGACCTCCTGGAGCCCATGATGAAGGATCCTACCGACTTTGTCCGACAGGGCGCCCTCATCTCCCTGGCCATGATCATGGTGCAGCAGAACGAGGTCATGAACCCCAAGGTGGCGTCCATCCGGAAGACGCTCAAGAAGGTGGTTGGTGACCGACACGAGGATGCCATGACCAAGTTTGGCGCCGCCCTTGCCCTGGGCATCATCGAC
Source organism: Trichoderma citrinoviride (assembly GCF_003025115.1). Classification (NCBI taxonomy): domain Eukaryota; kingdom Fungi; phylum Ascomycota; class Sordariomycetes; order Hypocreales; family Hypocreaceae; genus Trichoderma; species Trichoderma citrinoviride. The sequence goes on along the minus strand of NW_020194716.1, from coordinate 1,018,639 downwards.
GCAGGCGGCCGAAACTGCACCATTGGCCTTCAGACTCAGACTGGTAATCTCAACATGGCCGGTATCGTTGGCATGGCAGTCTTCACCCAATATTGGTACTGGTTCCCCTTTACCCACTTCCTGTCTCTCAGCTTCTCGCCCACGTCCATCATTGGCCTCGACCACGATCTGGAGATTCCCGACTTCAAGTTCCACTGTGCCACTCGCCAGAGCCTGTTCGACTACCCACCTGAGCAGGAGGTCAAGACAGAAGAGGGACCGGCTCTTATTGCGACTGCCATTCTGTCGACCACGGCTCAGGCCAAGAGGAGAGCCCAGAAGAAAGAGCGGGCGCAGCGTCATGAGAGCATGGACATCGATAGCGCTCCGGCCAAGAGCGGAGACAAGATGGAAGTCGATGACGACAAGGCAAAGGAGGAGGGCAAGGACAAGAAGGAGTCCGACGACAAGGATGCGGCAGCCGCCGACGCAAAGAAAAAGCCCGAGAAGGAGAAGATTGGCTACGAAATTGACAACATGAGCAGAGTCCTGCCTGGCCAGCTCAAGTACATCAGCTTCCCTGCTGGCCGTTATAAGCCAGTCAAGAAGGTAAATCATTGTCCTAATCCTGGTGCAAATTAAGTTGACAAATGCTAACGTTTCCTTTCTTTCTCTTCAGCCAACCGGTGGACCTCTTCTTCTCCACGACACGCAGCCTGACGAACCCAAGACGCTTCTTGAGGAGAAGCTGAAGAAGGTTACGACGGAGCGCGCGCCGGTGGCCGGACAGCAACTCGGCAGAGGCGGAGCTGGTCGCTCTGGCCGATCCCTTCTCGACGATGCCACCGGCCGTCTTGGTGGCGTCAACCCTGTGATGGAGCAGCTGCTGCGCAGCTCAGGCTCAGGACGGTCACCCTTTGGACTGGCGGAGCCCCAGACCCCTGGCAACAACGGCAGCGCCGACATCGGCTCGGGCGCCGCCGCCGCCGCCGGTGTGCTCACCGCGGTGGACGAGGACGGCGAGGGAGACGAGGAGGCGACGGTGCCCAACCCGTTTGAGTACTTTTCTGACGGCGAAGACGAGGAGGAGTAAGCCTTTTACAGAGGGGGGGACGCCGACTAGCGAAGGGGGTGCTTGATGGTTCATGTTACCTAATCGGTGGCAGATGCTGGGCAGTGGGCTTTTGGGGAAATGTGTATCAATATACGGATTAGAATGGGAGGGCGGCTGGCTTATTCGGAGGCTGGTCTTCTTTCCAAAAGCACAGGACTGGGCATTGGCGTGGAGGAAGAAGGACGGAGAGGCGTTGCGTTGTACGCTGTGCATGGGGAGTATGTAAAAAACCAATTAAGTGAATCTGAACAAGTCCCCAGGAATATGACGATGTCAGAGATGTGTTGATTACCTCAATGCTCATCACTGCAATGTAACAAACAATCCATTATTTTTGTGCTATGCGTCTCGCACAAGAGGGTATATACACCTATACAAAGAAAGGGAAAAAAAAAAAAACGTCCGACTCCTTCTACGTATATCCAATCTCTCTATGCTGAGTACCTAATCCTTAACCGACTAATGTGCTTCAATAATATACGCTCTGCAACGGGGCAAAAAAAACCCAAGAAAAGCAATGACGACTCTAAACCCGCCTTTTGAAAACTTCACTCCTCCTCGTGCGATGACTTCTTCTCATGCAAAGGCTTCTTCTTCTTCTTCTCCAGAGCAATGGCGCCGGGAGAACAGTCCGTGCAAACCTGCACGCGATGCCACGCGGTGGCCAGATTGCCCCTGACGTTCCACGTAGCGGCATGGCTCTCCGGCTGGGTATTGTACGCCTCGTCTGTCGCCTTGATGGCAACGGTGGTGCATCTCCTGCTGCTGCTGTTGTTGTTGTTGTTGTTGTTGCCCTTGGAGTTCTGCTGGCCGCCGCCCTCGCTGTTGGCGGATCTCCTGGCAGTGCCTCGCCTGATGGTGTTCCTATCCTCATCGGTATCGTCGTGGCCGGCAGATGCATCGTCTTCCGGGGTCTTGAAGGCCTCTAGGGGAACAGCCCCGTTGAATGTCCACCGTTTCCAGCTCCAGGCCTTGCCGTCGAGCTTTTTCGGCGCCTCGTCTCGCAGCAGATCGGCCTGTGACCACGTCTTCCCATCGTCGAGCGAGACGTCGACGCGGATGACTGACCGTCCGCCGCCGGAGTAGGCGTACCCGTTGAGGGCAACCTCTTTCGCCGGCGATTCACCCGACGCTTTCCAGCCACCCAGCTTGACACCGGTAATGGCGCTTTGGACGGGCAGCTCCTGGATTGCCGGAGCAGACTCCCAGTCGACCTTTGTCTGGTTGGGGCCAAAACACTTGTAATCCTTGCGCTGCCACTGGGTAGGGCTCTCCTCATCGCTCAGGGTGATGTGACTGAGCCACTTGACGGACCGAGCAGCGACGTGTCCGGGCACGATGGATCGCAAGGGGTAGCCGTGGTCCCTGGGCAGGGGTTGGCCGTTCATGCCGTATGCCAACAGCACGTCGCCCTGAGGGTCGACGGCCTTTCTGATGGGTATAGACGAGCCGTACGCCTCCATTCCAGAAAACTGCACATGCTGCGCTTCGCTGGTGCCGTCCCTCACGGTGGCGGCGTCAAATCCGGCATCGGCGAGGATGTCGGCCAGCAAAACTCCCTCCCACGAAGCATTGGAAATGGCGCCGGCTTCCCATTGCAGGCCGTTTGTTGGGCGGCCAGACCCTTGGGTCATGTGGCTACGACGGTTGCCCGAACATTGCAAAACAGCCGTGACTTTTCTCTTTTCGAATTTGGTCTTGAGGTCGCGCAGGGTGTATTCCTTGGTGGTACCGTCGGGGAGTTCCACGGTCAGAACGTGTGCCTCGGCCTCGTCCGGAGAGAGCTTCGGCACCCACATGTGGTTCCGGACGTAGAAGAGCTCGTTGGGCGTGATGAAGTGGGCGCTGAGAGCCGGTTCAGGGGTTTCGGCATTGCGAGGCTTCAGTGTCCGCGTGATGAGGTCAGGGTGTCTCACCGGGTCGTCGGCGAATGGATCCTCAATCGCTTCCTGGGCGGGCTTGCCGTTGACCAGATCGGCCTGGTGGACGTAGCCAATGAGGTACTGATTCAGTATGTCGTAGACGTATTGGTTCTTGTGAATGGTGAAGATGTTCCAGTAAGGCTCGATTGAGCCGCCGGCTGCTCGCAGAATGACTGGTCCACCAGGATGGGCGGCAATCCACTCGGTGATGTCGTAGACCTTGTCGCCGTACGTCACCCAGGGATGCTTGGACTTGCCGTCGTGCTTCCGGATCTCGGATATGCGAAACCGGGGCAGATTCGGATCGCGGTCATCGTGAGTGGCGGCCTGGGCATATCCATCGTCTTCGGACTGCAGCACCGCCGCGGCGTCAAAAGCAGCGGGGGGCGTCCGGTAGAGGGCGTAAGCAAACGATGCGAGTCCAATGCCGGCCAGCAAAGCGACAGCCCGTGGAGAGAGGTTCTGGGGATGAGGCGTCTGTGCCCTGGATGCTACGCGGCTGTGCCTCGCGGCTGTTGGTCTGGTAAATGGCCGGCTCTGCGGTGTGGGTGAAGTCCGTCGCAGCGAGATATTGCGTGGTCGAGCTGATTGGTGTAGCTGTCGCGCAAAGCACTTGGGGGCTCTGGACGTCATGGTGAAGACGAGGGGAAAGAGATGTCGAAAGGTTATGTTGATTCAGCAGATGGCAGATTCATCACAGCGGGAGAGTCAAGGGGTAGGTATAGCATGTAGATGAACGCGTAGATGGGAGGAGGGGAAGGGAAGATGCAGGTAGCAGTGACAATGGCTGACGTCGACGGCCGCTGGGAGCAGATGGGATGAATGACAGGAGGCTGCTGACTCGGACGAGATAAGCAGCAGATGCGCGGTCTAGTTCGAGGTTCAAGTCGCCTCTCGTCAGCGCGAGTGAACAGATAGGAGATGAGGCTGGACAATGGCGGCGCTTGGAGTCGGCGGGCCGGACCGAGAGAGACGTGGCGGCGGTGCTTTCGGGGTGTTGGGAGAAGCAGCAAGATGGGTGACGATGATGGTGAGATGCAGGATTGATTGTCAAGGAGGGAGAAATGGCGATGCTAATGGAGGCGGTGGAGAAGGAGAGAGAGAAAAGGAAGAGGAAGAGGACGAGGAGATGCTTGTACCTATAGAGTACACCGAATTGGTGCTACAGCTTCGAGATGGGCAGGAGGAAGAAGAGAAGCGCCCAGGGGAGAGACGCCCGCATCAAGCACCAGCTGCATGGACGAACAACGCCGGCTGCTACCGATAAGACATGCATCTACAAATGTCGTAATGAATCGCCGTCCAAGGCCGATGATTACCGTCACCTGAGCAGCGCGCCGTCAATCAACCCTCGTCGGATCGCCACCGAAAAGGGACCAAGAACGACAGCAATACGTAAGACGTTGGACGGACTGGCGGGCCCTCGGGCTGCAGCCCCGGTGGAACCATGGAGCGCTAGAAGCACCTGGACGGTGCCCTGGCATTGCGCTGATTGGGCGGTGCCGCCAGTGCTGGGCCCTGTCAGGTTATAGGGGGGCTGCAGGGTGCTGTTCCATTGATTTGATCTCGCTCCAGCTGGGTTGACCGATGTTTTGAGCTGTCAGTTGTATCACCTGCATCAGATTAAGCGTCGTCTCCAGTCCATCTCCAGCATCTACAGGTTATACCGGACAGGGGCGGTTAACTACCACCTCGACTCAATCCATACACAATCATGTGTACATGCTACTCCCTCATCATCCTCTGACACCAACAGGCACGCTCCAAGTCCCCGTCGCAACACCCCAGCAGCTCCGGTCACTGCCGACGTGCATCTCGCCCTACATTAGCCTCATCTCGCAGCCCTCCACTCTCGGCTGTCGGGAGCGCCCAGCTTCGGGTCGTCGGTCGCCGGGCCATCGTCAGGTCGCACAGAAATGCGCTCGCGGCCGCCGATGAGCCGATGGCGACGGTCCGTTGGATGGACGTTTGACATGTGTCGTATTTGGCAGTTGTGTGGGTGTGTGTCCGTGCCGGGTGCCTCACACAGCATGGCGGCTATGGAGCAAAGACCGGAGGACAGAGATGAGTACCCATAGTATAGCATGCACACACTCAGCCAACAACCACGATGGGCTTCAAGATGGGAGCTTGCGATATTTCAATTCGACAAGAGTGGATTTCACTCGACTAATCTGTACGGAGCAGGTACCCCGGGTATCATCCAAAGAATCCCGTACTCCAGCTGTTCCCAATCCTGAAACCAAAACCAAAGGGTGTATCTCCAAACTCAAAACGCAGATAGAAAGCCACAAAAAGCTTAACACAAAGAACCCAAACATGTCCACACTACAGCCGCCGGAACCGTTTACATCTGCCCTCGGTCCTTGATCTCATCAAAACCCCCATTGGCGTCCTCACCAGGCTCTTCGCCCGCTCCCTCGCAAACACGCTCCTCGCTGCTCGAGGCCTCGACGACCGTGTCCAAAAAGGGCACCTGCAACGGCCGGGCCACCTCCATGCCCGAGAAGAAGCCGGGTCTCCGCGCCGCAGTGTTCGCGGGGAGACGCTTCCCGGCAACCTTGGCGGCGGGAAGGGTGGCGAGCGGGATGGGAGGAGTCGTCGTCTCCTCGTCGGTGCTGGCGCTGGCCCTCCCCCTGGCGAAGGGTGTGGGAGGGCGGTGGCGCGCTTCCCCTCTCCCGGTGCGCCGCGCCTTCTTGACGCAGAGGCAGCAGGCCACAAGGGCCACTGCGGCGAGACAGACAACCAGGCAGATGGAGACGATGGTGGCGGCAATGATGTAGCCCTCCAGCCTGGGCTTGCCGTCGTGGCTGGTGGGGATGGCGGCCAGGGCGGGTTTGTCCACGACGGACAGGGGGTAGACGAGACCCAACTCCAGGTCGTCGTCCATCTCCAGGGAGTCTACATGACCCCTGGAGGCGAGAAGAGCGTGGGGGGCCATTGTGGTGGATTGGCCGCCGGAAAGAGACAAGAGGGGAGAAGAGACGAGGGAGAAGAGAGACGAAGCGAGAAAGAAGGAGAAGAAGCAACAGCAAGCTGGCAAGACGAGTAAGTGGATGGTTGTTTGAAAGAGTTTACTCGTACTTGCTGTTGTTGCGTATGGATATGATGGAGAGATGGTGAAGGGGAAAACGAAGCTCGAGGTGGGAAAACGCTTGCTATTTATACACAGGCAAGAGGGGGCTGAAGACGTCTTGTCAATCGTGGCTTCGGCTGAGAACAAGTAAAGTTTTAAGCTTATCTTGGGATACCGCACGTTTGTAGCCATGGTGTCAAACTCTATAAGCCTGCTTGTCCGTACTGGGAATCGCAGAGTTGAAGCGAGACTCAGGGCATGAAGCTAAGGGATCAAACTCCGAGCCTCCGGATCGTCGTAGCAAAGGCAGATTCCTCCTCGGGAGATAGCCCGGAAGTATAAGGGTATAAGGAGGCATAGGCGGAAAGTTTGCAAGTGACTTCTGTTGGATCTCGAGGTGTGGAGGCTGTGTGTTGCCGAAGAGGACTCTCCCCAACAAGCGAGGGTCCCCAATGGGTGAAAGTATGAGATGATGTATGGAATAACGCTCCGCGAAGGTTCGTCTACCAGATTGAGAGGCTCTGCTCTGAGTACAGAAGTCGTACGTGATGATGAAGGGCAAGTGATCGAGGTATCAGCTGCACAGACGCAGGATTCTTTCCATGAAAACTTGACGATAGGGGGCTTTTGGATGTCGTACACGGAGACGTCGGAGTTGGCAGAGCATCTCTCCGCCAATGCCTACGCGAGGTTCGCTCACAGCACGCCCTGGCGTCCACACGCGAATCTACGCGCGAAAGCTTGACTACCTTACCTTACACCACTAACTTACCTGGCTTGACGAGGCGGGTCAAGAGTTGGCCGACACTTGCTTTGAGCTGGCCTCTATCTCAAAGTACCTATACGTACCTGTTCAACAGATGCCAGGTGCGTGCAACTGCCTAAGGTACCTAGTATAAATGCTTGGCTCCCCTCGTGATCTTCTTCATTCACTTCCCTCTTCCAACTCGCCAAACTCACCTCCATCATTCACCTCATACACCCACGCAGCAAAGAAAACCCCCGACATCGTCCACGGTTATAAGCACCTACAAGTCGCGGCATCTCTGTCCCAACAAGACACAAACGCACAATCGCCTTCCCGGCCCAACAATGTCAACCCCTGAGATGAAAAAGGGCCTCACCTTCAGCGACCTCCCCACGGAGATCCGCCTCCAGATATGGGAGCACATCATCCGCCCCAGCGTGCACCGCATCTCCGCCGTCTCGCCGGCGCCCACCATGCACGTCCAGGCCTCCCGCACGCTCGCCCGATCGACGGCGCCCGCCCGCGCCGCCCTCGCCGTCAACCGCGCGGAGCGAGCCCTCATCCTGCGCCATCTGCTGCCCAACGAGATGCCCGTCTTCGGCCACAACAAAACCAAGCACGGCGTCCTGCGCTTCCACGCCGCCAAGGACATCATCTGCTTCGTCTGGGAGGTGCTCAGGAGGCGGTTCATCTCCCTGTCCATCAAGTGGTGGGAGATGGGCCGCTTCAAGGGGGAGGGTGATGCAGGCGGCGACCAACGCCCGGCGTGGATGTCCCAGGTGCAGAACATGGCCATGGAGCTCGCGCCGACGGAGCGAGGCTGGCACGAGAACGCGCCCATCTTTGCGTCCTTTGGGCTGGGGAACCACTGTTCCTGGTTCAGCGGGCTGAAGCAGCTGTACGTTGTATGCGAGCCGCAGGACGATCAGCTGCGGGCGAGGTTCGTCGCGAGGACAGATCCCGATGGCACCGTGTCCGTCGTCAAGGTGGACAAGGGGTACGTCGTGAAGCTTCAGAAGCAGCACGTCCGCGAGGCGTTCCTCCATACGGGGACGTACGCGGGCAGAGACGAGACGCACGCTTACGTCTCTGGCGCGGCGGCCATTGACAAGTTGCAGGCGAGACGGTCGGCGTGCACCGCGGTCAGCCAGGTTTTCGCAGTGAACAAGAGGCGGGGGAAGCAGGAGCTGGAGGGGTCGCCCGATTACGGGCTCCGGATCGATGTCAAGGTGGGCGTCTTGCTGCATACGAGGAAGTAGGGCGGCGTTGAGGGTGTTGGAGAGAGATGGACATGCTTTGGTTGCCGTGGCCAGATTGGACTGGATATGAAGCGAGACGTGACGGAGATGACACTTGATGATATGGATCGTTTGTTGGTTGGAATTGATGTATCTTGTGTGAATTCCTGAGGACGGGAGGATGTCGATGGCTGCAGTATGATGTAGTATTTCGATGGAATTACCTAGCACAACCTGGTTGTGGGCTGTTAGACGCGAATACGTACTCCGTAGACCTGCAGTGTTACAGCCTCTTTCTTCTCGCACAAACTGAGCGAATACCACATCAGGATATGCATTGACTTTGTTGCGTACTACGGAGTAATACTGCTCTCTGCGTCGGATAATTACCCCTTGTAGACACATACTCGTAGACACACATGCGGTCAAGCCAGCTCATCCAACCCTCGTACAGTGTCAGAAGAAGGGGGTACCCGTCAAGCAGATGCAGTTACATGCCCAATCCGGCCGCCAATGTACCCTCGGGTAACGCAGTACCCTGCCTGGCTGGTACACGCGTCTCTGCTGCTGGTCCAATCACGGGGGCTATGCTTCTTTCACTCGCATTGCCTCCGTCTCCCCCGTCTCGACTCTTGCGAGAAACCATGTCGCCACCAGCCATTCAAGCGAACGGACGAACATGCGACCGAGCTAGTAATAAGTAGATACGTACATAGTTGTCGTGTCCAATGTGAGGTTTTGCTGCTTGATGACGGATGATGAGTGGCGCCATGTAGTACGAGTATGTTGGATTGCTTTTGAGGGGTTACTGCAGGATTGGGGTGGCTGTCCATCAGGGCTTTTCTGGGTGCTTGGATTTGCTGAGCTGGTTTTGTTTCCATTGTTTTACATTACACCTGGTTTGCAGTGCCCTATTTCTCTCCAGCAGAAGGCTGCTTTCGACGAGTCATCGTAGCGACGAGTGCCAACCCTGGCATGCGAGGACAGGAATGATGAAAGAGCGAAGCGACGGAGGAGACGGAGGAGACAAGCCGGGCGATTGGGCAGTGGAGAGCAAATCGCTGTGCCGTCTGGGGAAGTGGGCCAGGATCCATCCAGACGAAATCTGAATCCACAGCAGTCCGGAGTAGCGCCAGTTTCCCAGTCTGGGGGCGGGTCTGTTGCTAGTAGTACTAAGACTAATAGCAGAGGGTCGATGGCCAACAGAAGATCAAAAACACCAAGGGAGACGCGATGGTGATGTGAGAGAGAAAACGAAAGAGAAAAGTGAGGCTCGAGATGTGTCCGTTTGGGGCAATGCCGAGGCACGCCTCGTGGGTTGGATTGCTGCTGTCATTGTCTTGAACTGGCGACGTGTTAGATACTGGCAGAATGCAAGCCAAACCACCACCCCCCGGCTGATGAGGAGAAAAGGTGGTGTGGTTGTTGATGCATGCGGTTTTCTGGGGTGGCTTGCCGCTATTGTAACGCCCTTTTATGAATACCTTACATGGTATGCGACGAAAACACACACACTGTACGGCCATCAGCAACAAGCATTCTCTCACAGGTATCGCCACGCGGAAAGTGACCTGCGGCGTCGCCCAGTCGCCGACACGACCCCCTCGTACCGCAGGACCTTTGCCCTGTTTTTCTCCGCACGCAGCAGCATCTCCCGAGTCTGACCTCACTCTCGGACGAGAGGTACATGCCGTCGCTCTGCTGATACTTGTGCCCTTTGCGCGGCAGAGTCTCTGCCGATAGACCCCCTGCTTGTCGTTTACCTGTGCAAGAGGTACTGCGTCGTGGCTGCCTTGCTTCTGACCGCGTGAGGGTGGTGTCATCCCTGGATGAGGGGGGGGAAGGAAGGAAGGAACCTGGGGCGAGTGGGCATTGGGTATATAAGGCAAGTGCGGAGGTGTGCATCCTCGTGCTAACTGTTCCTTCTTTGCCTCCTACTCTTTATCCTCCTCATCCTCATCGAAATCGCCGTCCTATCAGCCAGCACTTGAACACTCTTCAACAACAACATCTTGCGACTGTGAAAGACTTCATCAGTCGTCTTCATTGGTATGTCCATTCCCTTCTCTTTCATCATCCTCCCTTCGACTTCACTGCAACCTGACCATCCCAGATACTAATTGGGCATCATAACAGGTCAACCAGAACTGACACATCATCAACTCCCCATCTCCATCAACACCAACACATCAATCAATCACCACCAACCATCATCAACCATGGCCCCCCGCGTCCCCCGTCTCCCCAAGGCCAAGCCCACCGAAATCTTCTGCATCAGCGCCGCCGGCGTCGGCGTCCTGGCGCCCCTGTACATGGCCATGCCCGGCGCCGAGGAGCGCATGGCGCGCCAGACGACCAAGTGGGCGCCGCGCTGGGAGCGCAACATCAACTACTTCACCAGCCCCGCCGAGCGCACCGCCCAGCGCATCGAGCCGCCCATTGCGCGGGCCGTCAAGAAGATGGACGAGAAGCTGCCGCTCGAGAGGATGGCCAAGGGCATGGAGAGGGGCATCCAGAAGTCGATTGCGCGCTTCTCGGGGCCCAAGCCCAGCGAGACGTGAGGGGCTTGTCTGTTTGATGTGATGTGACTTTTCATCGTCTTTTCATGCTCTTGGTTTTCAACTTCTCTTTCCTTTGTGTGTACCTATGTTGTTGTTGTTGCACCCGAGCCTGTGCTGGCTGGGTTGGTCTGGATGGATTCGGAGGTTGGGATGGCTGGAGCCTGTGGAAGCGGGCTCGCCATGGCGTTGTTCAACCGATTGTATATTCAGCTTATGTGCCTGTACACTCTCGTCTCGTTGAGCGAAGCAGGAAGCAAATACAAATTCGTAAAACACTCTTGCTCTCCCGAGCTGTGATGTTGTCTTGCCCACTGTGAAGGCTCTGAGGATACCCACCCAGATACTCTATGATATCACGCAATCCTTGGCTTTTTTCCCCTGCGTACAGTCAACGATGATCTATGGACCGATCACATCGCCTCGATATCTGGGGGATTTCGCTGCTTGTTGGGCAACGCATGATTGGCCCGTCATTGTCTCAACGGCCTATAGGGCGACAGTGATGGAGAGAAGACGAAGCAGACGTTGCCTACTATGGGACAGAAACTGACATTCGATCAGCGTTACCTCATGTATGCTACCTTTTCGGGTAGAAGTACTATTTCAAGACGTAGTCAACCGCTGAAATCGTCAGTCACTCAGAATCATCTGCTGCGGAGGTGGAGCAATGTGACTTGATCCCTTTGTAATATGCGGTTAACACTTCCAAGATCTGAAAGTTCAGGGTGGAATGCCGAACGATGGAGCTGTGCTGAGATTCGCTGTGCTCATCTGATTAGATGTAGCTGCTGTAGCTTTGGGCCAGTGTTGAGGCTGGGCAAGATGAGTCGGTAATTCTCCCAATCAACATGGTGTTGTATAGAAGGAAGACGGTTGAAGACGAAGCCCTCTCTCTTGTCTTTGACCCCAGATACCTGTGACATCTCAGGTCAGACCCAAAGGTGTCGGCAAAGGATTTGACGGGGGGTTGAGTATCTACCTTTACAGAGACGGAGCCTTTTGAGTGAGGCACACCATTGTGCATTTTATACTAATTCACGGCATAAGGTAGCCAAGCGATGGAGAAAAGGATGGTATAGTAGAGAGGGGGAAGACGGATACAGAACCACACGGCTGCCTCTGTCTTGACGATGCCACATTTGCTCTTCTCGAGAGAGGCTGAAAGGTGTTGTTTCTCTTCGCCCCCGTTCCAGGCACACGGGTATTGCGCCTTTTATTATGGCGGAGGTTGCACAGCAGATTCGGGGGGCGGGGGTTGGAGCTGAGTGATGGACATGAGAGGCCGCTATATCTGCTTACACTGCAACGGATCTATACTTTGCATTTTCAATATGTGTCATGTTCGCTATGTGAAGTGAGTGGTTGTCGAAGTCGGGTCCCTGACGGCTTGTGCCCGTTGTAGTATGACTCTAGTCAACACGGGCTGATGCGGTATAGTAAGGTAGGTATGTAGGTCCGGATACCCTATAGTTGCCATGATGAACCCACTTCGGCGACTATCGGTCCAGCAACACTTTGATTCAGCAATGATCAAAGCATGAACTGCACGACGATGGTCCCTGGCTTTTTGTCCTCTCTTCACCGAAAAGCCCCACGCTTCTCATGCGCGTCGGCATCCCGGCTGCGGTAACGCGTAACAGCCGCTCCCCTGGATAAAGCCCAACAAAACTCAGAAGCAAAAGTGACAGAGTGACGGAGTGAAGAAGATTCGAGCTGAATCACATCTAGTCATTCCTCTTCTTCACTTATTTAACCTCACTCGGTCTCTTCTGCTTCTTACCTGTTCGCATCTCTCATTCACCTCAATTCCTCCTGCTACTACTACCACTACAGTATTCCTTCATGTACCCCAGCTTTTCGGCTCTGCCATTCCCAGCAAAAAAGAAAAACCCCCGGCTCGGCTCCGGCATTTGATTACCCAGCCAATGGGCACGCAAAGCCCAGGGCAAAAGCAGATCCGCCCGCCCCCCAATCTAGCTTCTTGTAGAACTTCACACACCAACTTGTCTCCCCCAAAATGCCCTGAAGAGGCAACCGAGGTTCCTTGCATTTTCCCGCGGGCAATGTTCGTTGAGAGGGGAAGTCGAGGTTGACGATCTGCTTCACTCGTTATCATTTTGTTGTCTCTTTCACTCATTTTTCATTCGAACCATGCTATATATCCCAAGTTCTCCCCCTCAATCCCCCTTCTTCACCATAGTACCGTAGTATAAACCTTCCATCTCATCTCTCATCACATCTCATCACATCTCACCTCAACTTCCTCCACCGCCCACGATGCCCATCAAATCCCTATACGAGCCCCTCGACATCCCGCAGACAAACGTCCTCACCTACCTGTTCGGCAAGGGTGCGACCCTCTCGCACGAGCCCATCTGGTTCGACGCAAAGGACCCCAGCAGGAGCCTCTCGCCGCACCAGCTGGTGCAATGGATCCGCCGCCTCGGCCTGGGCCTGCAGCGCCTGGGCCTGAGGCGAGGCGACGTCGTCATGATTTGCACGCCCAACCACATCTTCGTGCCGGCGGCGTACCTGGGCATCACGGGCTCGGGCTGCATCTTTAGCGGTGCCAACCCGGTCTTTACCGTTGCCGGTGGGTTCTATATACTTACATGTACCCAATATCAAAGGTTGAGATATAAAAGACTAACACCGGATATCACGAAAAACCAGAACTCGGCTACCAGCTCGCCAACACAGAGGCAAAAGCCGTCCTCGCCCATCCCTCCGTCCTCGCCAAGGTCCTCGAAGCCTCCGCAAAAGCAAACATCCCGCGGGCCCGCATCTTCCAGTTCTCAGACGCTCCCGCCACCCTCCCGCCGCAGGACGGCGTCCTCGACTGGAAGGCCATGCTGCCCCCCTACGAGGAGGCCTACGACTGGCAGTGGCCGGCCCTGACACCCCTTGAAGCCCGCCGCACCGTCGCCACCATCAACTTCAGCTCCGGCACCACGGGGCTGCCCAAGGGCGTCTGCGTGCCGCACTCGAGCCTCATCGCAAACGTCGAGCAGGCCATCCACCTGCGCCACGCCCACCGCCGGCCCGAGTGGGACCTGCAGCCGCGCAACCGCTGGATCGGCCTGCTGCCGCTGTACCACGCCTACGGGCAGCTGTACGCCTGCCTGATGGCGGCCAAGACGCTGACGCCCATCTACGTCCTGCCCAAGTTCCAGTACGAGGACTTCCTGCGGGCGATCCAGCGCCACGGCATCACGCAGCTGCAGGTCGCGCCGCCCATCGTCGTCATGCTGGCCAAGCGGCCCGAGACGGCGCGCTACGACCTCTCGAGCGTGCGGCACGTCATGTGCGGCGCCGCGCCCCTATCGCGCGAGCTACAGATGCTGTGCCAGGACAAGTTTGGCTTCCGCATCACCCAGGGCTACGGCATGACGGAGCTGACGTGCAGCGGCATCACCTTTGCCGAGGGCCTGGAGGGCGACAACCTGGGCTCCGTGGGGAGGCTGCTGCCCAACTGCGAGTGCAAGCTGCTCGACGACGGCGGCAACGAGGTGGGCGTGGGGGAGCGCGGCGAGCTGTTCATACGGGGGCCCAATGTGTGTCTGGGGTATTGGCGGAACGAGGCGGCGACGAGGGAGTGCTTGGATGAGGAGGGCTGGTTCCGGACGGGCGATGTTGCCGTCGTGAACGGCGAGGGCTTGTTTTCGATTGTGGATCGGAAAAAGGTGAGTATCGACAGTTTTGAGTTATCAGGGGGTTGTATATTCTCATCATGCTCACGGCTGCTTAGGAGCTCATCAAGGTCAACGGCCTGCAAGTCGCCCCGGCGGAACTCGAGGCCGCCCTCCTCGAAAACGAGCACATTGCCGACGCCGCCGTCGTCGACATTAGATTGTAAACGCTCCCCCCATCTCAATGCAAAAAACAAGAAAACTCACATCTCATCGAATCTGTTACTGACAAAGGGGCTCCCAACAACAGCGGCGAAGATGAATGGCCCCGCGCCTACGTCGTCCTCCAGCCCGCCTCCAGGGGCAAGGTCTCGCCCAGGGACATCCAGGACTGGGCCGCCGCGCGCGTGGCCAAGCACAAGCGGCTCGTCGGCGGCGTCGCCTTCATCGACGAGGTGCCCAAGCTGGCGAGCGGCAAGATTGTGCGCAAGGTGCTGAAGCAGTGGTCGAAGCGGGATGCGGAGGAGATGCTCAAGGCTGGGACTGCGCCGGTGAGGGCGAGGCTGTAAGAATCTATCTATGTGTGTGCTTTGTGTGTTTGAGTTTGTGTTTCTTCTCTCTCTCTTGAGGAGGGGTCTGTTTTGTTCTTGCATGGTGGTTTTTTTTTTGTGGATAGAGTTGCATATGAGCGAAAAGCCTTGTATATGTAGAAGAGGATACAAATAATCCAGCCCATGGACTGTATCTTCTCATGATGCTTCAAAGCCAAAGGGGATACAGCATCTCCGCAGGTTTTAATCCCAAGCCCGAGTCAGGTCTGCTCACACATTCAAAAGTGCATCCCTCCCATGACTCCCCCCTTATACAGACCATCCCAAAGAATCCACGGCCACACAGACAAACTCCGAGTCGAAATCTCCTCAATCCGCCTTCTTCTCCCCCCGATACTTTTCCAAACTCTTCGGCTTCTTTCCCAGCACCACTAACAAGATCCAACAAAGTCAGCTCAAAAACTCATCCTTTCTCCTCCTCACTTCTCCTTCCTATCACCCCATCTAGACAAACTTGTCATCCTCAACAACCTCACCCGGGATCAAAATTGACTCAACAACAACAACAACAACAACCCCCCTCGCCCCCCCTCCTCAGACACACAAACAAAGAATGAACAAGAGAAAATGCAAAGGAAAGATCAAGGGAGAAAAAGGGGGGAGAGAAAACTTACGCCGATCAAAAAGATAATAGCTCGTAACCAGCAATATCGGCAACGCAATAATCGTCGAAACCCACCTCCTCGCCGCCCCGTCATACCGCCTCTTGTACTCCCTCTTCTCCTCCTGCCTCTTGGCCTCCTCGGCGAGCCTGTCCTGCTGCTGCGCCAGCCGCCGGAGCCGCGCCGCGCGGAGGGCCGACTCGCGCATCTCGGCTGTCCGGAGAGCTGCTGCTGCCTCTGCCCCTTGCCCTCCTCCTCCTACTGCCCTTGAGGGACCTGTCGATGTGGGCGACGACGTTGTCTGGGATGGTGCAGATGTCGTCGTCGTCGTTGGGGTTCTTGGCGATGATGAGCCCGATGAAGATCCAGTAGAAGGAAGAGCCTTGTTCAATGAACTGCTCTTCGTCGTCGTCGCATATCCCCTCCTACTCCTCCTCATCATCATCATCATCGCCTCTTCTGATCCAGCAACGGCGCTCCGTCGGAAAAGTTGCCCTTCGTACCGCTCCAGCAAGCGACTGCGTATCCGCGGGCGAAACATTTTTCTGCTGTGAATAAATCTTCTTCTTCTTCCTCTTCTTCAACTTGATATGCAATCTTCGTTCTCTCTCTCTCTCTATATATATATTCCTCGCTTGGATTGCAAATTTGGCCTGGCTTGCGTGTTGAGAGACACGAGTTCATGGGGGGTTTGATGATGAATGAGCAGATGAACTTGACGGTCTGGTGGCTCCAACTTTTTCTCAGCGTTCGGCCGAAACTCGGGCCGTAATCCACTTTCAATTGAATATAAGGTACGAAGCATCACCACGACAGGGAGAACAAAATTCACAAATGTCAAATTACGCCACAGCCTGAATGTTAGTGCAAAAGGAATCTTCATTGAGAAAGCGTATCGTTATCCCCCATCTACATTTTGTTGGTCTCGGCAGCCACGCGCTTCCTATAGTATCGTTGGATTTGTCGGAGAGGTGCTGGATGCCCCTCCCCTTCTTCAGTATTATTACAATTTTGGATCCCAAAACGCCAGTTCACCATGTCGAAAGTTTACCAAACCAGCCCCTCTGCTCTGCACACTCAATCATCATCCGTGTACCTCGGACCACTGGCCGCAGGCGTCTCGGGCGCGTAAGCCGCAGGCGTTGGTGCCGAGTAGCCGCCGTAGCCAGCAGACGGCGTGGGAGCACCAGCGGCTGGTGTCGGCGCCGAGTCCGGGCCTCCCCATCCGCCTTGCCAGCCGCCAGCAGGAGTCGGCGCTCCGACGCCCGGGGTGGGAGCGTTGTAGGCACCGGGCGTGGGCGCGCTCAAGGCGCCAGGAGTAGGGGCCGACATGGCACCTCCGGGAGTCGGGGCGTCGTAGGCGACAGAAGACGTCGCCGCCGGCGTGTAACCCCAGGAATCGTTGCCGCTGGCCCCAGGCGTCGGCGCTGAAACGCCCCAGGCCGGCGTCTTGGAACCCGAATTCCAGCTCTCGCCTCCGCCAGCGTATGCCGGGGTGCGTGAACCGGCCCCGAACGCGTCGCCTGCCGCTGGGGTTCTAGCACCAGCTTGCCAGGCAGGCGTGCGTGAGCCGGAACCGTAGGCTGTCCGACTTCCGTCATACGGATTGACAGTCCTCGATCCGTCAGCCCAGGCCGGCGTCCGCGATCCAGAGTAGTCCTGGCCTTTCCATGCCGGTGTACGACCACCTGCCGCAGGAGCTGAGTCCCATGTTAGTATGGGGTAACGGGAAGAGATGAGTACATGACAACTTACTTCGTGATCCCCAAGCGGGGACGCGATCTGAGCCTCCAGAGCCCATCGGCGTGCGGGATCCTCCTTGCCAGCCAGGGACTCTGTCCCCGGAACCGCGCCCTGCACCACCCGACGCCGGTCGTCCTCTGCCGTTGATGTCGATGGTCGTGCCCGTGATCTTGTCCTTGTAGCTGAGAGAGTCCTTGGGGAGCGTGATCGTCTTGTTCTTGGTGTGCAACTCGACGCGAGCGTGCGTATCTGTCGTGTCCTTGACGATGCCCAGGAGACCCTTGTAGTATCCCTTCTTGATGATGACGGTCTGGTTGATGGCGCGGTCCCGGCCAAACGTCTTGGCGATCGGCTTGTTCTCGGTGCCGTTCTTGTGAATCTTGAGAGCCGGGTTCATGGTGGACAAGTCAGGCCCCGACGCTGCTGCGTTAACACGGCCTCCCTTAGCAGCGATCGTGTTGACCATGCTCGCCTTGGTGACAAATACACCCGCGTTCTCGTTCGTGGCGTGTGTGTGCAGGAACACGTATGAGCGGTGGATGTGGATGATCTTGCCCTGGCGCTGCTGTCCGGAGAACTCCTTGACGACGTCGTCGAGGCGGATTTCCGAGCCCTCCCGGTCGGCGGCAACCGCCTGCTTCCTCTTGGGCAGCTTGTTGGGGATCTGCGAGGGCATGACTTGGCGAGTGTCTCCAAACTGGTCCAGCACAACCAGCGACTCCCTGTCCACCTTGACGATGCAGCCGACCGTGGTGGGATCCAGCTGCACAAGGTCGTGGAGCTCGTACTGGCCGAGCGATCCCTGCCCGCCAATGTCGCTGGCCTCGCGCAAATCCTTGCTGAAGACCGTCACTTCGTTGTTCGTGTGGTCCGTCAGGAGCGTGACGCGGTCCTCGGAAATCTTGACCACCGTGCCGACCTCGTCCTGGAACTTGCTGCCGCCAATCACCTTGACATGGTCACCGATCTTGAAACGCTTGCGGAGGCCCTTGATGGGCACCTCGATGCTCTGGCCCTTGAGGTCGCCCTCTGTGACGAACATGGTGACAATGTCGCCCTGCACATTGGTCGCCTTGCCCACGACACCTCTCTGCTCTCCGGCATACACCTCGATGATATCGCCAGGCAGGTACGTGACGAGCGTGTTGCTGTCCTTCAAGCTGGCTGCCAGGGCCTTGAGGTCCAGGTTCTCGGTGCCATCGTCGGCACCGCTGGCGAACCGCGTCACCTCTTCCAGCGACGGGTTGACGTCCGTGACCACGAGCTGCTGGATCTTAACGTCCTTGACCTGGAAACCGTTTTCAAACTCCTCGCCCATGTATGTCCAGGTATTGGTCGTCGGATTGCCCTGGATGTGGCGCGGATGGCGCTTTCGCGCCTCCACCTCGCTGAAGAGCCTCTGGGGCGGTCGTGGGCCCATTCCTGGTGCCCTCTTGCGCTTCCCATCCGCAGTGACAGCGGAGAGCGCCTCGTCGCGCATGCCGTAGTCGAGTCTGGGGATGAAACGGACTCTCGCCTCCAGGCCGTTCTCGGTGACATCGATGACCTGGGCCAGGTCCCCGTTGTGCTTGGCCGGCTTGCGCAGCCGCACCCAGGCGCCCGGCTCCAGCGTCGGCGTCTTGGTGACGCGCAGCAGCTCAGGCATGTCTTTTATGTCCACCAGCGTCAGCTTGGAGTGGGGATAGACGTTGAGGATGCCATCGAGGGCGACGAGAATGTCCGTCTGCCTCTGGGTCTCGACGTAGACGAAGCTCTTCATGACGGAGTCTGGGCCGCCGCGCTCAAAGGCCGCAGTAATGGCCAGCTCGTCCTTGGTGCCCCTTCGCTCGTCCACCCGCTTCATGATGGACAGCACGACCTCTCGCTCCTTGCCTTCTTTGCATCGCACGGCCCAGATGCTGGGATCATCCACACTAGGGAGGAGAAGGCGCTTGGGCACGACGGCCGAGTCGCCAAAGCTCTTGCCGGGCCGGCGGTTGCCGTACCGCTGGCGCAGGATCTCGGCCTGCTTCTCGGCATCCATGCTGGACTCGAGCTCGCGGCGGCGATCGAGCTCGCGGTGTCGTCGGTCATCGTCCAGTCGCGAGCTCTCGACCAGGTCGTCGGGGTGGGCGTTGTCGATGATGAAGTCTTCTATCTCCTCACCATCCTTTTCGTCGTCCTCACCCTCGTCTTCGTCATCGACTTCGGCCTCGATATCGATGAAGGCGTTCCGCCTGTCGCGCTGGCGCTTTCTGCGATGGCCCTGGGGTCACCAGTGTCAGCGTCCTCGCCGCCAAAACGCTCAATGGTGAGATGAGGAAAATTCAGATCGCCGTACGTACATGTTGGACATCATCCTCATCCTCATCATCTTCTTCCTCTTCCTCGTCGTCATCGTCATGGCGACCTCGAGTATCCGCTTCCTCTTCCTCGTCTTCTTCCTCTTCATCCTCATCCTCATCCCGAGCCCTGCGCGACTTGGCAGGCGTGGGCTCCTCGTCGTCGTCCGCCTCCTGATGGCGATTGGGGCTGCTGTCTCGCGCCCGGCTGGAGGCGTCATTGCCCTCCTCGTCAGACATGTCGGCCGGCGCAGGGTTGAAGTCCTCCTCATCCTCGGAGTCGTCGAAGCGGTCGCGATCGTTGGAAGCCATCTTGAGTACGGTAAATAGACGCGTGCTGTTCACCGTACGACTGTTAGATGGAGAGTTGGGAGAAGGAAGAAGGAGAAGGCGTGGAGATGGAGGAAGGATTTCGCTTTTGCTTTCGAGAGCCAGAGGCCAGTGACCGACGCGGGTAATTATCGGGCTAAACGCGCTTGGCTGACTGCAGAGTGGATTCAGGTGAGAAAGACAGTTGAGAGCCTGAGAAGATCAAGACAGGGGGGAGGCGAGTATTTATTTGTACGAAGGAGGGAAAAGGAGAAATAAAAGTGCACAAGTCGAAAAGCCGGTATTTGAATGGTGCATCCACATATGACTTTTCTCTTTGAGGCCTCGAAGCTTTATCTGTTTGGCCTCACAGCTTCTGTTGGGATTCCTCCACAGCCACAGCCTCAAACCTTCCAAGTTTACACCTGAGGTTCTGGACCTACCAGTACTGCGCTTCACAACGTCGGAGTTGTGTGATTACGCCCTTCCGCGGTTAGAGCCGTTAATGTACATACATACTTCCATGAGTCTTGACAGAGTCCGTTAAAGTCAATCGGCCGATGGCTCGTTGCTACTGGATCATGCGTCTGAAGATTCTAGCTCAACTGTATTTCATGAACCTTAACCTACAACCGCCACCACGAGGCGTAGCATGAAGTAAACTCCGCCTCGGTAACAGCCAAGTCGTTCCGGGCAGTACAAGAGTTCAGGGATGCGTCCGCTCGCTGTATTCGCAAAGCCCGTCCTTCTAAAATTTCGCGGCTTCAAATTGCGATAAACTAAATGTAAAAGAAAAACAAAGAACCACTCCATATGACATGACAACCGCTTCGTGCTCCCTTTTCCATCCCTTTCACGATATCCATATGGCCGGAACTTCCAATCGTTTGCTCGTCACGCCTCCATACTCCAAAGTTGTTGCTGAATCTCATACAGCCAGGGCCATCATCGGTACAAAAACTCCGGGAATCCTTTCAAGTAGGTGATACATATACCGCCCCCTTTCCACAGCCAAGTCTATATCAATCGGAACAAGTGATTCTTCTCCCAGTTATCGAGAGACGAGGCATCACTTGGACAGCTTTTCTCGGGCGTCGTCTCATCTCAAATGTCCACGCAAGAGACCCTTATGTGACTTTAACGCCCCAGACGCCTCGGCCTGCACCGACACCGAGCCACTCGCCGCCGTCGGCACCCTGCAAGTGCGGTGCCCAGCCCAAATTTCCAATCTCGTAGTCGCAATCCCAGCATGCTACGGGGCTTCTTTGGTTCTCCTGCTGCTGCGAGCCGTTGACGGACGATCCGCTCATCAGGTCCCACAGGAGCACCTGGCAGTCGTCGGCTCCAGAGGCCAGAGTCCCTCTCCGTGACGGAGACCACTCAATGCAATTGATGGGGCCAGAGTGTCCGCGAAGCTCGAGCAGAGCCTGGCCAGGCTGCCGAACGTCCAAGATGCGAATCACATTCGAGTCCTGGGCAAATGTCGCTAGAAGATGGGTATCATGGGGGGATGTAGCTAGTCGGAGGAGCGGGGGAGGATTCGAAAGTGTCTGCTGTGCAGTTGTAGGGCTCATCCGCTCTCCGGATTCTGTCGTCGGGTCAGTCAGCGATCAAACGTGATTCTTTATACGTGGGCGCTCCCTAGAGTGTAATGGATGACAAACCTCGATCCTCTTTGCCTGTGGGCTCGTAGATAATGGTAGAGTGCTCCAGGCTCCGCAGGTCAAACATGCGCACGCTTCCGTCCTGCCCGCAGCTCACAAACACATCGACGCTCTTGGCGCAGAACCGTACGTCGTAGACTTCCTTGTCGTGCGCAATCAGCTGCGTCTTGGCCGTCAGGGACGGAATGTCCCATATTGTGCAGGTGGTGTCAATGCTGGAGGTGATGATGAGGCTGGGGGAGACGGTGTTCCAGTCGAGCGACGTCAGCGGGGCCGTGTGATCTGGCGTCTTAGAGTTGGACAAGAGCGCCAGGGGCGTCAGTTTGGTGACGGCCGATTCGCGCTGGGGCCGGGTGATGGTGTTTCCTGGGTTTGCCGATGTCTCGGACGGCAACGACCACAGCCGCAGGTGGTCGCCAGACGTCGCCAGGAGATCGGTGGACTGCTTCTGCGACGAGGGCGGCTCCCACAGCAGCCGCGTGACGGGATACGAATGCGTGGCCTCGGCCACCTTTGTAAATTCGAGACTGACCTTGGATGTGCCGGGCTGGTACACATCCTGCGGCGTCGGGACGACCTGGCTGTCTAGGATTTGGATCTGTGGCATCACCCCGTCAGCTTTGCATCTTGCTCACTCAACCACGGCGGGAACTGGCTTACAAAGTTGTGGCCGTCCTCCAGATAGCTGCCGACGGCGACCTTGCCGGCACCGTTGCCTCGGGGCGTCCACTTGCACCAGTCAAAGGCGTAGATGGGCCACGGGGCCAGGTAGTTGCTGGGGCCCGGCTGCGTGTTTGCGAGCTCGTAGCCCAGGGTGCCGGGCGCCCCGTCGGACATGCTCGAGTCGGCGCGCGGCCGGATGTCGGCGAGGCCCAGCGGCGTGTTGGAAAAGGTCCGCTGGGCGCCGGGAGCGCCGTACTTTGCATCCTGGGGCGAGATGAACTGCGACGACGAGCCGCTGGGCGTGGTGGGCGTGTAGGCATGGTATGACGAGGACGAAGCCGGGGTGTCGTAGCTGATGGAGCGCGAGTAGGTGTGCGCCATGTTGAGGACGGGCTTCTGCGGCGACGGGTAGTCTGAATGGCCGCCGGATGCGGCTGCGGACGCTGAGCCAGAAGCTGATGCTGAAGCTGGGCCAGAGGCAGAGGCAGCGGCGGAGGCAGAGCCAGCGGCAGCACCAGGGCCAGCGCCGGAGCCGGGATGCATCGACGAGTGGGAAGACAAGGGCGGGCGCGACATGCCACCCGGCTGGAGCACGTTGGGCACCGAGCTCTGCGACTGCTCGAGCTTGATCTGGGGAGCGTAGTCTCGCGATGTCATCTGGCTCTGCGGGCTCACACCGGACATGTGCAGTTCGTCGGGATGAGCGCCATAGGGAGCCGTGGCCGACTGCTGCCGTCGCGGGGGAGGCAGCTGATGTGATTGGTTCATGGCGCCTCGCTGGCGGTTGGGGGGCTGGCCGGGGGCGTTCAGACTCGACTCGGACTGGCTTGCAGAGCTTGTGCTTCTTGGTTGGAGGCGGTTGGGACGTGGGACGTGGGACTGGATGGCGATAGGCGAGGCGCGGCTCTCGTCAGAGGGGTCGACAGCAGCAGGGCTGGATCACGAGGCGACCAGGCGGCCCCCCCTTTGGCAGCGCGGTGCTGGTTGATCTGTGGTGAACGGGCCGGGCAAGACGGAGACGGAGACGCAGAGGCAAAGGCAGAGCAGGCGAGGCACGGCTGAAGGGATCAGATCAAGGCCATTCTTGCGTTCGTCAGCGTCCCAGATCTGCGTGCTTATACGGAAGACCAGAGAGAGCAAGGCCCGGGCTAAGGTGGGAAGCTTGGTGCTTGGTAAGGCGTAGTGAGGCGCCAAAGTGCAGCGGCTAGCACTGCGGTTAGCACGCTGTGGGACTGTTCGATGGGTACATGTACCTTACTGTAAGGTAGCATTCTGGATCTCACTGTCGACTCGGTAGGTATGTCGTCTCACAGACTGGTTCCAAGCGACAGGTGAAAAATTCAAATGGTTCGACAGAGTCGACTCGAGCACCTGGATCACATGGAATGGGCGAGATGCTCCAATTTGAATGAGCGGCAAACTCCGTGGTGACCCCATTGTGACAAGCAGCTTTACTCACCATGAGCCCGGCGTCTTCGATCACATGCATCTCGTGTTGAGTTACTCTGACTTGCTTAGTGATCTTTTTCAAGATTACTTCTTTGAGATATGAAGCTGCAAACCCTTTCTCAACAAGATTTAGGTACTTTACGACTTTACATAATACCATAAGGTATGTAGGCTGGAAGTCTTCCTCCAAGAGACACTCTTACGCTCGCCCATATCCAAGAAGCTACTATACCTCCATGATGCGCCTCACGGTGCGTGACACATTAATATACACGGACTCTGCTCACAAATTCAGTGTTGCATATACTAGACGACTTACCCCAAAAAGGCGGCCTGGGTCGGCATATGCGCGGGTGCTTCCACAGTGTAAAGTACCGACAGATAGCGTCTCGATAAGCTCCCAAGCACATGCCACAGTCTCGTCCTCCATACCTGTCCTCGTGAGCAGCTTCAACGAAAGCACACTTGAAAGCAGCTCCATGGTCGTTCCACCACCAAATTCTCTTCCTCCATGCTATTGTAAACTTACTCTTGCTCGGATTCCTTCTGCATCTGCCACTGTCCATTCAATCGCCTTCGCCCATCCTCCCGCATAGCCTACACCAAAGCCCCCCCCTTCTACGCAACCACCGAGATGGCCTTCTTCGAACGCATGACGAGCCCCCATCGCAATTCACCCCTTCTGCCTCTCCACAACCCTCCGAGACGACTGCCCCGAGAGCCTAGCGAATACCAGCTCAACGAACTAGATCCTCGACCTGATGATGCCTCGTCAACCGAGGGAGACCTGCCTAGAGCTTGGCAATCCCACTTTGAGGAGCCATCCGCGTCTCGCGGGGCATCACCAACCACATGGCGTGACAACACCAAGACTGAAACCAGTCAGTCAGTTTACAGTATAAAGCAAAACCAACGACCGATGTTTGCTGGTCCACCGCCGCCGATAACAGCATCGATGTTGATAAGCAAGGAGTCGTTCAGGGCGGATTCTGTTGGCCCTTCAGGTCGCAAGAAACCTACGCCATATAGCCTTCTCGGCGGCAGCCCGACCGAGGCTAACAGCGTCTTGTTTGATCACAGACGTGAGGCTGCTATGAAAGCCACCGATACCGTTTGGCGAGGCTTGCGGAGGCAAGAGAAGGCCTTGGAGAAAGAGGTCCAGCTGCTGCTCGACCAGCAAGCCGCCGCTTTGGCCGCCGGAACCGGCAACGAGAATGACGGGTCGAGCACGGGGAGTAGCACTCCGACGAGCACATTCTACTCTACGAAAAGCTCCAAATCGAAGATGACCAGTTCGCTCTATGTGCCGCCTCGCACCACCCGCGATGGCAACGTGGTGCCGATCAGACAACCCACAAATGACAAGCCGCCAGGGCTGAGGTCTACCAGAGGCGCTCTTCGGGAGCTGATAACATCCATGACGAGGCTCAAGGAAGACGAACATGCTCATCTGGACGACGCCATGATGCAGCGGCAAGATGCGCTCAACTACCTGGAGCGGCTAGGCACCAGGAAAACCGGCATACAGGCCGAGCTGGATGATTTGACAGAGAACGGCGACGAGCCGTTGGCGAGAGAGCTACGGGACCTGAGCACTCAGCACGATACCCTGGGTAAGGAGATCCAGCTGCTCGAGGAGAAGCTGGCAGCAATGCGGATAGAGCACCGCACGCTTGAAGAGAGGATAGACGACATCAAGAATAAGAGAGAGGCAGGGCTGAGCGGATACTACGGCGCATTGAGAGATGTGACCAACGAAGCGAATGCGTTTGTGCAGCATCCCCAGATCCAGCCGCTTGATGAGGACCTCCTGTGGCAGGGCGGCGAGGCCGAAGGAGACCCAGCCGCCTCGGGAGGACGAGACTTCATGCGCCTTATCCCCGAGCGGCGGACGCTGGAAATGGCAAAATCATGGTGGACGGCAGAGATGGCGGTGCTGAAGCGCTGCAAAGAGCGTATTGACGCGGATCGCCAAGCGTTGGAGGAAGGGGGCCAAGTCTGGGACAGGGTCACGCAGCTGGTTTCGGATTTCGAAGCCGAGTTGCGACAGGCGATGCAGGGTGGTACCGCGGCATCTTCATCCTCCTCAAGCCCGAAAGGCAAAGACAAGGTGCCCTCCCAGGAGGACATCATATCCGATCAGCTGTCCCGGATGAAGCAGGTGATTGAAGAGCTGGAAGACCAACTGAAGCTAGCCGAGGAGAAGCGCTGGAATCTCTTGATTTGTGCTATCGGCGCCGAACTGGAAGCTTTCAAAGAGGCTCACAACGTTCTCAGCAGCTTGCTACACCCCCCGGAGAAGCGGCCTCCCGGCGATGGCGGAGATGCGCCCGACAACAACAACAACAACAACAACACGGAGGCGGAACCAGAGCATCGGCCTGCCACGCAAAAGGAGAGCAGCCATGTGGTTCACGATGAAGAGAGTGACAACGAGGTGCCATCGGACTTTCTCAGCGGCGAGCAGGATGCGAGTGATGAGCACGCCATTGCTGATAACAGCAGCGAGAACGAGGTGCCGCCGGAGTTCCTGGTGGAACACGTGTGAAGAGAGCAAATACTGCTTGCTTTCTTCACTCGAACTTTACAGGTTCTGCTATAACATGCGGCTATTCTTCTTCTTCTTTTTCTTTTTTTTCTCTTTCTCTGGGTGTGCGGTTTCTTGGTGGGCTGGTTTCGGATGATGGGAAGGGATATACCCTGGGTTTGCATGGCCTGATGATGGTGATGTTTACATAGCGTGGCAAAAGCGTTGTTACTCTGATATTTGAAATGGAGAATGAATACAAGACCGATAAAGATTACATCTAAAACTTGCGCTTCCCATCGTTTCCTCTCTGTCCGGCGCGGTCAACCATAAGGTGCGAAGCGTAAGGCTTCGGGTGTAATACTCCACGTAACCTCGGCTAAGTGGAAACACTCACAACAAGCCTTTGTGGACCACGCCGTCGAACGAGAATATGAACCGGGTGGAAGGAATGGATATGACGAACGAAAAGCATATCGTTGGTGTCAATTTTTTTTCCTTTTTTCTTTTCTTCTTTCATTTTGCGAGTTGGGTCATTTCATCATATTCTGCGTTTAGATCAACAAGACGAAAAAAAAGCAAGCAAGCAAGCACCCCTTGATTTCCCATCAAACGCCCGAACAAAAACATGACGTTGGCACGGCTCGTCCGTCATGATCATTCATCCCAAATCACATCTTCCTAGAACCTTGCCTTGATAGGCGCGTGCGGTCGAGCATGGCAACGCGTTCGCATTCCAGCGCATTTGCATTCGTTTCGAAACAGGACAAGAGCTCCCCGAGTCTCCCAGGACATCCAGACCGTGTCGGACGAAAACTGGCTCGGCAACCGTCGCAAACTCAATAGTCGAACTCGGCTCCTCGACACTCGGTGGTCTGGAAAGGACACGTCCACGAGAATCATCGCTTGCGCTCAAAGAAGCCGCTGGAGCCAGCGATGGCAACGGACTGATCCATCACCCACTCGCCGACGCCGAGATACTTGTCAATCCATTTGGAGATGTCCTTGTTCTCGCCCGCAACCTTGTCGCTCTTGAAACTGGAGGCCCGTTAGCCCGTCGCCGCAGTATGGTTCCCTCGTTGAAGGCGACAACTCACGTCAGGCCGGTCGAGCGCTTCACGCCAGCGAGGAAAGCCGACACTGTCACATGCAAATCTTAGCAAACACGCGGGCATACACCACACGACGAGGGGAGGGGGGAAGAAAGAGAAGCTCTTACGAAGAACGGCGTCAAAAGCATAGTGAGTCAAACGTCCAACCTTTGACCAGAGGCCCAGCGTCAGCAGGTCGAGAAGCTGCGAGCAGATTCTTAGAACGGCCAGTCAAATGCAGGCGAAATCTGGCGCGGGACTCGGTAACGCAAGTGTTCCCTTCAAGAACGAAGAAACGACCCACGATGCCGGAGGGCGCCAGCACGAGAGCAACGAACCGGGGGAGAGGGGGGGGCTTTGAGATCGGGGGAGAAGAGACGTACCACCATGATGCCTGGATTTTCCCTTTCGAGATCGGAACTATCAGATGGACGGGTGGGCGTCGGTGTCGCTTGTGGGTATCTGGAGAAGGCTCGCAAGGGGTGTCGCAACGGGTGAGAGGCTAACACAGCTTCGGAGGCGGGAGGAACAGCTGAGGTGCCGCATCACGTGCGGGCGCCCCGTGGCTTTCGGAGATCGGCGCCTCGTCTTCCGGATTCAAGCGTGAGCTCGGTGGTGAGTCAGCAAGCTCCATGGCATGCATGCTTAGTCAGTCACAAGCTTGCGAAGGGCTAGCTTGGTCTAGTCCCGATTAGGATGGAGGGGCAGAGGAGAGGTAAACAGGCCCGATAGCTGGACGGAGCATTTCGATAAGACTGCGTGCTAACAATTGCCCGTATCAGCAGGTACCTTACCTTACCTATCACCACGACAGCGTGGGAACCGTACAAATGGCATTGTGCCATTGAAGAGACAGACGAAGACGGCATCGATGTTCGGGTCTTGGCGTCCTACCTGGATCATCCACTCAAGATGCCATCACAGACGCTCATCGCGCTTGGAGGGATACAATGCATGCCTCGCTCCCTGACACTCGCGCTTCATTCAACAACTCTCACCTTTTTGCCGAGCCGGCGCTAGGACAACGGCGTGCGGCGTGGGGGAGAAAAGGCTCGATTTTCAATTTTTTTTGTTGAGATGGGCCGAAACACGGAGGGCTGCCGGCGTCCCTTGTTCTAGCAGCAAGGGGCGTTTTGCTTGGCTTTTAGCGAAGGAGGAGTTGTTGCTCAATCACATACGAAAAGTGCAGAAAAAGTACGAGTACGAGTGTGATGGGCTGGGGGCGGCACCGGCGGCACTTTCACCCCATGGCATTTCCATGGCAAATGCCTCATGAGAACCAAGTACGGCGAGGCAAGATGAGGCCAGACTGAGGAATGCCTCGACACGCAAAGATGCCTTCTGGTAGCGTTCATGGGCGGTATTACTGGTGATCTCCAGCACCGAGTAATATTCACGGTATTACTACAATGTCCACTGCTGGGGTCCCTCCATGCGGTCCTGCAGGGTCCCAGTAAGAAGACGAGGCAAAAAGCAGAAATGACCGTCCGAGAACAGTACCGCACTCTTCTTCTGCGCTCCGGGCGCCGTCCGTTTGCGGGCAATTACATACTGAGGCCTGTTTCTTTTACGCCGTGGCAGAGATAACGGTGAGACTAGCGGCCGGTCCCTTTATCCCAGCTGTTGGCCTGCCCCTCAGTTAGCGCTCAAACCCATCAGCCAGTGCCCCTCACTGGCGAGGCGAGGGCAAGGAGGGGCAACTTGAAGCAGCAACTGATGAGTTGGAGCAGCGGCCGAATGTCATGCTTGTCGATGCGCCGTGGCTGCTGTGGCCAATCCGGGGCCTTGGTTGGCTCACAGATCCCCTGCCCGCCGTTGCTGTGAGACCTGGAGCTACAGAGGCAGGAGAGAGAAAAAAAAGTCCAGGTTGAGGTGAGAAAAATCCAACCACTGACGGCTGCCGGCTCTGCCACCCACCCCCTCCACACCAGACCACAGCATCACCTAATCTTGGCTCGCCTTCCCGCAGCTCAAGTTGTTTTTTTTTTCTCTCCCTCGTCGAAGCCGCCCTTTCTCCCTTATTTATTTCCCTCTCCATCCTCGTCTGCCTTGGTCCATCAGCCCTTTGTCTGCATCTCTTTTGCACGCATCGCCTTATCGTCGTCTCTTTTTACACTCCGGGGAGCTTGACGAATATTTCACTCGTGAGCCTCACCTGCTTGTTTTCCTCCCCCCCCCCCTCCCGACCGGCTTGAACTTTTTCTCCTCCAGTATCGCGGAGCCGGAACCCTCTTAACCATGTCCCAGATCTCCCGCACGCAGAGCATCATGGCTACCGCAGCCCAGGAGCACCTGGAAACCGGCGGCCGCATCAGCTGGCTGGCCTCGCTCAACACGGCCTTTACGCCTGCCCGCAACTTTCGCCGCACCTCCATCATCTGCACCATCGGCCCCAAGACCAACTCGGTCGAGGCCCTCAACAAGCTGCGTGATGCCGGCCTCAACGTCGCCCGCATGAACTTCTCCCACGGTAGCTACGAGTACCACCAGTCTGTCATCGACAATGTGCGCGCCTCCGTCGAGGCCCACCCTGGCCGACCCGTGGCCATTGCCCTCGACACCAAGGGCCCCGAGATTCGAACTGGCAACACTGCTGGCGATGTGGACATTCCCATCAGCGCCGGCACCGTCATGAACTTCACCACCGACGAGAAGTACGCGACGGCATGTGACACTCAGAACATGTAAGGATTTTCTTGACTATAGCACTTTTTTGCTGCCATATCTGAGGTGGGGGAGGGGTAGAGATGAGGGGACCCAGGCTCAGAATTCACCCCCGCTTGCTCTGTTTGGCAATACCGCACAGAGACTGCGAACACGGGTGGCTCTGCTTGGGTCCTGATTGATGCCCTATGCCTTACTGCACCTACTACCGTTGTTTGTCGCATGATTGTCATGGTGAGAGACTGGCTGACAGAGGGTCATAGGTACGTCGACTACAAGAACATCACCAAGGTGATCCAGCCTGGCCGTGTCATCTACGTCGACGACGGTGTCCTTGCCTTTGACGTCCTGAGCATCAAGGACGACAAGACCGTCGAGGTCCGCGCCCGCAACAATGGCTTCATCTCCTCCCGAAAGGGTGTCAACCTGCCCAACACCGACGTCGACCTGCCCGCTCTCTCCGAGAAGGACAAGGCCGATCTCCGGTTTGGTGTCAAGAACAACGTCGACATGGTCTTTGCCTCATTTATCCGCCGTGCGCAGGATATCAAGGATATCCGCGACGTCCTGGGACCCGAGGGCAAGCAGATCCAGATCATTGCCAAGATTGAGAACCGACAGGGCCTCAACAACTTTGCCGAGATTCTCGAGGAGACGGACGGTGTCATGGTTGCCCGTGGTGACCTGGGCATTGAGATCCCTGCCGCCGAGGTCTTTGCCGCCCAGAAGAAGATGATTGCCATGTGCAACATCGCCGGCAAGCCCGTCATATGCGCCACCCAGATGCTCGAGTCCATGATCAAGAACCCTCGTCCTACGCGTGCCGAGATCAGCGATGTCGGCAACGCCGTCACTGATGGCGCCGACTGTGTTATGCTGTCCGGCGAGACCGCCAAGGGTAACTACCCCGCCGAGTCCATTCATGAGATGCACGAGGCCAGTCTCAAGGCTGAAAACACCATCCCCTACGTCTCCCACTTCGAGGAGATGTGCACCCTGGTCAAGCGCCCCGTCTCGACCGTCGAGTCGTGCGCCATGGCTGCCGTCCGCGCCTCCCTCGACCTCGGCGCCGGTGGCATCATCGTCCTGTCCACCTCTGGCGACTCGGCCCGCCTGCTGTCCAAGTACCGCCCCGTCTGCCCCATCTTCATGGTGACCCGAAACCCCACCACTTCTCGATTCAGCCACCTGTACCGCGGTGTCTACCCCTTCCTGTACCCCGAGCAGAAGCCCGACTTTGACACTGTCAACTGGCAGGAGGATGTCGACAAGCGCATCAAGTGGGCCGTCACCCGCGCCATTGAGCTCAAGGTGCTCACTGCCGGCGACACCGTTGTCGTCGTCCAGGGCTGGAAGGGCGGCATGGGCAACACCAACACCCTGCGCATTGTCCGCGCTGACCCGGACCACCTGGGTATTGGCCAGATGGAGTAGACGACTTGGAAAGGATAAACAAAACGGAACTCTGAGCTTTTTTTTTCCTCTTTTTCTTTTTTACTTTTATGATGGATATCGGGGGCAAAGGGAACATTTCAAGGACCAAAACTAACGATGGGTGCTTGACCATGGCCATGATGGAATAACGCAACACGCCACAGGTATGGGCTGTTAGGTAGTTTTTGAGGCGGTTGCATACAGGCCGGTATCATTAATGACCGAAGAAAAAAATATTACGTCTTACGATGAATACTTTACCTTGGATCCGTAGCCCAGTGACTTTTGTAATATGCCTTGGTATATACCCAAGGTACGTTGGCATGCTCCTAAGTCGCGTGGGGAGCTGTCATTACCCTGACATGTCTTGCTGCGAAAAGTAGAGACGGAACACGGGCCATCATTGATTCTAACCATGAGGTGCTTGAAAGATTCGCTATGGGTATATGAGACATGTAGCTAGGAAAGGCCATCCGCTTACGCCCATTCGTAAGCATATGCCAGGCCAAACCGCACTCTATTCTTTTTGTAGGTAGGTAGCTCAAGAATATCAAGCAGGATAAGTATCAGTCATTCAAGCAACATCTAATCAGAGTCCAACGTTGCATCAAAACATAAGAGAAGCGAAGATACGAGAGAGAGATGAGAGATGAAGAGAGAGAGAGAGAGAGATAGAGAGGGAGAGAGCAGAACTGCCTTATAGGTTCTTAATCTCAAACCTCTTCCGCAGCCTCTCCCCGTGCTTGAGAAAAAGCCAGGCGACGGGCGAGAGCGCGACGCCGATGAAGCCGAGGATGCTGTTGCCCCAGCCCATGCCCAGGCGGTTGTACATGGGCAGGCCGGCGAGGGGCAGGACGGCGCCGGCGATGGAGCGGATGACGGCGTTGGCGGCGAGGGCGGAGGCTGCGTAGACGGTGAAGGTGTCGACGAGGTACATCTGGAGGGACTGGCGTGTTGGAAGCATCTTGTTAGTTCTTGGGTGGTTCTCGCTTTGTGAGTTTGATCAAGGGGGGGGAAAGGGGGAGGGGGGTTTCCTACCATGTAGACGATGAGGTCGCCTATGCCGATGACGACGGTGCCAATGATGGGCGCGATCCAGTGGACTTTGTACTCGGCCGTCCATCCGTAGATGAAGAAGCCGATGGGGAGAACGACGGCGCCGACCATGAGCGGCGAGAGGCGGTACTCGGGCTTCATGCCCTCGGGGGCGCGGCCCTCTGCCTCGGCGGCCAGGGCCTCCTCGGCGGCCTTGCGCTTGATGTTGCGGTCGCTGGTGAGGGAGAAGAAGGCGACGCCGATCATGCTGCCGAAGCCGATGCCCAGGAAGGTGAGCCCCGCGTAGCTGGTCCTGAAGTGGTAGATGTCCATGAAGAGCGGCGTGAGGCTGGTGAAGAGGAGGTAGAGGTAGGCGTAGACGACGCCGACGTAGACGCCGCAGATGATGCTGATCGGGGAGAGGACGAGCATCTTGAAGGGCCGGAGGATGCCGCGCCGGAGGTAGGCGGCGCGGGAGAGGCCCGGGTCGAGGCCGGAGCGCAGGAGGGGGTTGCCGGTGGCCCTGCGCAGGCGGTCGGCCTTGCGGCGGAGCAGGACGGCGGCGTACGTCTCGCGGGCGCAGAGGGCGTGGGCCAGGGCGAGGGCGCCGCCGAGCATGGCCATGATGTAAAAGACCCAGCGCCAGCCGAGGGCGGCGGTGATGAAGCCGCCGACGACGGGGCCGACGACGGGGCCGAGGAGCGGGCCGATGGCGAAGCAGGCCATGGCGGCGCCGCGGCGGTCCTGGCGGATCATGTCGGTGATGGAGCCGCCGCCGTTGGTGATGGGGCAGGAGCCGAAGATGCCGCTGAGGAAGCGGAAGATGATGAGGGTTGTCATGGAGGGGGCTTTGGCGCAGGCGATGACGAAGACTTTGGGGAGGGGGGGCCTTTGTCAGTTGTCTTCTTGATATTTGCCTGGGCGCGCTCGTAGAGACGACGAGGACTTACCGATGAAACCAACATTGGTAATGTTGTAGATGATGGAGCGGCCGTAGAGCTCGGAGAGCGGCGCGAAGAGCATGGGCCCGGCTGCGAAGCCCAGGACGTAGACGGAGACGCAGAAGGCGGCGAGTTCCTGGCTCGTGCTGTGGAATTCCTGCATGAGGTCGGGGACACCGGGGGCGAACATGGCTGCCAGAACAAAAGGTCAGTTTTACATGTTTAGCAAAGGTTGGGGGGAGTGGATTGAGTTTTCAGCCTCTTTTTCTGCTGGGGAACTGGGGTGTTGAGATAGTGTTTTGCTCTTACATGAAGCCAAGGGGGTGATGAAGGAGAGAGCGCTGATGAGGGCGCTATTGAGGATCTTCTTCCACGCGGGCCAGTTGTACGGGTTCTCGGGGTCGTCGTCGCCGTCCCACCACACGAGGTTGTCGTCGTCGTCGCTGGAGTGTGCATCTTGCACCAGGTGGACTTGCTTCTCGGGGTCGACTGCCGCGGGATCGTGTGGGGGTGATGAGCCGGAGGAGGAGGAGGAGGAGGAGGAGGAGGAGCGGGCGTCTCTGGAGATGGCAGTGGCCGTGGGCTCGAGGTCGAGTTTGTCGTGCAGCGGTGATATGGAGTGGGTGGACTGAGATTGAGACTCTGTGGATGAGTTGGAGGAGGCCATTGTGGCCGACTGTCGTGTTCTTTTTTTTTTCCTCGTTAGGTTAGCGGCATGGTTTGATGTTGATGAAGATGATATTCAAGGTGTTGTGTGGGTGTAAGTGCGGGTAGTAGTTGAAAGAGAGAGTTGCCGCATGAGATGTAAGTCCATGATCCCATTCCAATCCCGTCAAATCTACTACTGTTTGATGCTTCTTCACTCTATTTTTGTCTCTTTTCTTTTCTTTTCTTTTCTTTTTTGTTTGTTCCCGTGTAATCCTGCATTGGTTTCGATTCTCAAAGGGGGACGGCAGGCAAGGTCATTGGGCGTTTGCAAGGAACGTTGGATCGGGTATAAGCGGTGCGGGATCGGTATTATGCATGGAACTCGAATGGCTTTTCAGAGGGGGCTAAAGTTGAGCTTCTTCCCATACATACCTCTGAACGCTAAGCCTAATAGGCAGCACTGGCTCTCTTATGTTAATTTGCCCAGCAGAAGCTGAAGCAAAAGTCGGAGGGTGAGTGAGTGAGTGAGTGAGCAGAGTCCTGCCGTGGCTGTGAGGCCAACGCCAATGCCGGGGCTATGGGCTGCGGTTCCTCTTCAGCGGTGCATGTCCTGGGTGAGTATGAGCTCGTGTATGAAGCAAAGGGCGCTCATGTGAGGGTGCAGAGCGTCGTATGGAGTGAGGGGATAGGGAAGAAGGAGAGGTTGAAAGAGGTCGATATCAATGAGTGTAAGAAGAGTAGGAAGAAGGAGGAGAAAAGAAGCAAGCCTGGAGAAAGAGACGGAGAGGGGGTGGAGGGACTCAGATTGCGGTATACATAGCAAACAGAAAGCATGGCTCTCATCGACAGGGTCGTTTGAAAAGTACGAGACTAATGGCTAGCATGACTACCTTAGGTCAAGATGTGAGTACGAGGATTTGACCTCGTCGTTTATTCGTACAAGGCAAGACAAGAGAGAGTCAGAAAGCGGCAACTAGCGGAGACGCAAGCCACGAGAATGCGGATCTCGACCAGGGGGGGAGAGAGAGCCAGGGCTCAAAGTCGCATCGGCACTTGATTGAATCGTTGCCAGATGCCCTCTCCACGCACCATATTTCCCCATACTACATACATGTATTGCCGTAGTAACAAATACTCCGTATCTATTCTCCTCTCGGATGGATGGCAAGTTTGTCGGGAGGCACTCTGCACTACACAGAGCTGCCATACCTTACGCTTATTACCTCCATCTCGTGCTCCATAGAGAAGACTTAGCAGGGCGGGAATTGTGGTAGCGCAGCCGACTCTCTTCGCCCCGATCTCAAAGTCGGCCGCTCCCATCAGCGCCGGTGTCTTAGTAGAAGTGTCTCCATGTCTCTGTTCCTTTCACCGGCCTTCATGCACGGCTGCCGATCTCTCGAGGGTGGCATGCCAGCAAGTACTGGAGTACTTGTACATGCTTGAAGATTCTGAAGATGACTGGGAAAGGCATACACGGAATTTGGGCCTCCAATGCCGGTACTGACTCTACGAAGGGAGAAGAGATGTAATTAGGGGGCAACGTGCTTCCAGTTGAGGGCCAATTAGTACCAGCACATCTTGTTAGTGCCGTAAACCCCAGTCCGGGGTTGTCGATGGCTTCGGCGGGGTGGAGCCGGTACCTTATAAAGTACTACTACTACTACTACATGTACTAGGTACTACTACTACTCACGAGGGTGGGCTGCTTCCCTGTCAGCAGCTGGTGTACAGGCTCCGTGCTTTTGGACATGGGGAGGGGGGCGCTTGTTGGGAGGAGGGCTTTGGGGTGACGCAGGGAAGCGAGTCACTTTGGGCGGTGGACGAGATGAGCCGAAGAGGTGGTGTAGATGAAGCAGATGGATGACACGGAGGTCTTGTTTACTAGATGTTGCTGCTTGGATATCGGCAACCTGGACGTCTGAATAGTCCCGCCCTGCATCTCGTCTACGAGTAGGTGCCAGCAGCTTCTTGGCGTGCTCCAAGGAACAAGGGACTCCCTGCCCTTGAACAATCGCAATCTGATAGTATGTCACGGCCAGATTCCCGGTTCTCACAGCTTGGCACTTCTTCGAGCGGTCTACCCAAGTCCACAGCAAGATGCAGATACCTTGGTACTACTATCTACTATAAGTAAGTACAAGTCCTCTAGGTTCCTGTAGGAAGACGCAACCATGCATGTCTGGGGACCTTTTGTGCTTTCCAACAGCCGCCTGCTGAAAAGCCGAGGAGCGAGAATCGAATGCTCAGGTACTAGTAGTAACATGAAAACTCGCGCGTCATGCACATCATCGGCTGCCCTTCCTTGGACCTTCCTTTCTGCGCCCAATGAGCGGGCACACATGATCCGGAATGTGCATACAAGTCTGAATCGAGCATGTTGGCTCTAGGGTTCTGGAATCTCCGTTTGCGAGTGGTGGTAGGACTAGGAACATACATGAAGCTACCAACCAACAAGTTCATGCTATCCGCTTGTCTACCACTAACCCTTAGTACTGTACTCTTGATGGACGGGGGGTGGATGGGATTTGCTCATAGTACTATCGGGGCAGCACGAGGCCGTGGGAGTTTCTCTTCGGCTTGCAGTTTGAACAGGCCCAACGTGTGAGAAAGCGGACATGATGAATATTATCTCTCCGAGACATTCTGCCTTCAACTGCAGCGATTGGCCGAGTCGGTGTATCGTTGATAGTATTGCTCGTGCGTCCCATGTCACGGCACGGCTTGTCTCACCGGGGACGGAGCCACAAGTGCATGTATGTAGCTATCTTACCTTATGTACATGTAGTAGCCACGCCCTGACACCACCTGGCAGAGAATTTTGCCCTCTTTGTTCTTTGTTTCTTCAAGGGCGGACATGTGCGTTGCAGCAGAGGCATCAATCTCGTTTGACAAGCCACGCCGATCTCGAGCCGCAGGTCTTTATTCGGGTTTTTTCAGCTCGCTGTTGATCACATGCCGGTGAGGCCCGTGATGGCGGCCAGTCTTCTGGTGAGACACTGCGTCGTTGCGTGTTATCCGTGCTATATATAGAGATTGCGAGTTGAAAGACCGCCATCCCTTGATGAATGCTTCGAATCGGCTATTGTGAGAACGTGCATGTGGGCTCTACTATGACAGCCGGGGCAGTACTTGCTGTGTAGTAAGACCATCATGACATACAACAGAAGCTGCGGTACTCGTTGAAAACGAGTATAAGAATCAAGGTCGTATTTCGTACGGAGTAAATGCGTTCAAGTCGTACTCCGTGCTTGTGTATGACGATGCCCGTCCGTGCCGTTCAACATCCCTTCGCATGCCCAGGAAGCACGTCGAGTCTTTTCTTTGACCAACAGCACCCATCTCATACAAGTCATGGCAGCACCGCGGAGTTTGACAGAAACGGACAACGGCGTTGGCCAAATTGCTCTGTTGCACGCAACACGACGTGTGGAGGACAAGGTAAGGTAGGTATCACACTACCCGTTCGTTCAATGGGAGTCGCCCAATCTGCGTCTTTCTTCGGACGAGGTGGACTTCCGCGCCGGAGCAACTGAAAGTGCGAAAGAGGGTGGCACAGCTTCAAGTCTTGATCACGTCTCTATCAATGGTCTCAGCATGTTCGCTTTGCTAATGGATGGTGTCTGACGAATGGTATCCTTTGGATAAGTGATCTGTACGAAGCAAAGGGGGCGGCCGAAGTGTCGAGCTCGCTTGATTTGATGATTCTGAGACATGCATTTGGCTGGTTTCGCAATCCCATGGCATAAATACAAGCGCTGTGAGGCAACAACCCAGTCTTGCATCAACGTTGTCGCCCTTTTTCTGTATTCAGATTGATTACACGTCATCTTCGAGTGTAAATGGGTAGAACGCCCCTTGTGTCCAACGTGGAAGTCTTATAGTAGTCACCTTCGCCGCTGACATCCAACCGAGAGGCTCATCTCAGCAGTCTGGCACTTACCAGCCCGTCCCTGAATCTGGACAACTCCCCGAGCGTAGACTCAGCTCGTTCCTGAAGAATCTCGCATTGCAAATGAACCACCTTTGCCTCTCTCGCTGCTCTCGGGTCCTCCCTCAGCTGGTCAACCATGGCCACCACGTCCTTGACTCTCGTCACTAGCACCGTTTGAAGCTCCACGAGAACAGAAAGCAACATTGAGGCAGCCGTATTTGTAGGTGCGACGAAAGAGCCAACGCGTATTTCGGGAACCTCAAACTTGGGGTCGTAGTCTGGCGGCAGAGTTGCCACCATAAAGGCACACATCCGGCCATGCTCTGCAAGAGTGTCCATGACGTCGAGCAGACGGAGATGGCACGCCACGACGAGGTTCAGCAGCGCGTGGTCCAGCTTGGGTAGCGGCGTCGTGTGCAAGGAAGTGCGATCCTGGTGTATACAGTCCGGAACGGTGCAGAGGGCGTCGCACTCGGCGGCAGTTGTGCGCTTGTTGAACGAGGCGGATGCGGCCTCGGGATAGAGAGAGGCGAGGTCCTGGGCGTGGTGGAGGAGGCTGTCGAGGGTGGACTGCAGGTCGAAATTGGTCCCCACGGTGTCGGCGTATTCTCTCAGATGCTGCCTTGGGACGTGGTGCATGTCGAGAGATGAGGGGACGGCTTGGAGCATGCGATCAAGGGCAGACAGGAGGCTTGCGAGCCGTTCGGAGAGGGTTTGGGCCGGTGGTTGAGCCTGCCGATGCCGGCCTTGCTCCTGCTGCTGCTGCTGCTGCCCCTGCGGCTGCTCCAAGCTCATGAGATCGAGCCAGTCAAAGCTGATGCCTTGGCTATTGTGATTGTGATTGTGGCTGTGACTGCGGTCATGACTGTGGTTCAAGGGCTCGTAATGGCGGAATGGCCTCGTTGGCGGACTAAAGACACAGGCGACGTTGGCCTTTGCGCAGCGGCTGCAGCAGGGCGAGCCCGGCGATCTGGGACACCGGAGCTTCTTGTCATGGCATCGATCACATGCTTGCCGGAGGTCCATGGCGAATCAGGAAAAGGTCATGATGGTACATGTACGCGACGTGGAGAGAGGGCGAGTGTGGTCAGGTCCGACAAGACGCGGGCAGGGAAGCCGTGGGGAGCCTCCGATAGGGCCATGCTAACCTGAAGGAACTGATGACAACTCAGCCGTGGTTCATGGACGGCGAGATCGATCAGCCTGCATGGTCTGCGCATGACGGTAACGGAGTGAACTATTAGCGATGGACAGCAAGCATGCAATGTTTTATGGTTCGGTAGGTAAGTATGTAAGGCACATGTAGGTGCCAGCACTGTAGCCGAGGTGCCCATTCATCACGATAACCTTCATCAGAGAGTGACAGCTGGAGCATCTGCAACGTTCGGATTAGCGATGCGGGGCTGCTGCAGCCTGTCAGGTTCAGTGGAGCGCCCACTAATCACACCCACTAAACCAGCTGCCGACCCATCAATTACGTCGCCACTGGCAGAGCTGCCCTCGACCTCTCTCGAGGCATCTCGACTCAATCCCCTGTAGCCACGCCACCTCCCAATTTCATCAAATCCCACGATCCCAGAAGCTTCTCCAACTTTCCACCATTCGCCTTCAATCGCTTTTGCTACAAATTGCCCTCCCTGCAGCTTCGCCATGCTGGCGCTCTTCCTCACGACAGACATCCGCACCCTGTCGCTATGTCGTTGATCCCATACCAGCCTCAGGAGGGCCGCGAGATTGTACTGTGAGTTGCTCCCTCTTGGACCCTGGACCTGCACCGAATTGCTGACAGCAGATGCCGGCAGACGACATCGCAATGCCATTGTAGTCCGCGACACCAGCTCGCAGCGGCTGGAGATCCGTGGCCATCCCGAATGCCCGACATGCCACCGCCCGCTGGGGTCGCCGACGGAGCGCCCCTTCGACCACCAGTATGACGTCGATCCCAACCCGTACGTCGACCCGGGCTACTTTCGCATGCTTCGCGCCGGAAGCGTCGAGTCGAACCCCGCCGAACACACACCGTCGAGCCTCATCCGCCGCCTGTTCAGGCCTCCGCCGAGTGCGCGCGGCTCGTCAGCGCGCACGTCGCCCTCTGTAGACGACGAAGCCGAGTTTGTCTCCAGCACGCCGGGCGTGCCGCAGTCCGAAGGAAGCAGGATAAAAAGGGAGGCCTTCAGTCCCAACTATTTCAAGACGTTCTTTGTGGAGGAGAAGGTCCTGGGCAAGGGCGGCAAGGGAGTGGTGCTGCTGGTGCGGCATGAGATTGACGGCTGCCACCTGGGCCACTTTGCCTGCAAGCGAGTTCCCGTTGGCGATGACCATGCGTGGCTCGAAAAGGTGCTGATCGAGGTTGAGCTCCTTGCCAAGCTCTCTCATGTCAACCTTGTTTCGTATCGACATGTCTGGTTGGAGGATGTCAAGTTGACCATGTTTGGGCCCAGCGTGGCCTGCGCCTTCATTCTCCAACAGTACTGCAACGGAGGCGACCTTCACCAATATGTGCTTGGCAATATGCCAAAGGAGGTGACCAAGGAGGAGCTCAAGGAGCGTATTCGCCGGCGCTCGCGAGGTCAGATTGATGTGTCTCGGGACAGCCTTTCGGACAAGGCTAGGCTGCCCGTGGAAGAGATTTACTCCCTGTTCAAGGATATCACGTCCGGCGTGGCATATCTGCATTCGGCAAACTACATCCATCGAGACCTCAAGCCGAGCAACTGCCTCTTGCACCGAGAGGGCGGCAAGTTGCGCTGTCTCATCAGCGACTTTGGCGAAGTCCAGCCGGAGCATGTGGTGAGGAAATCGACTGGCACGACGGGCACCATCTCGTACTGCGCGCCCGAGGTTCTTCGCCTGGACGAGACGGGCCATTATGGAAACTTTACCACCAAGTCCGACATCTTCTCCCTCGGAATGATCCTCTACTTCATGTGCTTTGGCAGGCTCCCCTATGAATCTGCAAACGCCGTTCAGGAGGAGCTGGAAGACGTCGACCAGCTCAGAGCCGAGATTGCTGACTGGACGGGCTTCCAAGATGAGCGGCGCGAGCGGCCGGATCTGCCCTCGAAGCTCTACATGCTGCTCAAGAAGCTGCTTGCGCTCGATCCCGCCGAGAGACCCAGCGCCAACGAGGTTTTGAACGCCATGAAGAGCGAAGCCTACTTTGACGGAATGACCAAAGACCGCAGCGCGAGCCCAGCCGTTGCTGGGCTGCGAGGAAGCAGGGTCCAGAACCTGGACTCACCAGCCGGGCCCAGCACGCCGACGCCAGGTAAGTCTATCTAACCCGCATTCCTGACAGCACTTGATCTTATAGTACAACAGATCCCAGACGTGGCTATCACTCCCGCAGCCTTAGCGTGCCTCAGAGTGATGCCGCCGCCGCCGCCACGTGGCCAGCTGCCGTCCCCCGGGACGACGACCTCTTGCAAGACGATTCTGGCCTCGTCCATGCCGACCCGGAGCCCTCCAACGCGATAGTCAAAAGCCGTAGCCATGACCCGCATGCCCTTGAGCCAGTGGACCAGAGAAACTCTACCCTACAAGCCAACGGCCACGCGCATCCTGTTGAAGGAGGGCCCCTCCTCCTCGCACCGCCTCCGCAGCAGTTCTCCGCGATACCGCATGGAGCAGGCCTTTTCCTGATGCGCTTCTGCGCCGTCACAGGCGTCACCCCAGACACCGTAAAGTACCTCGGCCGCCTCGGCTTGTTCCTCGTCAAGCTCGCCACCCTGGTCCGGCCATGCTGGCCCTACATGACCACGCTCGAGGTCGGCGGGCCCCTGGTGCTGCTCGCCGTGCTGGACCTGGGGCTCCCGACGAGCGAGCGCAACAGCGCCGCCTCCTCCTCCGTCGCCACCATCCGCACCACCGGCAATGTCGCGCTTGGTCGGCGGCGCCCGAGCCACGGCGAGCTGGCGACGAGCCTGTTCCGCCAGACGGGCGTGGGGACGAGGCTCTTGTTCCTGGTGCTGCATCTGGCTGTCGTCTGGGAGGCTGCTCGCCGGGAGGCGCTTTGCGTTGCTGTTCCGCGTGATGAGTGGGATGGCTGGTAAAACTTTTATTCCTTTTTTTTTGATCCCGTCTCGAACAGGGATCATCTCATTCATAACTTGTAATTGTAACAGAGGGAAAAAGGACAAAGTGAGTGAACATGGGCACAAAAAAGCACGATGGGTAGGTTTGATGTGAAACTGATTGCCGACTACCGGACACAATAGATTTAGCCAACAAATGAGATATCCATATACTCCAACAAGAGATTGAAAAACATTCAGAAAGATCCACAGACCTCGAGGCGACCATTGGAAGCCGCTCACGGAACCTCAAGACTACGGGGGCATGGCACAGACAGCGCTGGCAAGCCCTACATTTTCATCGCCCCCTTTACCCCAAACCTCCTCCTCCTTGCCATCTCAACACTAGCCAAAGACTCACCACTCTGCGTCCAATTACCCACACTCTCTCCTCCTCTTAAAGACGACTCGGCAGCAGCAGGATTGAGCCTCCTCCCACCTGTAATGCTGCCAAATCCGAAATCGGGTTGCCCGCCCAAACTGCCAAAGATGTCGCCAATGTAGTTTGAGGGCGCGATGCCCCGCGCAAAGGTGCAGTCCCAGTCGTCGAGGATGCCGCGGACGACTTCGATGCCCGCGGCGTAGAGGTTGGCGATGGCGATGTGGAACCCGTTCTGGTCTGTGTGCGTGAGGTGTTCCCAGTCGGAGCGGGAGGGGGGAGGACGGTCAAAGTTGGAGCCTGTGCTGTGAGTTAGGTGGGGGGGTTGCTATATGATCCTGGTAATGTAGACGAAAGATTTATGTGCTGATGCTACCTACACGTGCAAGTGTAGGTAGGAATACATCTTGGTACGTGGCGAGGTCTATGTGGAAGTTGATATAAAGGGGCAACAGTAGACTCACCTGTCCGCATGGCAATGACACGACTGAAATCAACCAGCCCCTCAATCGCCGCCCGCACCAGCACCTCCAGCGTCGCATTGTCCTCCTGCGCGCTCATGCAATACACGCCCGTCCCATTGGTCCACAGGGCCGTCGTGTTCTCAAACGCTTGGGCAAGCCGGCCTCCTGAGTAGTAGACGTCGCTCGTGGCGCTGTCACACTTGACCACGCTGGGGGGCATCACGGCCGTGCTGTACGACGAGCCCATGTCTGAGTACAGGAGACGGTATCTTTGCGGCTCGCGGTCGTCTCGGAGCTGCGCCCGTTGGGCAAAGGCATGAGCGGCGTCACGCAGGTCCGTGTTGAGCTCAAAGACTTCGGTGCCGTATGTGATGCAAGGATATTCAAAGGGATGGGCGCGGCCATAGGGGATGTAGCCCGTGAGCCAGTCGTCAGGCAGAGATCGAGAGTCGATTTCGTATTGGAGAGCAACCTGGACGGCATACCGAGCAAATGCCGCGCTGCCAATGGTCGCGTACCGAGGATTGACACCTGCGATACCGGCAAGGAGAAAGTACGTCTGCGTCAAGTTGAAGCTGCCGGAGAGGACGAGGGCGGTCATGGAGACGGCCGAGTTGATTTCGCCCTCGCTGACGGTCAGCTGGCAGACGCTGCCTGTTTCCGTACAAAAAACCCGCGGGAAGAGCATGGAGAGGCCCGGAGTGGCGATGGCTTGCGACGTGAGGGTTCCCAGGCCGGACTGGGGAAAGTTATTGTACCATACCTGGGCTTCAGGCTCGAACTGAGCATATACTGTTAGTTGAGAAGGACTAGAGATGGATTTGGACCGTGAATGACAGGGCTAAAACGCGGAGACTACATACCATAGATACAATCATCACCTTTGGTGATATTATATCAGCGGCAGGAGGCTGGGCATTGGCAGCCAGAACAAAGGCCGTCGCTGTGAGAACCATGGCCGGGCACAACGTGAGAAACATCGTGACAGCGTAAGCAACCCGGTCGATGCCTGAGTTGGAGAAGCACAAGCCCATCCATAAAGCCGGG
Organism: Trichoderma citrinoviride; assembly: GCF_003025115.1. Taxonomy (NCBI): domain Eukaryota; kingdom Fungi; phylum Ascomycota; class Sordariomycetes; order Hypocreales; family Hypocreaceae; genus Trichoderma; species Trichoderma citrinoviride. The sequence goes on along the minus strand of NW_020194716.1, from coordinate 974,776 downwards.
CGGGATATCGGACGGCATGGACTTATACTTTAGACTTTGAAGCTTAAAGTCAGACTCATAGTGAATAAGCTTCGACTTCAGCAGCAGTGATATGAAGATGCCGTGTCTTGTGTAATGCCGATATCCGCGAGCTTCACTCGGCTTGCTTTTGTTTCCAACAGCTCCATTGTTCACCACCCAGGCTGGGGGCAAGTCCCGAGGGCCCGGATCATGATGGACGGCTCATCTGGTTTGGCAGCATTCTACCGAGAATGACTGAAACAAGGTCGATGCTTTTGAAACATGCATAGGAAGGGCAGCCGAAGGTATGCTGCCTCTGTGCAGTGTTGTATCTTCCAAGAGCGGTTCGGGGTGCAATTTTGCTGCCTGGCCACTTACTTCTTTGCTTGAATCATGTCTGTAGCGCTGTTTGCCTGGAACTCCATGTAGATAGCGTTAAGACTCCTCTTCACAGTGAGTGTGATGAGACGTGCGAGCAAACAGAGCATCTTTACCCGTAGATCAGTCTCAGTCTAGGAAGCTTGCTTAACCAAGATAAGGACCTGTAGACGAAGCTGCTCACAATGACCAGCTGAAGACGCCTAGAATGATAGAAATGCAGACAACAGCCAAAGTTTGGCTCGGATCAGCCGCCGAAGAGAGACCATAAGACCATCACGTCTCAGCTGAAGCCGGTCAGTGACTCTGCGACAGCGCCTGTTGGAAAGCAAACCCGGGAAATCAACATGCTCTACAGATAAGCGGCTGCCGCAATGCAGAGCCGGCTGCAATCGTGAGAAGCTGGGAGATGGGAGTCGGGGCTCTTTGTTCGTTGCCATTGTGCTGTGTAACCATATGGGGGCGTGATCTAGCGACTGTCTCGGGGGAGAAGCGATTGAGATCCAGCGAGAGGCCGCAATCGACAGGACACGGCTACTCTCATTGGCTCCCCGCGGAGGATGTCCACTGTGCTCGGTATTCGGAGACTGCTGTGGTGAACGGCATATGCAATTGCGCGCCCAGACCGCCCGTCAGCGTGGCAGAGCGTTGATGTTACTGGCCCTTTGGGAAGCCTCATAACAATGCCTTTGCGGGCTGGGTTTGCTGCGACATGTATATTCTCAAAAGGAGAGCTCCGGTGTCTTCCGCATCTTCTCGTCTCCCACACGGCGAGGCATGATGACATGCTCATCTGCCCGTTTTCGGGCTGGGCGCTGTGCCTCGGAGATGTGCGGAGGGCTGTGTAAGCGCCAAGCAGCTTGGCTGTGGTGTCGTGATTCCCCTATGGAGTGACCCGGGATGATCCATATTGGCTTCTGTTGGTCCATGCACTGTGATTTCTAGCTGTTGAAACCAGGGAACAAAGGCTGTCGAGCGACTTCAAGATTTTGCGTCTTTCTCATCTTCCTCTTTCTTTCCCCTTCGTCCTCGACTGTCCCAACACAATGGAACAAGCTGCTCCTGATAGAAACGCGCGGAGCTTCGGACAATTGGCCCAGCGGGATGGCGTTTTGGTGTAGTTGGTGTCGTTAGCTCAACATTGATGTGCTCGATCGGCGGGAGGATCCAATCGTATCGAGGCGTCGCTGTCGAAAGACAAAGGCGCCAGAAATCCGGGTCTCCCTGGTGGGCGGCCCTAATGGCAAGCCACGCCGCGGCGGGCTGACGGCTTTGCGCCTTCTTTCATTCAGACCGATGGGGCACTGCAAGGCTCGAGTGATCACAAGTCGCTACTCGGGAGTCTGTATGGAGTACTCCATATTAGCAGAACAGACATGTGGAGTTGCGAAAGTCTATCCCGGCCAAGAGTGTGGAACGGCCTGCCTGCTGTCTCCCCAGTGGCTCGGATGACTCCACGAGAACCGGTGGTACCGGCACTCACTCTGCACGAAAGGACCCAATGGAAACACCACGAGTGTCGTTCGAAAGATGGCTTGGACTGCGTGAGAACGCCTTTGTCGATACGATTGTGGCCGAGGGCCGCCGGCAATGTGGAAGAAGCCGTCTCGCTGATGCTAAACAAGCCGAAGCCGATTGGGGGCCAAATAGCTCGATTGTCTGGCTCCATTTCAGATCGACTCCGCGAACCTGTTCGTAGGGCTTGCTATCGTCTAGACAATCGTCGTCATCTGATACTATATGTATGGAGTCTTTGATGATTGACACTCGCCGAGATAAGTATCGACAGGACTCTCGGAAGGATTCGCAGGGCAGTCAAGCCGCAGCATCTTTGATTGGGCTGAGTGGCCATTGACTGCGAGACCCGACTTTTGTCCTCGATGGATTGGCTGAGAACGGGCCTGCCAAGATCAAGAGGGACTGCTTGTGTATGGAGTTCCTTTCGCGGTTGACGTGCCCGAGTGGAGAGAGCCGGCAGCCGAAGACGCGGCCCTCTCCTGTCGTTCGATGTCACAGTTTGTTGGCCATCTCGATGCTGCGGGATGCTTCTGACGAAGGAAGATCCTGGAAGCTGCAGGGCGCTGTAATTCCGTGGTTAGGAGGACGACAGGGTATTGAGATGGTAATAGGAATGGCGAGAGATGGAGAGAAGCATGAATGATCCCCATCGCTGGAGGTTCGTCAATCTGAATCCTTGCAGCCTCACTCCAGCAGCGGCTTGGCATCTGTCACTCAGTGGCGGCTTAAGCTGCTTAGTGGCTTCGCAGCGCCTGACTCGCCTAAGCTCCAGCGGGCTTAGCTCCCTGTGGCGGCCTGCCCGGCCCCGGCGCCGCAGCGTGGAGCGCTGTAAATCCCCCCCATGGCGTCGCCTGCCTCATCAGAGGGTGGATCCCGGGGCGGACCTCGAAGAAAAAAGAGACAGCAGGGCCTGGGGTCACCATTTATTATTGCTGGCGGTCCCCATCGCCATCACATGGGATTCGCAACTCCCCGCTGCCGACAACAGCGTCAAGAGATGCCCTCGGAGGAACCCGGCCCTGCCATCTGGGCTCCCGCACATGGACGACGAACTCATCACGCCCGTCTCGCCGACGCGCCACCATGACCATGTCAATGTCGATGTCGATGCCGAGGCCGGCAAGCAGGCGACGCAGCTGGTCGCCGAGCTCGAGGCGGAGGGGCCGCTGCCGGCAAACAACTTCGCCTTCACCCCGTCGCAGTTGCACAGGCTGCTGAAGCAGAGGAGTCTTGCAGCTCTTGAGGCCTTTGGCGGGCTCAGCGGCCTTGTCCTGGGTCTGCGGACGGACATTGGCGCGGGTCTCAGCGCTGACGAGGCCAATCTCGATGGCACAATCACTTTCGACGAGGCCGTTGCCGCGGCTCGTGAGCATCGTCAGCCGGTTCTCTCCCCCGTTGAGGAGCCGGTCGCTGTTCCAGGCTTGGCTTTCCCGAGAAGCGAAGCACATCATCAGTTCGTCGATAGGAGACGCATCTTTGGCGCCAACCGACTGCCTCGACGCCGGCAAAAGTCGTTTCTCAAGCTCATGTGGATTGCCTTCAACGACAAGCTCATTATCCTGCTTACCGTCTCGGCCTGTATATCCCTTGCCATCGGCCTTTACCAGTCTCTCACAGCCGACGAGGACACATCGAACATCGAGTGGGTAGACGGGGTGACGGTGGTGGCCGCCATCGTCGTCATCGTCCTTGCCAGCGCCGCCACCGACTGGCAAAAGAACCACCGGTTCGAGAAGCTTAACGAGCGACAGCAGCAGCGTGAAGTGACGGTCCTCCGCTCCGGCAGGATCCAGCAGATTTCTATATACGATGTCATGGTGGGGGACGTCCTGCATATCGAGGCCGGCGAGGTCGTGGCCGCCGACGGTGTGCTGATCGAGGGGTCCAGCTTATACATCGATGAGTCGTCCATCACGGGGGAGACTCAGCTGGTCCGCAAGACGGCTTCGACGGACCGCAGTCGCTCTCGAGCTGTCCAACCAGATCCCTTCATCTTCAGCGGCACCACAGTCTGTCGCGGCGTTGGCCGCTTTCTGGTCCTTTCAGTTGGAGAATACTCGAACCACGGGATGACGCTCATGTCGTTGCGAGAGGACGTGGAGGAGACGCCTCTCCAGGCGAAACTGGGCAGGCTGGGTAAGCAGCTCATCCTGTTTGGTGCCGTTGCTGGCGCCGTCTACTTTTTCATCCTCTTTATCCGGTTCCTCGTTCGACTTCCTCAGTACAAGCATGCCCGGCCAACCCAGAAGGCCGAGGCCTTTCTTCATATCGTCATGCTTGCCGTCACTATCGTAGTCATCACCGTTCCAGAGGGCCTGGCGCTCAACGTCACCATCGCCCTTGCGTTTGCAACCACGAGAATGCTCAAGGACCACAACCTCGTTCGTCTTATTCGGTCGTGTGAGATCATGGGCAATGCCACGTCCATCTGCTCGGACAAAACAGGTACTCTGACCCAGAACAAGATGGCCGTGGTTGCCGGCCGCGTCGGGCTTGAAAGCGGCTTCGAGGAGTTCGAGATCCCCGTTACTGGTGCGAGCTCCAGTGGTTCCTCTTCGGTGGTGAAGCTTCCCTCGGCCAGGCAATTCATGTCGACCGTCTCTCCTCAAGTCGAGAGGTTGATCAAGGAAAGCATAGCCCTCAATTCCACCGCCTTTGAGAGAGATGACTCTGCAGGAGCCGAGTTCGTTGGATCCAGCACCGAGACGGCTCTGCTCAAATTTGGTCGAGATCACTTGGGCATGGGAAGGCTCGGGGAAGAACGAGCCAACACCCCGGTCGTTACCATGCTTCCGTTTGATTCTGCGCGGAAATGGATGGCCGTCTTGCTCAAGCTGCCCAACGGCAGATACCGGCTGTTGGTTAAAGGAGCTGCTGAAATAGTGTTTGAGTACTGTGCCTTTATAGTGTCCGACCCGACGTACCAAGTCACCATTGCCCGGCTCGAGGAACCGGACAGGGCGAGCTTTCGCAAAACGATCCACGACTATGCGGTCAACATGCTTCGCCCGGTTGCTATCAGCTTCCGCGACTTTGACGAGAACGAGGTATTCGAGCACCCAGACGACGATCCGGCCTCTATCAACCTGGAATGGCTAGCTTCGGGCATGGTCTTCATCGGCTTCTTTGGGATTCGCGATCCGCTTCGGCCGGAAGTCGTTGGCTCCGTCCGCAAGTGTCAAGATGCCGGCGTCTTCGTGCGCATGGTCACTGGCGACAACTTCCTCACTGCAAAGGCTATAGCAGCAGAATGTGGCATATACACCCCTGGCGGCGTTGCCATGGACGGGGCAACTTTCAGGAGGCTGACGCCCTCACAGCGTGATGCCATCATCCCCCGCCTGCAGGTGCTGGCGAGGTCCAGTCCCGAGGATAAGCTGCTGCTCGTAACACGCCTGCGAGAGATGAGGGAGACGGTGGCCGTCACTGGCGACGGAACAAATGATGCGCTTGCTCTCAAGGCGGCTGATGTCGGCTTTGCCATGGGTCTGCAGGGCACCGAGGTGGCCAAGGAAGCTGCTTCCATCATTCTTCTTGACGACAACTTTGCATCCATAGTCAGGGCCCTGAGCTGGGGCCGGACAGTCAACGATGCCGTCAAGAAGTTTATTCAGGTAAGAGCATACTCCTTGTTGATCTCTGAGCCTCTATTCAAGGTCACGGCTGACCATCTTGCAGTTTCAATTTACCATCAACATCACCGCAGGCATCACCACAATCATATCAGAACTCATTGGTGATTCGATATTCACCGTTGTACAGCTACTCTGGATCAACCTCATCATGGACATCTTCGCCTCTCTCGCGTTTGCTACCGACCATCCCTCACCGGATTTCCTGATGCGGAAACCCGAGCCTCGCAATACGCCGATTGTGAGCATCACCATGTGGAAGATGATCGCCGGTCAATCCATTTACCAGCTGTTGGTTGTGTTTTTAGTGCACTATGTGGGCTGGGATCTATTTAATCCGGGCACTGAGCATGAAATCGAAAAGCTGCAGACGCTTGTGTTCAACATTTATGTTTGGATGCAGTTCTTCAACCAGCACAACTGCCGGCGAGTGGACAACAAATTAGATATCTGGTACCAAGGGATTCTCAAGAATCCGTGGTTCATTGGCGTACAGCTTCTGACGATCCTCGGCCAGTTCCTCATCATCTTTAAGGGAGGCGAAGCTTTTGATACGAAGCCGTTGACGGGAGCTCAGTGGGGATGGAGCCTCTTGTTTGGCAGCCTGACGATTCCGCTCGGTGCCCTCATCCGTCAAGTGCCTGATGGGTTGGTCTTGGAGTTGTTCCGCCTCGTGAAGAAGCTCTTCCTTTTCATCACTACTCCAATTCGGAATATCTGGGCGTTGATTTTTGCCAGAAGAGAAGCGAGGCCCGGTGATGCCTCTCAAGAAGAGCTGGGATCTGTAGACACCTCGGCCGTTTTATCCAGCAACACTTTGGTCCACCAGAAGGACTCGTCGGCAAACCGAATCACTTCAGACACCGAGTCACAACCTACCATCAACGACAACGGAAGCAGTAGTGTACTTGAAAACTCTGCAACAGCTTCCATGTCCGAAAAGATGGAGATTGACCTGCAAGCGCTGATTGACGCCGCGAAACTGGGCCGACTGGCGGACAAGGAGATGTTCGAGATTCACCCACGCACGCTGAAGAACGATCCAATCCTCACACCACGGTCAGACTTGAACATTCCGCCAAGTCAAGACCCGTATATCCTCCGATACTTTATCAGGACCAAGAGGGGCGATGCCCGCGGCTCCATCAGCAGATCATCGGTTCGCAGGCCTACGGTGCCTGCTCGGGCTACCTGGGTTGAGCCGAGGCGACCGGCTCCTGCTAGAACCAGACAGCAGCAGCAGCCGAATCGACGGGACTGGATCTCTTGGGAGGGGTTGCTCAGGTCGAAGAGGCGATGAAAGGTTGTGGACTGCCCGCCCTCTTACACATTGGGCTTTTACACCGTTTTGCTCTCGGTTTTTTTTTTTTTTTTTTTTTTTCACTTAATCCTTCCCTTGGTCATGTTGAACTGAGGGGTTATGATTTGACGCATCTTCTTATTTTCCCCCTTTTTTTGCTGCTCAATGAGCTTGAATCAACCGGCGCCGGCGAAACGATCATAGGCATACACTATTACACACCCATACATATATACATGTCTTGGCAAACGGACGTTGGAAATGGGCGAATTGCATTGCTATATGCTACTCCGGAATACATATAATGTCTTTCTCTCTCCCCCCTGTTACGTTCTAGATTTACGATTGAAATGGGAAGGATGAGGTTGGAAAGGAAAGTTCTCATGAAAGGACGATATATATATATATACATATTCTGGGTGTGTTACACATTGGCATTGGGGGATGTCAATAGAGGTTATCGGGATGTCAACGTTTATCAAGAGTGTACACGATGTTATTTCACGGATTCCAAGAATATAATATATCCTGACTTGATATTTTGACTACATGCATTCATTCTGTCTAGCTAAATCGCCTTATGCGTTGAAATGGGAACGTAAATAATTTGGCATTGAAAAAGGTAAGGGGAAGCAAGTTCAAAATCAAGACTTCTCCCCGCCATGCCAATCCCCCTTACTAACAAGATGTCTGAACGAGCCCCTCGCCTTCATCAGCTCCTCGTAGCTCCCCTCCTCCACTTTCACGCCCCCATCAATCACAACGATGTTGTCGCATATCCGCATCATCTCAGGCGTGTGCGTAACCATGACAATCGCCATCTCCCCCTCCGGCTCCGTCGTCGTCGTCGTCGTCCTCGCCCTAGCCACGAGCTCTGAAATCGTCCCCCTAATCATTCCCGAACACTCCGCGTCGAGCGCGCTCGTCGGCTCATCCAGGACCAAGAGCCGCGGCTGGCGGACAAGCGCGCGGGCGATGCTCAGGCGCTGCGCCTGGCCCCCTGAAAGAGCGATGCCGCCTTCGCCGATGGGGGTGGCGTACCCCTGGGGCAGGGAGACGATGAAGTCGTGGATGCCGGCTGCTTTGGCGGCGGCGTGGGTGTTGTTGCGGAGGGGGGAGGAGGGGGGGAGGCCGTAGGCGATGTTCTCGGTGATGGAGGTGGGGAAGAGGTGCGGCGTTTGCGAGACGTAGGCCATGTGGGAGCGGAGATGGTGCGTGTTGAGGGCGGAAGAAGGGACGCCGGCGTATGTGAGCGAGGATGCTGTGTCGTTTGAAGGGCGGTAGAGACCCATGAGGAGGGATATAAGGGTGGATTTGCCAGAGCCGGAGGAGCCGACGACGGCGGTGCAGCTCCCGGGCGTAATGTCAAAGGATATTCCGCGGAGAACTTGCGCGTTGGGAGACTGGGAGTACGCAAATTCCACGTCCCTGAGCTGAATGGGCAAAGGGTTCGAGATCTTTGTTCTTCCTTGGCCTTCTTCTTCGGGTTCGATGGGCATCGTCACGTAACCTAGCAGCCGTACCGCGGTTGCTTGGGCCATTGTCAGCTGAGGCATGCCATCCAAAGCACCGGCCGACATGCCGATACTGAACAGCAGCAGGTTGATGACCTGCAGCATCTGCGTGAGAGTCACGCCGTCACTGCGAGTCAGTAGCACCGTAGCATAATAGAACACCAGCGCCGTCATGGGGAAGCTCATGGACTCGTATAGCCCAAACAATCCGCAAGTATAACCTGCCCTCCGCTTACCCAGGCCGAGGACATGCGTAATCAGTTTCTGGTACTTTGCACTGAAATATTTCTCAAGGTTCAGTGCTCGCACGACACGGATGTTGACAAAGGTCTCATTGAGAAGCGCGCCGGCATCTGTCGCCCCCTGGTTGCATCTCGTTTCCCACTTTTCGCTGAGAACGGCGTATCCCTTGACGGCTCCCGCGATCAGGGGCAAGGGTGAGAGGGCGACAAGTGTGAGCTTCCAGGATACTGTAAGCGCCCATATCACAGATATCGAGATCATGCCAAAAGCACTAATGAAGAGGGGAATGAATCGCCCGACAATGTTTCGCGTCTCTTCCGAGTCCCTGTCAAGACATTCATTGATTCGACTAGCCGAGTTCGCTTCCTTGTCAAACCACGACTTGGGCTGCTGCAGGATTTTCTTCAGAGCCTCCAAGCGAAGAGCAGTCACCCAAGACTGGCCGGTTCTCTCGAGCATGTAGTGGCCAAAAGCAGTGGAAGTACCATCAAGGATTCCTGTAGCCATCAGATACAATGCCCACTTCTTCGCTTCAGCCGCCCTGTTGTCTGGAAGCCACAGCACCCCGAACAGCTGTGAGAGACAGAATGAAAACATGGGCGTTGCCGCAGCACTGATGATGCACACCACGATCCCGGTGATAAAAATTGCTCGATCGGATGCCGTGAGAGTTGGCCAAACAGTACCTAGTGTGGATAGCAGGGTGCTCGGCTTGGAGGTTCCGTTGTTCCTGATGATCTCCTCGTCCATGGTTGGGGGTTCACGGCCGGCAGCGAGGCGCAGGCCAGGGATATCCTCTCGGCGTTCCGCTTTGCCAAAGACATAGAATAGGTCATCTGTGTTGTATCCTGAATCGTCAAAGAGATCTATCTTGTAGTAGTCGCTGTCTGGAGAAGGCGTGCGACCAGGCTCCGGGGCACTGCATCTGCGAGGTGATTCCAGTAACTCGTCAGTGGAGTTGGAAGACTTTCTCTTCTCAGCTTCGCAAAAAGATCCGAATCTGCCAGGTTTCCTGGGCTCTCCTTCGACATCGGAGCCTTCCCATATCTGCTTCTTCCTCATTTCCAAGGCAACCGCTGTGCCAGCTCCCAGCGCCTTATACTGAGAGAACCGTTTCCGGGCAGGGTCTGCCATGTCGCTGTTGAGCTCTTTAAGCGGAAAACTCGTTATGGATTGTGTCTTGTTATGGGAGAGTTCGGACATCGCCGAGGTTCTACGGCTGGTCGAGCTGAGCAAACCATGTGCGGTTCGTTCCATCTGAATCGGTATAGCAGACCTTGCTTCGACGGGAGCCAGGCGAGATAAAGTTGCGAATGGCCCCGATGAAAGCGTGTCCAGCTCTTTCCGTAACCCTTGTTGCACCAGAGAAGCGTTCTCCATGACGTAGACATAGTCTTCATCTTCGACTTGATCAATATCATGTGTGATGATGATGGTGGTTTTTTCTCGGCGCCACTCCCTGATAGCATCAATCACCAGGCCCCGGTTAATCTGATCCAGACTGCTCGTCACTTCATCAAGAATCAGGACAGTCGGATCTCGAACTCTTGCCCGAGCAAGTGCAAGTCTCTGTATTTGGCCCCCACTCAGCTGAATTCCAGTTGGACCGATGCGTGTTTCGATACCTTCGGGAAGGCTGCTAATTGTGGACTGTAGTAATGCAAATTCGCAAGCAGATGCAACATCTTCTTTAGATACCTTTTCCGGGTCGCCGAGGCTAATGGCAACATTGTTGAAGACACTATTGTCAAACAAGACGCTCAACTGCTGAATGAGAGTAACATTGGATCGAACCCAATCGGCATCCAGAGTCGTCAAGGGATGCCCATCTAAGCAGACAATCCCCGACGAAGGATTGTAGAATTGGGCAATAAGATTTCCGATGGTGCTCTTCCCAGATCCGCTTCTTCCCACAATAAAGGTGAGCTGGCCTGGCAAGAAGGACAAGGATGATCTATTGAGGACCGTCTTTGTGGGATTCGACGGATAGGCGAATGTGACCTGCGGGAGACTATCGTCAGTATTCATAACAGGAAGTTGGCACTAGATTATACAAACATCAACCAAGTCCACCTTTCCGACACAGGCCTCCGGCCGGATCTGGCCCCTTTCCGTATTGGCCGCCTCGTCATCACGCTTGTTCGATAAGGATGAAAGGAATGACCCTGCTGACATGCCTTTTGACAGAACCAGCCAGTGTGGGAGTAAAGCCTCGACTCCCTGGAATGCCGAAAGGGTTGCGAAAAAGGTAGTGATGACATGGCCAGGGCTCAGTCCTTGGTCGACGAGGATGGTGCCGTACCAGAAGGCCGCGACGAACATGCCAATGACCCAGAAGGCGACATAGCCCATCTGAAAGCAATTGCACTTGGCTTGGACGAGATATTGGTTGCTAGCCAGCTTGGTTGCCTCGTAATACTGCCCGAGCTCACGATCGACTCCGTTGAAGATTTTGACAATCTCGATTGCTTTTATAGAAGAGGTAGCAAACTTTGACGCGGTCTCTTGATGATGCTTCTGAGCTTGGATTGCCGGGTCCAGCCGGTGAGTTGCCAGCGACATGACGACCATGGAAATTGGTAGGGTTGCGACGAGAACCAGAGTGAGCTTCCAGGAATAAGACAAGGCGATAGCGAGCGAAGCGATGGAAACAATCAGATCTGTGACCAGCAATCCGAGAACCTGAGACGTCGCCAGTTGAAGCTCCCGAGTCTGACTACTTTGCAGTTAGCATCTGCTCTTGCGCTTGACAGCATGGAGGGTCGTAAACTTGCGTCTGTATTCTGACCAGCAGACTAGAGATGCCCTGGTCTAACGAGTCGTACCATGACATCTCCTTGGACAACAGACTTTCAAAGATTTCTTTTCGAGCACAGTTGGCTTGCAGTTCGCCGAAAATGACCCATAGCAATAGGAGTGCCGTAGTTGCGAGCCAATTGGCAGCCCCCATGCCCAGCAGGACCAGAGCCCAGCGAGCTACGTTGCTCAGAGTCTCACTGCCAGAACCATGGCCAGCCCCAAAGTCGGAGACAGCGTCGAAGATTTTGCCCAAGACCACAGATAGAACTGATTTGACCGAGGCAAATGCGGCAGACGCAACCAGAGCCGCAAGTAGCGACGCCGTGTGATTCCATCTCGTAAAGGAGAAGAGGTGCTTGAAAGAGGAGCGTTGGGGCTTAGACTTGGATTCGGTGGCTTGAGAAGTGCTGGAGGGATTAGCATCAAGTAAAAGTGTCGAATTGATCGTCGAGACCGGTGCAAACGCCGTCTCTTTATCTTTTGAAGCCATCACATGGAGGTCTCGGGAGCAGCTGGATAGAGAAGCATTGGATCCTTGGCACAAGGAAGGCGAAGAGGTTGGAGATATCACGAAGGGAAAGTAAAAAAGCCATGATTTTCAGAGCCAATAGAGATGGATTTGTCTGTCGCCATGAAGTGACTTGAAGATGAGAAGATGATCCAACATGGATCAGCCTGTATGAGGACAATGCAGAGAGTCGGCATCGTTGTGGGGAAGTGAAGCTTGAAGGCGCCATTGTTCGGCCTCCAGCTTGATATTGTTCGCGAGAGGCGACTGACAACCAACGCCGCCACCACAGAGGAGACGGGCCACGCAGGAATGTCAGCTGTATATATTTGAGATGCAAAACAGCTGTTGGACAAGGCGAAAGGTCGCCGCAGGGATTCGATCTGGAGCAGTTGCCTCACTCGAGTCTGTGCTGCTGCCACATCGTCGCATTGCCATCGTCACCGATTGAACAGCAGTGCCTTGCATCTCCAGCCCTCTTCATCGATCCCACATTCCAAAGGCGCATAGCGGACCAAGCGCTCGTGGAGGAACAAGCCTCAGCGGCAGCGTCCATCCATGAAGGCTACAATATGAACGCCAGACCATCCGGCGGATCGGAGAGCTGTCGTCGGACTCCGGGAATCGGTACGATATCCGCCGTCAGCAGCACCGAGTCATACGATCTCACATTGATTGGCCACGTGTGTTGGGAGAAAAGAGGACTGAGGCAACAGAGGCAAAATGAGTGCAGTTGGGAGATCGGATGGTTGCTCGAACGGACAAGAAGGTTCAGGAACGAACTACTTACTGTGCGAGCAGCACAGTCATGCTATGTCGCACACACTGTCCTGACCTCATCATGCCCCTCCATAAGTACCTACTTGCCTATGACTTGCAGCCCCACGCTCGAGATTTTGGATTTTGCGATAACACTTTGAGCTCTACCAACTTGGATATCGCGATACAAACAATCTACAGCATTCAACAACAACCGCCACAATGGATCCCTTAGAGAGCATGTCGACCGGAGGTCCTCTGCCCAAGGACTTCAACGCCGAAGATGCCGGCAACATGGAGGATGTGCGTCTATCTTCCCGTTAAGCAATGGAGCTGTTGTTACGCCATGGAGCTGTGAAGCATGCAAGGCATTTCGCTGACACAAGACCCTTGGGTTCTACTTGACAGATGGAAAAGCAATTTGCCGTCAAAGGTACGACATAGGACCACAATCCCCGACGAGTGAATGAATCCCGCCTAACGCGCAAGTAGTCGTGCAGCACATGGCCACCTACTGGTCCATCCTCGAAAAGGTCAAGGGCTCGAGCCTGCGACTGACCAAGATCGACGACGAGATCTACGAGCACCTCAAGGAGGCCTTCCCCGAGTTCGACCCCGCGGCCACGATTGACGAGGACCAGATGAAGAGCAAGACGGGCAAGGAGAGGTGGCGCGAGTTCATGATGAAGTACGAGAAGAAGGTGGACGACTACAACTTTGGCACCATGGTGCGCAACAATGCCAAGGCCGAGTACGAGCAGGACACGACCATCTTTGGTAAGCCTTATTCGGCTACAATACTACGGTTATTCGTTGGCTGACGTTGAAACAGTCCCCAGGATGCAGTTCTATGCCATTGAGATTGCTCGGTACGTTTTGCATCTACTTGTGACGATGAGAGCTTTCACTGACCTTGCACACAGAAACAAGAACGGCCTCAACGACTGGATATACGAAAAGGCGCAGGCCGAAAAGGCTCAGGAGGAGAAGAAGTAAATACCCCAATCTAGCAGAAATAAAAGTCAGGCGTCTATCATACTATGCCGCATGCCTACATCGGTGAACCAGTGGGGATTCACTTAACAGACATGATATGCTTCAGGTGTGCGGTTGCGAACCTACAGCTGCATGGCTATCCTTCGCGAGAAGGACAAACAACAGAGGAAAGGAAATCATCAAACGTGTCCAATTTGGAAGGTCGTGGAAATATGGGTACATAAAGTTCTGGATTCAGATACGTCTTCCTGATATTAATGTTTCTTCAAGGTAAGGTAGCTTGCCTTTCTTCTCCCATGTGCTACTTGCTTGTCACTTGTCCCCATGCCGTATCCGTGCCAACGCCCGTTTGTCGCCTGGCAAACTGATGCCAGCTGCCCAGGCATCAGCGTCGTCAAAACAAAGCCGCGAGTGACAGTACGTCTGCCCCAAATTATAACAACCCACAACTTTACCCCCATCCAGATAGTGATTCTTGTCTCTTCCTACAACCCAAGGAAGAAGGGAAAGATACAACAGCCGATGCGCCTCGCCTCATCGTTCAAGGCAGATCTCGTGATACTTACTCCCGGGAATTACATCATGGATCAAACATCCTGGCTCGATCTCTCACTCTCCCCAGACGGCGAAGTCATTCCCATCCCGCCCTCACCACCTCAGTCTCCCCGTAAGTCACCCTCATTTCAAACCCCTCTCTCTGGATGCATACATCTCTCATTTCATACCAGGAGGCACACAAATCACTGACTTTTCCCCAACAGCAAGCGTCAGCCCGCCCAAACTCACCCGCTCAAAGTCCCTCATCGAGCGAGCCACAAGCAGAGCCTCACAACATTCCCCATCCCCCAACGTCTCCAGCAACACCGACGACCACCATCACCATCAGCAGCTCTCCGGTCGTCCTAGTCTCCCGCCGTGGGATCGCACCGTGGACGTCGTCTACCACAAGTACGCGCATGGAGAAGCAGGCAGACCGGAGGAGGACAGGAAAACCATTGCCGTAAAGGTGCTGACGAACAAGTTCTTTGCGCTGCATAAGAGGAACAACAACAAGTCGAAAGGAGGCAGCAGCGGCGACGTAATAAAGCCTCGGGAACGTACCTAGCAGAGACTCCCTGAGCATGTTCGCCGCCGTATCCTTGAGAACCTCGTCGCTTCTTACGAGACGCTGGGATCAAAGCCCATCGGCCTGAATCCTTTCCACTGGGACCAAGACTGCTGGGAGCCCTCGGACTTTACGCCCTTGCGCCAAGTCCTCGCCACGTTCCGCCCCTACATGAGCGTCTCATTCGACTTCCACTCCACAATCTTCATCACCATCCTCTCAGCATACACCTTCCACGTCACATTCTCCCCCTTCACCGCCCAGAGGCTCAACCCCCTCGCAACCACCTGGCTCAACAAATACAGCCCCTTCATGAGCTCCCTCATCATCGAAATCGATCTCTCCCGCTTAGGCCTCGGCCCAAGCCCCCAAGCCGCGAACCTGCTCCCCTGCACAACCAACCTCCAGCGTCTCCTCCACAGCTTCAGCCTCGCCCAGCTCCAAAGAAGCCCCGAAGCGCCCCTCGAGAGTCTCATCCTCGCCTGTCGTCGCTTCCACGGCCAAAGAGAGGACTTGCCCGAGCCTCCTCTTCCTCCTCCTCCTCCTCCTCCTCCCCCAGCTCCCTCTGACATAACAAAAGTCTCTGCCAGAGCCGCCGCCCTGTACGAAGAAGAGCTTATTCTCAAGAACCAGTCTTTTGTAGCCGAAATATCCGGAAGGTTGTCTTCATGCGACATTCCCGGCATGATTGCTCGAGCATTGTCCCCCGCACCAGATGAATCCTTTAAACAGTCCGAAGTCTCCTTCGAAGACTCCTACATCGACCAGGACGCAGAAGGCGAACAAGCAGAGAATTCATACATTTACTCAGACGACAACGATGACGAAGACGCCAGCATCATCAACATATCCTTCATAAGCGACAACTCATACGCCTCCCACATATCCTATTCCTCCTCCTCCTCTTCTTCCTCAGACTCAGACTCAGACTCAGACTCAGACTCCTCTTCAAACCCAGGCACCAGCCTCGCCATCCCGCACTCCATCCCAGAAGAAGAAGACGAACAGGGACAGCAGCCGCCGCCGTCGTCATACTGTCCGGACAAACACCTCTCTATATGCAACCATCTCGTCCGCCTCCGCAACAACGTCACCTCCCTCCGCATGGCCGGCTTCTCAGAGGCATACACAAACGCCTTCATAGCAACCCTCTTTCCCGAATCGAGAATCTTGCCTCTGAGATTCCACGCATACCGTGTCGCCCCGTCTACCTTTTGGCCTCGTCTTCGCTACCAAAAGTCGATGATTGATAATGGCCGAGCGGTTGTGCTCGATGACCATCAAGTCATCCCCGAACCAGGCATGTTTCCCGAGGGACCAGTTCAGCTCCCGGCTCCCATCGTCTACAAGTGCCCTTCTCTCAAATCCTTGCCAGCAGCACGCAACCGCTCGAGGAACAACACCGCCAGTTCGGGCTCGAGCTGGCCTTCTCAGAAGAGCCTGGAGAGCAACGAAGAGGCAAACACTTCGAAGAGCTCTTTGCGGTCTAGCTACGAAAAGTCAGTGGTGCAAAAGCTTTTGGAGAGATACAGGAAGTCGAGGCGGATGCCGAGGCCGACATCTGCCCCTTGAGTTGCAGAAAGGTGTCGAGTATGAGACATGTTTGCTGGGGCACTTGTGTAAGAGTTTGAGTAGTGTAGCTGTGTCCAAGAAAGGGCCAAAAAGGGTGGATTCGTGTATGATACTGCTGGATACATGTACGTGTATATACATTAAGACGCTATTAAAAAGGACCAATATCGCTTCTTCATGATCTAGTATATGCATTCGCTAATGCCCTCTCATAGGAGGAATGTCGATTCGCTTCCAGCCAGACAAAGGCCGAAACAGATACGCCGTCTACTCGTATAACCCAGACATTACGCTTTTACTAGAGTCTTTCCGAAGAGGTCAGCAACTACCCAGACATAAACATATCAGTGAAAGGGGAGTTGGGTAAACAAACCTTGGCAAATGTGCTCTTCGCACGGATCCTCTCTCCGTAAAAGAGAAGCACCCAAGGAATAATCGTCAGTCCCGTAGCAATGCCGCCCAGCATAGCCCCAGCGCCCTTTGTACCAAGATTCGTAAACATGATGCTCGTAATCAGCGGAAAGCAGCCGCCGAGAACGTTCCGGCAGAAGCTCTGCGCTGCAAGAGCGGAGCTGGCGTAGATGTGGTACGTGTCGGCCAGGTAGTTAAAGGTGGCGAGGTAGACAGAGTAGATGCCCCAGGTCGCCAGCCCCAGACCGATTGCTTTCGAGTATCCTCCCGTTGTCAAGAAGGCGATAAAGAGGCCAACCGGCAAGAGCAGTGCAGTGATGCAAGTGAAGTAGAGCCTCGCTTCCGGTGCTTCAGCCGGGAACCGTCTCCGCATAAAGGCCCAGAACGCAGAGTCAGAGTACTGGAAGCCCTCTTCCTGCTTCATCCATTGAGAGTGCTTCAGGAGATGCTCCTGGAAGATGCCGACTACGGTCGCTACCGCGGAGGCTATCATCATGGCCACATACACTCTGCTCGACAAGCTGAAATTCTCGCCGTAGAGGAAAGGGACGACCGAAAAAGAGAGATACAGTACGCCCCACGAAAAGGCAGCCCATAGAGAGAAGCAGAAGACGACTGGCTCTGTGAGGAGGAGGTGAAACGGCCTCCTGATTGAAGTCAAAACGATCTGTCCCAAGGAAGCGCGTTGTTCGTCTTCCTTGACTATCCATCGGATTCGCCGTAAACGGGGTGTGGAAGGGTTGCTCCGCCCGTTCATGTCGAGGGTGATTGTTGTTTGGCTCGACGCTGCGGACGCCATAAGAGCCAGTTCGCTGTTGATCCATAGCCCGTATATACCATGCGCTTCCAACTCTTCATACCACTTATTGAGCTTTTTTGCTTTCCTGGACAACAAGACGGAAGCTCTGCTCTCTTTGAAGAAGAAAACCAGAGCAAGCAGCAGACCAGCGTCAAGAATGACCTGAACCCAGAACGACCACTTCCAGGCACGATTATTGCTGCCCACCGTCTCGATCAACGCAGCAGAAACCAGTGGACCGGCTCCTGTACCAGCCAAGACGGCACCGCTGAACAGTGCCATCGGTGTGTTTCGTTCCTCCTTTTCCCATAGATCAGCCAGCACACCTCCAATGACCGCAGAGAAGACCGAGCCGCCGATACCGACGAGGAAGCGTGATACCAGCATGCCAGCGGCATCCGGCATGACAGAGCAGACGGCCTGGAAGACGACGAGGACGATGCCGGCGCTGATGAAGATGGGATAGCGCCCCCATATCTCAGACATTGGCGCGAGAGCCATTGGCGCAAAGGCAAATCCCATGCAAAACGTGGTGATGCCTACCAGAACAACAAGCCGAGAGGTCCCAAAGTCATCCGCCATGATACTTGCCGGCGGCGCGTAAGCACCCGCAGTGAATGCCGTCAGGAACGTCGCTAGGCATGACAGGATGAGCAACACGCTCTTTCGCGTGGCACCCCATGTCAGGGGAGACGTGTAAGCCCTCAAGTCTGGGCATGGAGGCGACTGTCGACCATGGAGGTCCGGCTGTTGTATTGTTGGCGGCGATGGCAAATCCGTGTTGAAGGTGAGGTAGAGATACGATATTGGCGTGTTGCTGTCCAGAGTCGTATTTTCAGACTGCTCGGTCCCCGGCTTCTCACTCGATATAAGATCCTCTTCGTCGCGGGAAGGGCGACCGATTTCGAAATCCTCCCTCCCCTGTGACCCTGATATTCCCTTTTCATCGGCGGCCATCGTCGCTGACGGCGAAGTGACGAAGAGCGGGCTATGACTCGTAGTTGCGAATCCAGCACATCGATATACCGTGGCGCGAGCAGCCAAGTAGTCGCCGTATCACGACTGACACTCAACCAAACGCCAGCTTCGAGAAGGATTTTCTCAGATTCAAAGAGCGGCAATGCCCTTTTATCAAAGGGTGAGAAGGCGCAAGTGGAGCTACCATTCACTCGACGGGAATAACCAGGTTTTTCTTTGCACACCGGTCTGGTCGATCTGGCCCTCGCCCCCACGCGGCTGACGGGATGACCATGACTATCCCATTCCTCTATCACAACATGCTTGTCCACGAGGACGGCAACACGCCCTTGCTTCATGCACAAGATCGTGCTCGGCGGAACCCTTTTCGAAACCGATGAATCACAGCGAACATGTAGCTCCGTGCTCCGGAGCAAGTTCGAAGCTCCTCGACCACATGCCGCTCATGTCTGTCTTGAACAACTCACTGGAGCGACGCACTCACTAGCCCATTGTTAGTCAATGGACCGGCGGGAATAAGCCACGGAAATCCTTCACAGCGGTTCTCCACAAACCAAGCTTTGCATCTGAGATTCCTAATCCGTCCCCGCGAAAGCGTTGGGCTTGGGATTGGGGGCGGAGACCAGCACCAGAGCAACCTGAGCTCGCCAGCTAACTCCGACATGCTGGCTGCTGCAACCGCATTCCGAAACCGAGGACTTCCGTCCAGGCTGGATCCCCGAGGAGATCGAAGCCAGGCCAATGGGACGTCCATCAGCGGAACGAGTGGGTGCATTGTTGGATCTCGGGTCGACGAGGTGAGATTCACGGCACGTTATTCCCGACTAAGGCCGCGGGTTATTGGGGCCATCGACGCAATTGGAGGACCACGGCGTTTTGCTTCTGCATAGCCGTCCCTTGAGGTTGCTTTTCTATTACACAGCATAGATGACTAGTGTAGAACTCCGACCGGAAGGACACGTCCGCAATGGAGCAGACTGCCCTTCTCCCCTTATTATGGTTGCTGCCCCCACAAAAGCTTGTTGATAGCTTTCTGCCTTGCCATAATATTTCCCAAATGCTTTCTTTTGTTGACTCAGAGCTGATTGGATTGTTGCCGCAACGGAGGATGCGATCGTCTTCCTGTAAAGTGCGCAGTAATTGTCTTCGACCAATGCTATATATCCGACGAAGGCAGCTTCTCAGTTCTTTCGCTCTGCTTCTTGCGTTGCATTCGGGGCTGAATCTGCTGCAACTTCCACGGGTATGGCGTTAACACTGATATGGCCTGCTCTCCACGTCTGAGAAAGGTCTTGGCTGAATGGTCGTGGCTCTACTGGCAGCTCCCTCAACTCCATTGACTTGTTTTCCAGCTCAGCTGGACGTTGAGAGATAGGCAGTTCAGTTGCTTCTTTTTGAGTATCATGCTGGCCCCATGTACCCCCATCTTCCGTGAGCCGTCTTGGGCCTTGGTATCTCCTTCGGCGGCGTAAGAACAGAAAAGTAATCGCCGCGGCAACGGCCAACAGCCCCAGGCAGCTTCCTACTGTGACCCCGGCAATCGTTCCAGAACTAAGAGGCAGAGTCGGCCCTGGTGGTGGTGGATATGATGCGCTAGGTGATGATAACTCCGCGGTCCTTGAGGAGGCTGGCGAAGAGGAAGTCAAGTCAGTTGTGAGTATCCGTACATCAGTTGTGGTTATGACCCAAGAAGTTGAGACATCCGCTGTTGGTGTCGGCCCAAGGGTCGGAGCTCCTGGCGGATTAAATTCCGTACTCCTCATCGCATTCGATACATCCGCGCTTCTCCAACGAATCTCAAAAGCCGGGGCGGAGAGAATAGTTCCATCGTAGTCGGACACCGCAAATCTCTGATCTTTAGTCCTGTCGTTACAGTCGTATCCCCTTCCGCACCAATGTCAGTGTTAACCAGCCCCTTGACTCATGCTGCCACGTTCACTTACTCGGGAATACATCTGACAACCGTCTCCTCCCTCTGTATGGGCCAGCCATTGCTGACGGGGGCCGTCTGGGTGCACCTAGCATAGTACCCAGTAAAGCATTCCCCTGGCGAATAGAACCCCCCGTTCGACCAGAGCTCGAGGCCCCCTGGGATCCGACAGCTATCAAAGTCGGACTGGAGAACCGGAGCGGGACAGGGGATAAACTCGATAGTCATTGGCATGTAGGGCACTCGTTTGGTGCCGTTCGTGAGTGTGTGGACCGCCATTTCAACCAGTGAGTTGCGCTGTTGAAGCCCGTCCTGTCGATTCCGATGCGAAATTAGACACGGCCGTATCGTGATGGAGCTCGTCGTAAGTGCTCGGTGCCAAAGTATTCCGACAGGAGGCCGACATGAAAGAGATCAAGTCTGGGATCTGGAACAGAAGCGGTAAAGGTTTTATTTGACGATTGACATTCGCCAGAGAGGGCAGTTGCTCAGAGTTTGTGTTCGCGCCTTCCGTTGTTTGGCGGCCCAGCACCGAAGCACGTGTATCACCATCGGTTACAGAAGCCGTGAATCGCTACAGAGCACCGACAGAGTATCAACAGCGAGTAATGAGCGTTTGATTGTATTGATCTGTACGTGTACTCGGCCGTACCCGCATAGCTGAATTGCTGTTGTACAAGATCTCGATTCGACAGATGCAATCTCGGCTGTGTTCACCCAGATACAACTACACGATGTATCTTCTTGTCTATACTTGGAGAAGCACGTCTCAAATCATGCTCAACACGTTAACAACGTCGACACTGCAGGCTCGTTTGAAAGGACACAATCGCTTAATTCACAGTCTATCGTATAATACAGTAGTCATGTCTAAATGCCGATAAAAGAAGGAAAAGGTAGAAAAACGGCTTCCCGTCTCTTCCACCTAATCCACATCGTCCTTGTTTGGGCTTCCCCTTCCGCTGCCATTTGGCGAGGCGCCGCCTCCACGAGCGCCCTCGGATCCCCCATTCGTCGTACCATTGGCGTGACCGTTAGTATGGCCGTCAGTATGACCATTTGTGTGACCGTTGGTATGACCATTGGTGGTACCATTTGCTCCCTTTACAGTCTTCACAGTCCCATCTTCATTGATGCACTCTTCAAGATACAGCGCAAAGGTAATCACCAGATATACATCCCCAGTGGCCTTGTTCCGAAGAACATACCTCAGCTGATGTGCAAGCCGCCCGTCATTCCTAAGAGCAACCGGTAAGTACAAGATCCGAACAAAACAGTCATCACCTGTCATGGCCAAACTTACCTCAACGCCTCTGCACCGAGATACTTTGCAACCGAAAGCTGAAACCCCGGCAACCGCAACGCCATGTTGGCAAAGTCGAGGTACGGGTTGAAGAAGTCGATGCCGTACGTCTGGCCGTACTCCCAGATCCATTTCTCCTTGTTCGCGTCCGACAAGGCCCACTTCATCCTCGGCTTGCTCTCCTTGGGCACGCCGTTCATCTCGCGCACCTTCTTGCCCCTATCGTTTCCTCCCTCCTCGAACCACAGGCCGCCCTTCGACTCGTCAAACTCTCCAGGGCCGGCAGATACGACGTTGAACGAACTCAGCGCAGGGCCGTAGAGATAGGGCTTGTCCGCGTAGGCATCGCCCTCGAGGCCGGGATCGATCCACCACTTGACAATGTTCATCGCATAGTTGAAGCCCGGCGGCAGCTTGTCTCGGATAGGCCGATCAAAGTCGTTGCCGAACTGCAAGTCTGCCGCTCTGATCCCCGAGGCGGCGGCGCCGTCTGCATCATCTCCGTTCTCTGACCTAGCCGGTTTGAGGGGCGTGAAGCGGAAGGAGATGCTGTACTGGTCCTGGTTGCTCGCATGAGGCTCTGTGGAAAAGTAGGGCGATGTCGACGGCGAGCCACGCGGCAGCCCCTTGTAGTCCTGTATCCGCACATTGAGCTCGATGTCGGCAAGGTCGCTCTTGATGCGCACCGGCGCGGCCTCGTTCACCGGGACCTCGACCTGCGTGCTCTCGTCATAGCTCGGCCCCGCCGTGACTCGCAGGATGTATTTCTCTTTGGCTGTGCGTGTCACTCTCATGTCGTTGGGATCGCACTCGTTGGTGCTTTCGTTGACGATGTCGTTGGCACTCATATTGTCCAAATTCGACGCAGCTTTGCTTGGGATTGATATATGTAGTTGATCAGACTGAGACTGAGCTCGGAAAAGGTTGAATTGATGGGCCGAATCGGACTATATAATGATGCCCTCTGACTGTGGCTTGTTTCTTGTCCATGGCGCCGGCCTCATAAGATTCTTAAAGCACTGCTATTAATAACAGGACGGCGTCTGCTATTAGTGCCGCTTGCCTTGATGTCAGGTGGCGAATCGAGCGCGTCAACGGGGCGTTACCCTGGAGTCATGACTTGGTTTCCTGGTTTCGGTACTTGTTCTCTCCATCGTTCTCCCGCGTCCAGCGGCGTTTGTCGATGTATTTCTCCTTGAACTGTACGGAAAGGGAAATGATGTTAGTGCCACATCATGAAACAGCACCTCCGTCGCCCAAAGTTTCATCCGTCAATGCTGCATCTCGCCAAATCGTGTGAAACGTCTGGAGCTAGACGCAAGCCTTGGGCTTGTGGTTTGTTCCACTGCCCTGGTTTGAAGCTCTAGAAAGAGCATATTATGGGCTAGTCCAATTGGAAGAGAAGGAAATAATCACAGCTATCTATAGGCTGCAGTATCAATTATGCTCCCTTGGACGTAATATGACGGAAGAACGACTTCAGATCTCAAACGTGAGGCAGCATGGGCAGAGACTACTAAATGCTCGACAATCACATGTGATAACACCTTTGGCGTGACAGTGAGCATCTGAAGCTTTCAGATAGGAAGCATTGAGTCAGTCGAAATATGAGCATGAATCTGAACAATCAACAATGTATATCAGTTTCAGTGATGTTAAGGGATATGCAGTCGTACAGCCTATGACTGCCAACGACTACCTTATCAAGGCGTTATTCCGTTCCACTGCCTTCATGCTCTTCACATGCCAATCTCCAATATCCCCAAAGACAGCAACCCCTCCCGCAAGTCCCGAACCAGAGCCATTTTCACACTCACTCAAGCTCCAGCTCATTCATTGATCCCTTGGGCTGATGGGCTTGCGCCCCCCTCGCCGGCACCGCCCATGTACCCCTGCACCGAAACTTACGTCTGCAGTGACAACACTGACGTCATGCCCAACGGGAGTCGGGGCAAGCTCAACAAACAAGCAAAGCTGCAAATTCGGGGTCCTTTTTCCTACCCACTTCTTTTTGGTCCGCCAACAATAAGGTAGAATCACAGATGTTAATAATGGGATGAGAATCGGAGGAAACGGATTCCCTTGTCATCCGCCTCGTCTCATCTCATCACACGCCAGTGCATCTGCCACTTGTACCTCTTGTTGTTGTTAGCTAGACTTTCGGCAGTTTGTTGCTTGGTGGCGTCCTCCCGTCGTTGGTACAATGATACGCAACACGGTAACAGGCCGGCTTGCCATCCGCCTCTGCATTGCATTCTTCCGCTACACGCCCTTCATCTACGCCGCCCTCCTAGCCGCAACATACTGCTGGTATGGCTGGGCCTCAACCGCTGCCCGGGTCCTGTGGGGCCTCATCCTCGCCGAGACGCTCTTCTTCTGCCTCGTCTACCTTCCGTACATGCACCGGCTGAACCGCAAGGCCGTGCACCCGAAACCCCTGACGTCCGTGGAGAGATGGGCTCTCTTCAACCAATGCGTCGACAATGTCCAGTCCGTGGAGGCATACCTGCGGTCGTGGTTCCTCGGCGCTGAAATGAAGGATATCCGCCGAGACAACCTGCGCGATTTCCTCCTCTGGGGCTTCTTCGACCAGGCCGGGGAAGATGTCGAGAGTAACGGCGGCCACTCCGAGGCTGATGCGCGAGATCTGGACGACTTCGTCAAGAGGATTGAGCATCGGCTGGGCTATCCTCTGCGAGAGGGCCGAGGGTCGGCGCAGTGCATTCGACTGACCTTGGACGACATCGAGGTCACTTACAGATCGTTAACGTGGTACTTGGTCATATACCTGGTGGATCAAGCAGCACACATGGCGCTTGCCTGGCATGGCTTCAAATTCTACGCCAGAGGCCTCGCACCAACTCTTGCAACGTTCCCACCGCGTCCACAGGAGATATTTACGAGCCGGCGCTCGCGTGCTCCTCAGCTGAGCTACTGGTACCGGCCTCATACATCAAATGAGTGCAACCCGGTCGTCTTCTTCCATGGCATTGGCGTTGGGCTCTGGACATATGTCGACTTCCTTGCCAACATACATGCAGCTAAAGACATTGGTGGTGGTCAGGGTATCGGTGTCATTGCTGTGGAGATCCTTCCCGTATCCTTTCGACTGACTTCCCCGCCTCTGAATAAGGCCGAGTTCCTGCGGCAGATGGCCAAGGTATTGGAGCATCACCAGTGGGACAAGTTCACGGTCGCGGCACATTCGTATGGATCTGTGCAGACCACCCACATGCTCCACTCCAAGAGGCTTGGGCATATGGTCACATCCGTCGTGCTCATCGATCCGGTCACGGTGATGCTGCATCTCCCCGATGTCGCCTACAACTTCACTCGTAGAAAGCCCCGGGGAGCCTATGAGTGGATGTTGTGGTACTTTGCCAGCACTGATCCAGGCGTGGCGCGGTGTCTAGGCCGACACTTCTTCTGGCGGGAGAACATCATATGGAAGGAGGATTTTAAACACGCCGACCCGGTGTATCGTCGCAAGGTTGCTGTTTGCCTGGCTGGGAGGGATATACTTGTCAACACCCCTAGCGTCGCGCAGTATTTGACCGACCTTGGAGTGGAGGGAATAAACCAGGCTCGGGGCGCCGCTGAGAATCGGACAGCCGATGTGGAGGTGCTCATGTTCCCCCATCTGGATCATGCGCAGATATTCGACACCCCAGCAGACTGTCAAAAGGTGATCCGGCTTATCAGATCATATTCTGGTGCAGGAGTAGCGGAATAGACCACTCTATAGAGTCGCAGGAGCTGAAGCGTGCAGCAGCTGCAGCAGCTCGGCGGGAGCGGGAGCCAATCTCAAACAACGAATCACTCAATAGTCTTGACCTCCTGACCACCCCATTCAGAGAGGATGGCTCCCACTGGACGGGGGCCGCTCTGAGTGATGACCCAAACCAGCTCTTGGTCCGTATCGTTCCGAACTTGGTGCTCCGTCCAGGCCGGCACGAATGCAAAGTCTCCCGACTTAAGCTCGTGATGTCGCAATTCGCCCTTGAAGCCTTCCTTGACGACGAGCGTCCCGGTACCGGACACTGCGTTGATGATGGCATCTTGAGTGTTATCAGAAACCGAATCTAACCAACCAACGGAGCCCTTCTTGGCGGGAGATGGAGGGCACCCCCAGAGGCGGGGAGGTGGCAACCTACCTTGCTCGCTGTTGTGGTGTATTGGGGAACTAGAATTGGGGGGTATGCGGAGGACTGTCCGATAGAGAGAGGGAGAGGAGAAGAGTTACAACGCAGTTTCTGGCACGCTTCGCTCAGGGCCAAGGAGAAGACTCACCCGAAGCACACATCTTGTCACACTTACCGACGACGGCGGCATCTCGGATGGAACGCCCCTCATTGTCCAGAATGGGCGTGAGCTGGTCTGCGCGGGTCACCTCGGTGGTGGAAGGCAGAATCATGGGCAGGATCTCTGAGATGATGGGGAGTAGAGACGACATGGCCCAAGACATTCAACGACCGGGTGCGGGATTACGGTCACTCTTGGCGGCATGGACCAGCCGGCGGAGAGTATCAATGCGAGTCAAATGTCAGTTTCTTAGCGTAGCAGGCGTTCGTCTCGCTCTCTCGCTCGCTGTCCCTCGTGTGCCTGCTGTACGTGTCCGTTTAGGCTGGGGGTGCCGTGAATGCAACGAAGACACCCAAGGGGGGAAGACGAAGCCCAACTAGGAAGGCGAGCCAGTGATGTGGTGCGAGGATGCGGAACATAGACGAAGCAGTTGAGAAATGATGTGTAAGAATGGAGGACTATGAGATGCGTAGCTGAGCACTGGATAAGGAGGCGCTGAAGATGAAGCAATGGTTATATGAGCTCTTGGAGGAATATGGGATGGTATGTGGTCCGGCTTGGCTCAAGAAGAGGCGAGGGAGAGGACGGGATGTGACGTGTCGATGCTGCGATGTTTGGCAGAATGCAGAAGCTGAGACGGTTAGAAGCCAAGCGGAAGTCATACATGAGGTGGTAATCGATAGGGGGACGCATGGAGGCCCGGCGAATCGTGATCGTCGGCCAATCAGTTTTTCCGCTTAGGCTTCTTGCTTGGTGTAACTTGGGTGCATCATGGCATGAGTTTACGCTCTCAAAACTTGTCATGTCTCATGTATTCTTGACTCAGTTTCATTGACAGGGACTGAAAGAGAAAGAGATGGAAAAGGGAGCAGAAACAGGAGAAGCGAGAGGCAATGAGGTGCACCTGAATTCAAGGTGCTCCCTCGTGGGTTGTCCTGATACTTGACCGAAGACAAAAGAACCGGCATATGCTTGTTACTAGCACAACACGAGGCTCCTGCTGCTTACTCGCTTGAGTACCATAACTGGGCTTGCAAAACCCCTCATGAGAATTCAAAGAAGCATGACAAAGCGGAACTGCATAAACTACAAAAAGTTCTTACACGCAGAGGTTCTTGGCCATACAAGTTGTTACTATATAGAGGGCCTATTACTACAGCAGGTAGCAGCAGCCCCTCACTGGTCCAACAAACAACATTGAAAACCCCTGGACACGCAAAATGGGCCCTTGCAAAAGGAACACAAGCTTTGGCCAACCTGCGGCCGATGAGCCAGAATGCAACTGTAAATCTTCGACAACAAGGTACAAGGATGGAAAGCAAAGAATAAAAAAGAACAAAGGAACCCTCGCTTGCTGATGCCGACAAAGATACCCGTACCGTGTCCTTTTCACAAGACCTTACTGCTACATAAGATAGGTACTGTCTTCGGACGGCCTGGAGAATACTATTAGGTACTAATGTTTCGCCGAGAAGGTGATGACTCTGAGGATACATTGGATTCTAGTCTGACGCATCGGGTGGTGATGCGAGGATCAGTTGCCGTAAACGATGTAGAGCGATAGGACGTGATCTGCCTCATTTTGCTTATTACGGCTGCCTACCTTATCTATCATGGATTGCGTCGTAAGGCTCCGATATCGAGCCCTGGGCAATTTTCGCCATGTCCTATCTATTTGGTGTGGCCTGGATGGGGTGCAGTCGGAATCCTCAGCCGAAATTGATTGAATGCGCTGGTCGTTGGTGCTGGCCTCCTCCCCCAACATACACGAGTCCGCAGCATACCTGAGTTACTAACCACCACTTGACAGCCAGCCGCACATCATCAGGGTTCTCCTAGTACATAGTACTATACTACTACCAACAATCATAATAAGCAGTGCCCTGTGCTCGCTCCCCCATTTGCATCCGCTCTAGTGGTAATGTTACCTACTCGTATAGGGAGGTCGACTCGGGGCTTTTGGGCAGCCCCCCCGGCAGAAGCCAAGAGCACACTCTTGCGTCTGCCCGCCTGGTTGGTCGGCCGGATCGCACCCCCCCTGCTGCCAGATGCCTGTTGGCACATGGAAAGTCTCCCTGCAAGCTAGTGCACGATCCCGCTGGAATGGGAAGCTGGGTTTAGGCCAGGAAGAGCAGGTGAGCGTCTAGTCGCGGATATTGCTTCGAGTCGACTTATACACGCTCACGCTATGTTGCTTGTCTTGCACAAGACGGAGAGCCGTCCGTGATGGTTTGCTCAAACAGAACTAGCACCAAACATCTGATGGTTAGCTCGGCACCCCAAGGATGCGGCGGCCGGTGAGATTTCGCCGACGGCTCTATGTATGCGGAGGTGGAAGTGGAAGCGTTGGATCTAGATCTGTTGGTCCAAGTGCTCTTGTGCTCACCGGAGTGACAAGCCGAAACCTGGTTTATTTGTCACGACAAGAACAACACTGGTCAAATATCTCGAGTAAGCTACCCAATAAGGCTCTCAAGCCGGCTGATTGATCGCAGACTGTTGCCTCCGATAACATGGACCCTCGGCGGACTAGTTGGGCGAGTATCCGAGCCCTGAGCCGGTCTTTCTGATCTCACTTGCAGCAGCATCTTGGCTTGATACCACTTGGTTCTGCTTGTGCGTACATAACAGATACGTCGGTATGTTGCATGTCATAGCTTTGAGTAGTGGCAGGAATTCCATGTTGCGTTGATGGTACTGTACAGTGTACATGCTTGCAGCAATCTGACATGCCTTATATATCCAGTGCTACCTGGTCGAGCAGGCTTCGGCATCCATCAAGTCAAGACCGCGACATGAGACGAACACCCATAGGCTCGTTTAGGCGCTTGTCGCGTATTGATGATGCCGATCAAGGCGCAAACTGCTCTGGCAGGTAACATCGGGTATGCTCGTCCTTGGATGCCGGCGTGGGATCTGATTGACGGCAAATACAAGCCTGAGCGACCCTCCGCTGCAACCGCCCTCTGCGGTTGTCCACCCACCCTCTTTTTGCCTTGCTGATAGGATGGGTACAACTACGGGGTGGACAAGGCGCACACAGAACGGGCACTTGTGATAAATATCGCAGCCCCGGAGGAGCCCACACCGGAACGCCTAGTGGTGATGCGGCGGCGCCGGCGGAGAGTGTGGAGAGGGAAGCAAGGGTCGTGTCACCGTGGGACCTGGGCCAGTCCCGGCTTAAGTCGACGGCTATTTGGGAGGGGGTGCGAGATTTGGGATGAGGCTTGTCTGGAACGGGGGGAAGAGATGCTGGCAGCAGAGCTTCCCAAGTCAGCGAGCCTTCGGGGATGGCCTCCGTTTGGGGAATAGGAAGCCTCCCCTTTCACGCGCCAGGCAGCCGTCACGGGCCGTTCGTTTGCTCGGTGTATGTCGACACGAGGCCCTCATTATATCATCTCACCGTTGCCCGGCGTCATCGGAGCGGTTTGCGGGCTGGTAGAGCTTGTGGGTGCGCCGCTCCTCGGCCGAGTCTGGAGGAATGGCTTGGTGTGAGTTTGTGGTGGTTGGTGCCATATAAACCAGCGACAGCCCTACGTCTCATCCTGTGCTGTGCGAAGCCGCTGCGTCACCAGCTTTGCACATGCTCGATCCAGACAGGGCATAAGGTGACTGCATGTATTTGGCGGATTATACAAGTCGCAGAGACGGAAAATCTCTTCATTTCCACGGCTGCTCGTTTCCTTGACCCGTTGCAAAGCGCACTCCTGGTCGCCGGCTGCAGCTCTCCCTGCGACTTCTGATGGACTCGGTCTGCTCGACTGCTACGCTGCGTCGCCACCCTGCTGGATCTCGCTAGAGAAAAGGGGAAAAGAGACGAGAGGGAGAAAAAGATCCCGGAAAAGAGCTGATTGAAGCTTTGGCTCGTGCGTGCGCCTATCCTAATCAATGCATTGGAACATCCATCACCACACAAACCGCCCAGGGACCGACACGAGGTGCAGCGAGCCCTGGACAGCCGCTGCTGGTGTTGCTTGACTGCTGCTGGCGGACCCTGATGGTCAGATTCTGCAGCCTTTTCTGGAAGCCGACGGAAGCTCGATTTGCCGGGGTCTTGCGGCAGCTCCCCGTCCAGTGCTTCAGCTTGCTGGAGCTGCTCAGTTCAGTTTAGGTGCCAGACGGCGAAGCTCCAGAGCACTCAACTCAACTGACTGGCTCACCTTGAACTCTTCCTTTTGAGGCCGCCAGCTGTCGATACTTGTCTGCTCGACACTTGGCTGTGTACCTATTTATTCCGGGACCGAATTTCGAGCTTCTTCTCTTCTTCTTCTGCTTCTTCATCCCTCTTCACCTCCAGACTGGCCCAGCCCGCATCGCTCTGCACCATGGACCCGGGCCTCGCTAGCGGCAAGGCGATGGAGGCGAGTGCAGCGTCGTCATCGCCCGCCTCGGCAGATGCAGCTTCATCGCCAGCTTCCGCCTCACCGTCGTCGTCGTCGCCCGCCACGCCTTCAGCCTCGCCAGATGCCGATGCGCGCATCATCTACGGACGAGTCGATGCCGCAAACGAGGACAATATCGATCTGCTCAGCAGCGTCGCCGACCATGGCGCCCTGGGCCGGGCAAAGCTGCTGAGGCCGTCTGCGGCCCAACGGCGTGACGACGCCATTATGCAAGGTACTGCAGCTCGATGTTGTGTGCGACGTCCTGTGCCCACCACACCAACCTGGTCGGGTTGTGCTGCACAGGGCCGAAATCTCCGAATTCCTTTAAATTTTTGAGCTGTCCTCAGCTTTGGTTGAGTTTCGTCAGCTAATTTCGTGTGTTTGTTCAGAGCAAGACACAGACGCAGCCGGTTCAGGCGCCTCAGACCAGATCGCGGCATCTTCCACCAAACCCTCCGGTAAACCCCCTCCACTGCTCGCCACGCCCGCCGAGCTCATCGACACGATTCTCTCCTATCTTTCCCCATGCGATCTCGCTGCCGTTTCTGCAACATGTCGTGCCCTGCGCCAGCATGCGCTCTCCGACCTGCTCTGGCAGCCCCTCGTCCAGGAAAACGTTCCCGCGGTGCAGGTCACCAGCCCCGGCCCATGCGCCAGCTTTCGCGAGCTGTATGCCGCTCACGACCGAGTCTGGTTTCTGCCAAAGTACAAGATCTGGTTTTGCGATCGAGATCTGACGGGAAAGCTGATCCTGGTGCGCTACGACCCCAGGCGTGGCTGCATCGAGGGCTACCAGATGGTGGCTGTCAGCAACCAATCGACCTTCCAGCACTGGTCGGCAGATCACGACGTAATTATCCACAGCTTCTCGCCCGTTGTGAAGCTGCATCTCGACAAGCCCGTCCTGCAGTTCCGTGTCCAGGATAGGCAGGAGGATGGAGGCTCGTTCAACAAAAGGCCCGGCGCTAACCGCTTCGCCGACGAGATACCCATGAGCCTGGACGACCGCGTCGGCGGCATGTTCAGCAATTTCATGCTCACAAAGCCGCTGAGCTCTGAGGAGGCGGATCGGCGGGCGCACCTTGGCTACCCCTATGGCAACATGTGGCCATCCCCCGTGATCCCGGCAAACCACTATGTGTCGGGCGATACAGAGCGCCGGGGCGTCGCTGCTCTGTCGTCCCGAGATCGACCTCGAACCAGATCGCAGGTTTCGAACCAGACTTTTTGTATTCGCCAATGGATGCAGCTGACGGGCACTCCCGGCCCTCTTAGGTTTATGGGCGAGAGGGGTCTCGCCGGCGCGCTCCGGGCCTTGGTCCGAGACCTTGTGGACGAGGAAGCGGCTGGCGTTGGCATAGGCGGCCTTGGGTTTCATATTGGCGAGGAGCTCATCACCTACTCGACCCTCGATCCGGCTCTCTACACGCCGACCCCGGAAAAGCCATGGAGAGGCATCTGGGTCGGTGACTACAGCGGGCACGGCTGCGAGTTTCTGTTGATCCATCAGCCGGACGATCCACCAGCCACCGACGCCGAGCTGGGAGTTTTTCGCGACGAAAACGACAGCGACGAGGCGTGGGAGCAGAAGAGGCTGGACGCCAGGGTGTACAGAGGCCGCTTGGAGGGCATCAAGTTAACGGGCGACCCCAATGTGCCAAGGGGCGAATACACCTTTGTGGTCAACGACCTGGGGCCTGATGGCCTCGTTGGAACAGCCACAGACGCCCAGTTCGCCGGGGCCAGGATGGTCAAGAGCGAAGGCCACATTGCCGCCACTGGCTTTCTCAGAGGTATGCGAGAGCCCTTTTTGTCGCCGTTTATACTTGACCTGTTGCGAAACTAACAATTTGGCGACAGATAAGTTCATTGAGAGCCAGCTGATCCTCATCAGCCACGACAAACTCGCGCAGCACTGGGTTGGCTTCGGACACATTAGCTTTTTGCAGAGGGTTAATATCGATCAGTTCCTCACGCCCTGAACTGAAGAGAGATAGAGAGAAAGGGTCGATAAGTAAGCTGAACTACGGCTGAACGATGGCATATATGGAAGGGCGTTACAATCTTTACAGCAGACGGTTTTACAACGATACCCGCTATGGTGGAACATGGCCATTTTCATTGATTTGATTTTCTTAGGGAAAGGGGAATGCACGGCTTGCTAAGATGCTAACGATGGATGATGCGAGGGACTTGAGGCTGCCTGCCTAAGTAGGCTTCTTACAACTGACTGTACGAGAGCAGGTAACTCGCCAATCTATCAATGGAAGCTTTTTGAAAGTTGTGTTATGTGACCGTCTGTCTGGTTGACGATTTTGACCGCAGAGTCAAGGTCATTGTGAGAGAAGGCTAAACGTATCTTCTAGTTTAATTGTGAAGGAAGCTCTTCATCCCTGTTCCTCCATCCATGTGAGTCTCCCTGTGCATGAGTGGAAGATAGAGAATACATGCTAATGCCACGTCCAGGCTGTGGTACGAGATCGAGATGCATAGGTGACTGCGGTCAACACTAAATTCGCACAAATTCACCAGCAAACTCGCCACGAAACGATCATTGCAGTCAAAGAATTCATAAGATGTGCGCCTATCTGACTTCATATCTGAAAAAAAGGACCTCAAGAACAAAACATGCCAGCATTTACGATAAAAGAGCGTAAGGATCCTCATACCATCATCACATCTTTACTCCTGAAAGGTGCTCCTCAGAGGCAGTCCGTCGTCGTACTTGCCCTCCTCCTTCTTCATGTGCTTGTCGAAGCTCTGCGTCGACATCTGCACCTTGTCAAACAGTCTCCTGTCCAAGACGGGCGCAGCAGGCGGCAGCTGGCCCTTTGCGCGGGCGGCATCGGCGTCCTTGGTGTAGTTGTGCAGGGCCAGGCTGGAGGCGATCTGGAAGGCGTTTCGGATCTGGCGGCCGTTCCAGCAGCCGGTGGAGCGGGCGAGGTCCTCGTAGTGCTTGGCGGCGAAGTCGAGGATCTCGTCGTCCTTGATGGCGAGGGCGGGCTCGCCGGTCATCTTGTGGCGCTCCGACTCCATGATCTTGAGCTTGGCGATGTTGAGGCGGAAGATCTCGGTGGTCTGGGTCTTGTCGAGGGGCGGGTAGTAGAGGGAGAGGTGGATGCGGGACTTGAAGGCCTCGTCGATGGTGCCGACGCGGTTGGTGGTGAGGAAGAGCAGGCCGTTGTAGTACTCGAGGACGCGGAGGAAGACGGAGACGAGGGCGTTGCGCGTCATGTCCTGCTTGGAGCGCTGCGAGAGGAAGACGTCGGCCTCGTCGAGCAGCAGCACGCAGTCCCACAGGTGGGCCAGGCGGAAGACGTTCTTGAGGCGGGACTCGACCTCGTACGGGGACAGGCCGAGGTCGCCGCAGGTGATGACGAAGAGCGGCTTCTTGTTCTCCATGGCCACGGCCTCGGCGGTCGCCGTCTTGCCCACGCCGGGGACGCCGTGGAGGAGGACGACGAGGCCGCGGCCCTTGCCCTGGATGAGGTCCTGGCCGGGGCCCTCGGTGGCGGCGTCGACGTAGCGGCGCTCGAGCTGCTTCTTGCGGAAGTGGGACATGACCAGGCTGCGGACCACGTCCTTGTAGTCGCCGTGGATGCGGAGGCTCTCGAAGACGCCGGCCTCGCGCCGGACGGGCTTGAGGAGGTTGAGGTCGATGGGCATGAAGCGGCGCTCGCGCAGGGCGTAGGCGAACATGCGCTTGGGCAGCAGCACGAGGTCCTCGTCGCGCAGCTTGAGGGCCTGGGCGTTGGCCTCGAAGTTGCGGGTGCCGCGCAGGCGGTTGCGCAGAAAGGTGTCGACGGCGAGGTTGTCGCGGCGCTGGCGGCTCTCGACGCCGTCGGCCTTTTGGATAATCTCCTTTTGCACGTACGAGCGGTTCTGGCGGGTGCCGTCGAACCACTTCTGGATGGGCATCTCGTCGTCGGAGATCTCGCAGCGGATGGACTTGTTGACGGCCAGCTGGTGGAAGTCGGGCCGCCAGTTGGGCATCTTCTGGTAGGCCTCGGTGAGGTCGACGATGACGTCGCTCTCGACGAACTCGGGGTGGCGCATCTTCTCGTAGTACTCGTTCTCGAGGATCTCCTGGTCGGGCTCGTGGCGGTGCGAGGGCGGGTTCCGGGTCAGCGTCCAGGCGTTGTGCTGCTGGTGGCGGTCCTCGAGGTAGCGCAGGAAGCGGCGGCCCTGGTCCTTGAGCCCCTCGATGAGCTCCTCGTGGCCCGGCTGGTAGCGCAGCGGGTAGCAGGGCAGCGAGTCGATGGAGCGCTCGCCGGCAAAGGCCTCGATCTCGAACTTGTTCTTGACGGCGCCAAAGGTCGAGCCGTCGTGGTCGACGTAGTAGGCCGAGATCTTGAACTTGTTGGAGTCGTCGACGTCGTCGTACTCGTCGAAGAAGCCCCAGCCGTTCTTGGGGTACGACGTCTCGGGCTGCGGCGCCTGGACGCGGTAGATGCGCCAGACCTCGTGGTAGCGGCCGCCGGCCTCGACGGCCGCGGGCATGTGGATGAGGTCGCCGACGCGGAACAGGGACCACAGGTCGTCGAACTTGACCTTTTCGGCCGAGCTGTCGTCGAAGCGCGCGTACAGCGGCATGATCTCCTCGTCGATGAACTTGACGTAGCAGCGCATGTCCCGGAGGGCCTCGGGGCTGTCCATGACGCCGTCAAAGTCCTCGTCGGCGTTGGAGTCCACCGAGGCGAGGGACTCGGTGTCGGACTTGTCGTCGTCATCGTCGCCGTCCTCCTCGGCATCAGAACCCTCGGCAGCGGCGTCCTTGGGGGGAGCCTCGACGAGGACCTCGGCCTCATCGCTGGTGGCGGTGTCAGAGCCCTGCTCGTCGAGCTCCTCGTAGTCGGCCCACTTCTCCTCCAGCGTGGCGAGGACCTCGCGCATCTTGGGCTGGAAGTACACCAGGGCCTTGAACGGCCGCATGAAGGTGCGCGGAGTCGACCGCGACTCGGTGTCGTTGAGGAGAGACGTCAGGTGTCCGAGGACGGGCTGGGACTGCACGCGGATGCGCTGGATCTCGGTGTCGGAGGGCAGCAGCTCGTTGCGCTTCTCGCGCTTGACCTTGTCCAGAGGATCAATCTTCTTGCTGTTGCGGCCCAGGTCGCCGCCGTGGCGGTCGCCGTGGTGGCCGTAGAGGCTGTACCAGCTCTTGCGGACGCGGGCCGTCTCCTCGCTGCGGCGGAGGGCGCGCTCGCGGCGGATCTGGCCCTGCAGGCCCGGCCCGGCGACGAGGACCTCGACGGCGTAGTCGGGCTCGTCCTCGGCCTGGAAGCGGTTCTTGAAGTTTTCAAAGTTGACCTTGCGGACCTCGGGGATCTTGGGGCGCCACTTGGCGGCGACGCGGCGGCGGTCGGCGAGGATGCGCTCGCGCCGCTCGGCTTCCTCCTGGAGGGCCATCATGTCGAGGTCGTGGGGGCCGTAGGAGCGGGCGGAGCGACCGCCGCCGCCGGTGCCGAAGCCGCCGTTGCCGCCTCCGCGTCGGCGGAGGGTCTTGCCGGTGGTCTGCTTTGTGCGAGCCATTGCTGCGGTTTTCTGGTGATT